>NC_067488.1:32772174-33078841 GCF_947179515.1 Apodemus sylvaticus
GCTAAGGGGGAGTATACCTGGGCATGACACATAAAATGCAGTGTGTTAAATACAAGAACCCTCTACAAGCTCACATTTGAGGACTTGCTTCTAGATGGTGCTGCTGGTGTGATCCTTCCCTTTCTCTCCCCCCTGATCTGTAGATGTAACCAGTTCCCACTGCCACAGACAGATCCTTGTTGGTCATCATGCCTTTTCTGCTATAACCGACTCTTCCTCTGATCCAGGAAATGAAGTCTCTACATAGTTTCTGTTGAGTATTTTGTCAGTAATGGTGAAAGTAATATCACAGCAGTGGGTATGATTATACTGAGACACAGCACGCACTGAACAAATCCTCTCTTTCCAAGCTATATATAAAACCTGAAAGTCCAACAACCATAAAATATTCCGATTCAAATGTCTTTTTTTATGACACATATATTTATTTTCTTGGTGTGTTTTTAATGTGTGTGGTCATGCATGTCACAGCACATGTATCAAGGAAGTCAGAGGACAAGGTGTACCTTCCAGAATGCAGGTCCTAGAACACTAACACAGGCTGTCAGGCCTGGTGGCAGGCACCTTGGCCACTGAACCATCTAGCTCTCTCCGTCTGAGAATTCTGTTTGATGACATAGGTGAAACATTCACACTTTATCTTGTGAAACAGAGGTGAAAAATGTTTTAAGTAATATCAAATTTAAATATATGTATCAGTTTTGCATTTATGTTTTTTTTTTGAAAAAAATTAAAAAGGAATTTTAACCAAAATGTGCTTGCCTTTTGAGTGATTTTTTTCCCCTTTATAGAAAAAAAAAATCACAGGAGGGGTACATGTAATTTCCCAAAGCTAAAATCAGCTTGAATCATTTTCATTAACGAGAGAAAAATCCCCAAATTTACTTTTCAAAAACAAAACAGAAAAGCAAACCAAGCCATGGCCAAATCATTGCTTTTTTACATGGAGCATAGACAGCTACTGTTTGCTCCTTTAATACACAGAGGTCTGGGCTGAGCCTGCTGTCTGAATGAAATACAGGGTGGCAGAATATGAAGCAAAGCACTACCCAGAAGACCTATGTAGTTAAATGCAGCAGCAAGAGATTAAGACAAACCAGGGGGCTGGGTGATGTGCTTGAAAGGCACAGACGTGACTCTAGGTGGCGCTCACCCTCAGTTTATTTTGAGAAAGAACCCCAGCATTTTGGAACACTTGGGAAGCAGGTCTAGGTGTTCTATTTACTGTTGTTACTTAGACTCAAGTTAGAAATGAGAAAGATCACATTTTTTTTTTAAGGGTATGTGAGTATACTGGCCCTGTCTTGAGACACACCAGAAGAGGCCACTGGATCCTGTTGAATTCATGATCTCTAGAAGACCATCCCTAGAGATTGCTTTTTCAAAAAACGTTTGCAATTTATTTTAAGCCGTGTGTGAATGTGTATATATGTGCGTGCAGGTGCCCTAAGTCAGAGACATCAGAGCCCATGAACATGGAGTTATAGGTGGTTTTGAGGCACTAATGTGCTGGGAATTGCACTGTTGTCTTCTGGACGAGCAGGATGGACTCTCAACCCCGAGTCTTTTCTCTGGCACAACTCACGAAACTTGTTTCAGCAAGGTCAATGACAGCACTTCATCAGGATCCTCCCTAGATCTCAGTGGGTGTAAGAGGCCAATGGGGCACTTTATCAGGATCCTCCCTAGATCTCAGTGGGTGTAAGAGGCCAATGGGGCACTTTATCAGGACCCTCACTAGATCTCAGTGGGTGTAGGGGGCCAATGGGGCATTCATCAGGACTCTCACTAGATCTCAGTGGGTGTAAGAGGCCAATGGGGCACTTTATCAGGATCCTCCCTAGATCTCAGTGGGTGTAGGGGGCCAATGGGGCACTTTAACAGGACTCTCACTAGATCTCAGTGGGTGTAGGCTCAGTTTTGCTTTCTGTCACTGTGTCAGGCACTTTGACACTTGGACACCTAATGTGTACCAGGACCTCTTAGGTACTTGATTCACCTAGTTTTAAAAACAGAATCCTCCAAGAGCCTCTACTTTGGGGCTTAAAACACCATAAGGCTGGATATCAGAAAATTTCTGTGACTTACCCTAGGTCTTGAGTTGGACTGGCTTACACTAACACAATCTATATTTTCAGAGCACCTGCCATTATGCCAGGGGCTCGAGGCTCTGCCATAGGCTCATGATTTGAAAAAAAGTTTATCATGATAAGCAGGGAATGTATATCCAATGACAATTAATTCATTCTCAAAAGAAATTAATTCAAATCTCAAAGAACAGAACAGAATAGTTACATTTCAAAAGGGCTAAGACTACAGTGACCTTAAATGCATATCTATTTGATTTTGAGACAAGGTTTCATGTGCCCCAGGCTGGTCTCAAACTCACTGGGTAGCCAAGGATGACTCAGAACTTCTGATCCCCCTGCCCCCATCTCCTAAGTGCTGAGATTACAGGCATGCACCAGTAGACCTGGCTTATACCATGCTGGGGAGTTGAACACAGGGCTTTGTGAATGCTAGGTAAGCACCTTACAAAATGAGTTGTAATCCCATTCCACTGCAAGGTTTCTTTTTTAACTTTTAAACTCTTTTAATTTAACAGGTAGACCAAAAAATGAAAGAGGATACAAGCTACAAAACTCATTTTGAGTTTCTAAGATAAAAACCAACTGCTATGTGTCAGTATGGTTCTATGTTCTACTTCCACTCTCGAAGTTTTGTGAGATATATAATCCCTAACCACTCAGATGTCTCTGCATGAGAAACTGAGGCCAGATCATCTGTTTGAAGAAACAGAGCCACTGAGACTAGATTCAGGTCTCCAGACTTCAAATGTGCAACTGCTGATACCTGCCCCTTCCTTGGTGAGGAGAAATCTTGCTTTCATTCACAGGACAGTTTTACATGGGAAAGGAAAGCCAGTGCTGCTATGTAAAGCCGGAGGTAATAGAGGAAATAAAGTTCCTCGTCTCTACCAGAGTCCACGGAGAGTCAAAGCACGATAACCTCAGGAGAGACTGGTGGGAGTCTTTTACTTTGGATGCCACACTCCACAGGCAGAAAACCTGCACCTCCCAGCCCTGCATGGACCATTTGTGTGTCCTAAGATATGGAAGGCTTCTGCTTGAGACAGAGGAGAATGAGATCAAGTGGGTTCCTTCCTGGCTTCACCCAGATTTCTCATTGCACGTGCTCCCCCCCCCCCCTTAGTGCTTTGAGGACCAGGGAAGAGAGAAATTAGGAAAATCAAAGTGGTATTTCAAGGTAGTTGAAATGCAAAGTAGTTTTCCTAAGACTGTGACTTGCACACTAAATCTCTGTGTGCTCTCTCAGGGTGAGTATTAACAAAACAGAAGGTACACTTAGGATAACGTGATGTCAATAAGAATTAGGCCTCTCTAAATCTGGAGTGGGGAGGGGATAGTTTTCCTGGCATCTTCATTTCTTGTTCCCAGTTACTCGAGTCACCCAGCTCAAGGGTGTGATATCAAGCAATAGGTTTCCTCCACTGGGAAGGCAGAGAACACTTTCCTAGCTTCCTTAGCTCAGGCCAGGGTTACCTTTCGGTAGAAAGCCGTCGCTGGGCAGTTCCCTAAGAATCCAAGTTTGGGTGGCCCAGCACATGGGTCTCTTCTTGGTCGGTCCCTGAGCTGAGAGCCAACGCCATGCCCTCTGTCTCTGTCTGGTTCTCACTGCTTCCTGTGACTCCTGGCAGCTGGCTGGCCTCCCTTAGCTCCTCTCCTCTCTCTCCCACCTCTACTTACTTGTGCTCCATTTCTTGGTCTCTTTCAGAGTCCCTGTCAGAGCCTGAGATCAGGGAGAGTACAGTACTCAGAGAAACAGGAGTGGGAGGAGAAGTGCGGGAGGCAAATGGGTGTGAACAGTGTTCTGGGGCTTCATGGAGGTAAGGAAGGAATTACTGATGGGCACTGAATTTTGGTAGTTCATAAAACTTGGTTTAAATTACTTGTGAAAAAAATAAAAATGTAATACTTCAAAAATGACTGAATTGACCGCCTTTTTATCAATGGAAACAACTGAGAATACAATAACCTACTGTTTGAACTTTAGGCCAGCGGAGGGAGAAAGGAAGGAAACTGACTTCAGGCTGCAGTCCCTGTGGTATGTGAGACCCAACCTAGCTCTTCCCACTGCACGTGGTTCCCTCTGACTGCACTATGCGTGTCCAGCAAGAGGACACAGCCAGTGCCTCCCTTAGAGCCAGCCTCTGCTTCTCTCAAGAACAGCTAAGCATCTAGGCAGCACCTGTGAACATCCCAAGTGACTTAAAATTGTAACTAAACACCAACCAAGCAAGACACCTCAATACAAGGTCGCACAATCATAAAGTAAGCAAGGCTCAGGGATTGTTCTCAGAGCTTAGGGTCTCTAAATGGCTGTGCATGGATATAGACCAGACAAACAGCTGTGGGAAGAAGCTACAGGCAGAGACAAGGGGGCAACAATCCTCGTAGTACTGATGCTAGGGCTGAGTATCTCAGGCAGTCAGGGCAGATGGAGAGAAGGGTCAGGTGTGAAGGCCCAGAGACAGGAAAGAAGTGACAAGCCACCAGGGTAGTTAATAATGCTTTAATTTCAAACCACTGCACGGTCATTTTGAAAGTACTTACGCTACATAATCCTGCTCGTCTTCTGCCTGAAAGTGGTATGTTCGATTATCTAAAACACAAAATACACCATCTCAGGAAGGAGAAGATCTGCAAGCATGAAGAACAGTTTTAAAGTCTCTGCAAAAACACAAACTTGCATTTTTTTCTCCATTATGTATCAGCAGCGTGACAATTCACTTTACTAATATTATTCTCCTTAAGTACAAAGGAATAAAATAAAGGATTTCAAGTATCATGCAGACAGTAGGCATTTTCATTTGTTTGCTTGAGACAGTTTTACTACGTATAATATAATCTGGTCTTGAACTTAGCCTCACTTCGGCTGGACTGCAGGCATGAACCATCCATCACACCTGGATGATATGCCTCTTTGAAAGACAATTGAGGAAAAAACCAGGTCCTATCTGACCCAGGAGTTTCAGTGGCAAATAGGCACAAGTCAGTGACATTGATACAGTGGACAGGCTGTTCATGAAGGAAGTTCACGTAAAAACCCAGGACTGTACAAGTGCTTCAACATATTTAGCTGGCACGACACAGAACATGTGACTGCTCCAGACAGGCACTCCCACATGGCACCCTCTGGGACACAGTGCACTTTAGAGAACATAGATTGTAGTACCCACCTTACTGCTGGCTGAGCTAGCCCAACTCACCCAGCATTTTCTTCTGTAAAATGGGAAACTGATGATCTTTTCAAAGAATTAGCAATATGGCACAAAATGCATCTGGCAGATTTAGACATTCAATATAAATAATGCCTATTAATAGCCAAATCATAAGTAATGCCATCAAGTATGAGTGATCATGGACATTGCAGGGACTCTGAATCATACAGAGGTGCTGGGGATGGAAAGTTCTCTCCACAGAGCTATACATCCTTACAGCAATAAGGTGGGTACTGATGTCTCACTGTCCTGTAGCAGTTTAGAAGGAATCCCCCAGCTGCAGTGAGTTAGTAAGTGCAGGCCAAAAAAACAGCACTTCCCTCCTCCTGCTGGACACAGAGAACATGGGACACAGGGAGAGAGCTGATGGTTGCTCTTACTTCCTCACCAAGGAGAAAAGCAAAGTGCCACACAGTGTCAAAGTTGAGGAATTCAACAAAGTTCAAAACAACCAACACAAGGGGGTTGACTGTTCCTTGAAGAGCCCGATTTTGCAAGGATGTAATGGACAAATCAGACATGTTGCAACTGTGGTGTACTTGTATTCCTGCATTTACACCAATGCTTCTTAATCAACAGGTGCAAGCTGGGATCTCTAAAACTTCAAAACATCCGGGTTTCAAAACCAAACTTTATTTTTACAGTAAGTGACATGGTGACATAACTAAAGAACACGTCTGAGGGGATATTAGTTCACTGCACAAGCCTAGAGTCTTACTCTTCCCTGAGTCAGGGTCTACTATGTAGTTCTGGCTGGCTTGGAATTGGCAGGTTCACCTTTAACTCATGAGATCTGCTTACCCTTGCCAAAAAGTATGCAACAGACCCATCTGTCTGTTCACATCCTAAAGACATCCCATGGGACCCAGCTGAGTGAGCCGGAGATGGTGCAAGCCCACAGATCCAGCAATACGAGAAGCTGGGGGGGGGGGGCGCACGCAAGGTTGCTTGAGTTCAAGGTTCAAGTAAGAGACAAAGTAAGAGTCTGCCTCAAACAAGGAAGCAAGCAAACAAAAGATTTCCAGGAGTCTCCCTAAACAAGTTGGGGTTAAATTTGAGGAGCCCCACTGAAAACTTTTGGTGCTTAACTACCCCAGACCTGTAGATGTCAAAACCACAGTGACCAATTGGTTTTAAAAACAGGACTCACTGGGCTGGAGAGATGGCACAGTGGTTAAGAGCACTGATTGCTCTTCCAAAGGTCCTGAGGTCAAATCCCAGCAACCACATGGTGGCTCACTACAATCTCTAATGAGATCTGATGACCTCTTCTAGGGTGTCTGAAGATAGCTACAGTGTACTTACATATGATAAATAAAAAATTCTTAAAAAAAAACAAAAACAAAAACAAAAAAACCCAGGACTCACGTGATATCAGGTCAAAAGACTTCTTGTCCTCAGCATTTGGCTTCACCTGGCAGGTGAGGAGGTTTAACTTAGCGGGCTGCCTGTTGGACTGTAAGAGGGAAACAGGTTACATATGCAGCACCCCCACTCAGTGCCTCAGTGCAGTGCACACATTCAGAATGACATGACATCAGCAGGGAAGAAAACACATCCAAGTTCACTGCAACGAAACCTCAGACCTTTAGTTTCTACTCTCACATCCAAGCTAGAAGGTAGTCTTGACAGACCCCATTAGAGTTTGGACTTCAGTAAAGGGGAAAAATGGTTGTCCCACTCAATGTTTCATAACTGAACACAGGCATGCCGGAGGTCAACCAGAATGGAACCCAGAACGGTTGGACATCTTCAGGCATGTAATTGGTACTTCCAAGCCGGCGTCTTACTATGAAAGCCAATGACTTGAATTTTCACTCATTAATACAGGATGACCCCTGAAATAGTTATGTCAATGCTGACATTCTAGGCATTTATGAGTACTGATTGCAATATAAAAATTACTTAGCCTCAAAGTATAAGGATAATTACCACTGCCCAGGTATTGTGTAATGAGCCCTAATATCTGACGGGAGCAAATGCATGGTAGCAGTTATATGACTTACTAATCAATACTCAGTCTCACATCCAAAAGAGACCCTACAAACATCTAGAAAGTAACTTAGGGTATGCTGGCCCTCCTGCCTGCACTTGCCTAGCTCCTATGCCTCTTACAGATATAACTAAAGAAAGAATTGCCAAGAGTCTGAGCTCAGCTGTTTCAGCTCGAGAAATCTGTGGAACTTTCTGGTCAGACCTGCATGCCTACTTCATGTGACATTCTTGACCTCAAAAAAGACCCAACTGGCACTCAGGAACATCATTTTTTAAGGACATGGAGGGGACAGAGAGGATGCACAGAGAGGATGCATGGAGATCTAAGCATCAGGGATGGTGCTGAGCGGGAAGTTTTGACACAGACTCCATCTCCCCTCAGCAGTGGGGAGAAACAAACTGTTCCCCGTGTGTGCTCAGCCTTGTGAAAGACTGCAGACATCAGACACAGGACGACGCCCTCAGCCCAAAACTAGCTGCTCACAGCACGGAGGACAGGGGGCAGAGGCAAAGGCACAGGGGTTCACAGTCACCACATCCACCTCTGAGTCACAACTGGAGACAGTTCTGAGAGTTACAGCTAGGAGGAAGTGGTGGTTTCCCTGCTGCAGGGCATCAGCTGAACCCAGACTGGGACGGGAGGCAGGAGGTGTGAGCCTGTGAGTGTTTCTTACACAGATCTGAGTTGCCGACTGCCTACAAACTGGGCCCCATCTGTTGTGGATCCCCCATCTCATTTTTCTGGAGGTTGGCAGTGTTGCCCATTTCCTCTAAGAATGATTGTGGCACATGACAGCCTGGGAAGACTGGAAAGGAAGGAAGGGATGCTGTCTAAGGTTGAGCCTTTGAATATTATGTTCTGTTTGGAATTTGGATTTAAGGAAGGTTGTACAATGCTTAGGGGAATCAAGAGATGATTAAAGGGGTGGGAAAAGGAAACTTTTAAGATGGGATAAAGGCATCAATCACAGTTCAGAGGAAAAAGAGTGGGCGTGACCACACACTGTCTGAAAGCACATACATAAATGTTGTCATTGGGAAGGCTGAGCAGCTGTTTTCCATATGTTAAAAAAAATGTACTCAAACCATGTAAGATTTGGGTCAGACATGGAAGAACTTCCCAAGCTTAAATTGATTAGGTATAATAAGAGGTTTCAGGATTTCTTTTAAAAAAAACTTTTAAACCAATGATTAGGATTCTTCAGTGGAGATATCTGGTTTTGAAAGTTTAAGAAACATTCAACAGTACTCACATTAAACATGGCAGAAAGCTAACACAATAATTTCTTCATCTCAAATATGGTATTCCTAGGTGCTTCTTAACACTAGAAACACCCAGCAATAGATACAAACTCTTCAGGAACCAGTGAATTCAGTGTGAGGCGCATACAGGCAAGTCAGCCAGCAGCACTCTTCTCACTGCTAAGTACTCACTGCTTCAGGGTCTGCTGGGCAGCGTTCTGAGGGCTTCCCAGTTCACTCCGTTTGCAATAACACTTGTGTGTTCATCCTGCAGGACGGTAGGGGCCACCTCAACACGACCCTCAAGTGACCGGGGCACATCTTGCCTATACCACACAGATTTTGCCCCAGGCTGAATTGTAGTAGGTGTAGCAAACACAGCAGCTAATATCCCAATGCTGAGCAGAGGGGCATCAGAAGAAGGCCTAGGAAAGGCCTGGGGATGTTCTACTCAAGTCTGTAGAGCATTAGCAGAAGCACTGAAATTAGTAATAATGGTAATTCTGTTTAACTTACAAAATTTCGAAACCACTCTTGACATTTAGACTAAATTATAGGTATGCTGATGAAAGACAACAATCTTTCCACAGATTAAAATTAGAGCAAAACTAAACAACTTGGCCCGGCTGCATCGAGGTGGGACAGTTCAGGAAGTAAAGTATGTTTATACTGCCCCCCTGAACCCCGACTCCTCCACGTCTTTCTTTCTGGTGTCTGGAGGCCACGGTTCCTAAGCCGGCCTTCCTCTCACACATGCTGCTCTCTGAGGCTCGCATCACTCTTCCGTCTCCTGTCTTCCTTTCAAACCATGGTGTGCTGTGTGCTTACTCAACTATGTCATGTATATAGCAAGCACTCCAATATCAAAGTATTCCAGGAAGCTCACAAATACTTCTTGTACACTCTAAGAAATGCTTCCTTTACTGGATGACTCGAGGGAGAGAGATGTTAACTACATCCCAGTGTGCTCAGTGAGGCCGTGGCTGAGAGGATCAGAGCCCCCAATCTTCCTCTACACTACTGTGCAGGCCAGCGCAGAAAGGCAGAAACAGTGGCAGAACTCGGGGAGCAGCTGCGGATCTCATTCTCACCCAAATTCCTAATTTAGCGTGATGAAAAAAGACATTTTAGAATGTGAAATAGTTTCTCATTCATTTGATGGTTACTAAAGCCTCTTCATGTCGTTAAGTGCTTATGAAAAGTACCGCCGTCACCAGTTCGACTATATGAGAGCACGCCTGCCGTTCAGGAGTACTAGGTCTGAGTGTTGGGGAGGGTACCAGGGACTCAGACTAAGTGAGCCAAATCTTGTAGTGAAGATCCTAGCAAGGCAGACTGTGAACAAGCCAGATGGGTCAAAGGAGGGTAGAGAGCAGCAGGTGCAAAAAGAGCCCTGGTAGGAAGGGGGACAGGCGACCTGACTCCCGCTGAACAGAAAAGCAGAAAGGACTGGGGTGAAGGCAGCCCTGCTCTGGGGCCCTAGCACTCTGCTGAAGGAAGATCAGCAGGGCAGCGGCCATGCAGAACTTCACCCATTGACTGGTGGAGGCTGGCAGTGACACAGATGACCAAGAATGCTCATCTAAGTTACAGGCATGCTGAGGCTGGAGACTCCAGATACAGCTAACATTCAAAACCAGGCTGCCCAACGAGGCTCTGGATGATGTCCATGAAGGAGGCCCTGGATGTTGAGTGGGGCGTGGGGGCGTGATCCTAAGGGCTCTCTCAGGAGGGACTTCATTCAGGAGCGCCTGCTCTGGTCCCAGCTGCACACCTGTCAGAACTGAAGATATGACAGCTCGCTGCTCCTAAATGCCCAGACCTGAAAATAATATAAACTCAGAGGAGACACCGAGACACTGCATAGGAGGAACTGCACCTGGTTTATCCCAATTCTATACCCTCTGCTATTACTTTGATTTCAACAGGATTTCTCTGAGGAGCAGGATTTTTATTTTTCAACAAGCTTTGGTTCAACTTATATAGACTGCTCTTAAAATTTGCTTTTCAGTTGACACTGTACTCATGTACATTCATGTTTCTGATATGAGAAACGCTTTACCTAGGACCTCTGGGTACATTCTATGAAACAGAGGGGGCAAGGCTGCCTCTGCCTGCCATGCCACTCGGCTAGAGGAAGGTCAATCTGCATGCAGGCCAGCGCTGTCAACTCCCTCAGAAAACAAACAAGCCCGACTCATTGGTCTCTCGGCAGGTCAGTGTGCGTCACGGTGCTGTTTGTGACGGCGCTGCAGAGTTACTGGCACAGGCCTACTTCTCTGTCAGTAGAACACAGCTGCTGGAACTGTGTTCAGAATGGAAATTGCAACTCCAATCATTCCACTCTGCGTCACAAACAAGGCGAAGAAATCATTAATTACTTTGGAAACAAGCCTGACCCTACCCAGGCCGAGGTAAAAAATGAAATAGACCTCTTTGTACTTCCTAAGCCGGTGCGTGGAAACAGAGATGCTCAGACCTTTAGTCCCTTCAGAAGGCCCATTCAGTATTAGTTGCCTAGTGTCTCTAGAGGAACGTGAGTACTCGACACGTGCTCAATAACTGCAGTAAGCCCCTGGCAAGAAATAAGGCCATGCCAAACACCCGCCTGGGAGAGGGAACTACCAACACAATTCCAGTACAGGGGAATGATTGGCTTTTGAAGGGTATTTTGGGCTGGGGACAAGAACAAAATTTTCCTTATGGTCCCTTAAATTGCAGGTACTTTAGTCGAATGTAATTCTTGCCACGACTCCATGAACTGGGTGTGCAGGAGGAAACACAGGCATAAGCTGGTGGTCAGCTAACTCGGCACACTGTGCTTCTAAGAAGAACGGTACACCATGCTACGGAGGAGGTCAGAACACTAAAGCAGCAAGAGATGCTGGCAGCTGGCCTGCTGATGCGTCTGCACCCTCCACGTCTCCTTTCATACTTTTTCACACAGACTATCCAGGTACTGTGCTAACTAATATATAACTGGTTGTTCATGTGTAATAAAGCAGATGCTGCTCCCTGCAATTGTCGCCATAGTGGTTCTTCTCTGAGTCCTTTGCCAACCCGCAGGCATTGTGGTGTTGTTGGGTGATGCCCTGGTCATGACAGCATAGCTCTGGCCCTGAACCCACTCCATAGGCAAGGCCACTAGGGCTCAGGAAGATGTATCATGAAGAGAGCATCGGATCCCGTGACAGATGGCTGTGAGCCACCATGTGGTTGCTGGGAATTGAACTCAGGACCTCTGGAAGAACATTCAGTGCTTTTTACCACTGAGACAGCTCCAGCCCCCACAGTTGGCATTTTCAGTGTGCTCTTTTGTCTAAAAGAAGAGGGGAGGGGCTGGAGAGCCGACTCAGCAGTTAAGAGCACTTGTTGCTCTTGCAGAGGACCTGGGTTTAGTTCCCAGCTCAACCATCTGTAACCCCAGTTTAAGGAGATCCAAAACCCGTTTTTGTTCTCCATGGGTTCCAGACACAAGTGGTACACATGCACACACACAGGCAAAAACTTATAAACATAAAATAAGTCAGTTCTAAAGACAGAGAAGCCATGTCGAAGTGTAGCATGGTGTAAGGTACTGCCTTGTGCTGGAGGAAGGAGACCTGGAACCTGTTCAAGTGGACAAGAAATCAATAGAAATAGAAAATGAAAGTACTACGGGTTCAAGAAAATGCAGTAGACAGTCACTTTAATGGCCGTCTCTTTTTGTTATGCAGGAGCTGTAAACAGTGACAATGTTCCAAGAATCTTGCTTTAAAAATGCAAACTATCTGTATACCAGCTTCTTAAAGGTCCTTCAACATGGTGTCTAGCTGGGGATTGTGGACTGAGCTCTCTGTTGAAACAGCTGCTCACTTAGCTGTAGCACAATGTGCTCAGCTCTGCTATGAGAAGGCAGCTGCCCCTTCTTTTTCTATCACCGTATCCACAGCACCTTTCCTAGATTTACTCTGAACTCCAGGAGTGCACTGCATACAGTACCTACCCCAGTGCTGGGCTCAGAAAAAAAAATCAACAAAACACTTTAATGAGGAAGTTATGTACCTGAAAAGCAAAGTTTGCAAAAGATTAAATAACTCATCCAAGTTTCATAGCTCGTTCAGGGTTTAGCCCAAGTTTCACAGGTAGCAGCCCAAGTTTGTCCTCCTGGAATTTACAGTGCTGTTTTCTGATTTGTTGGAAGAAAGAAAAACAATTCTCTCCACCCAAGGACAATGTGCACAAGTGGAAGCAGAGGGGAGTCCAGAAGAGGCTGAGATTAACACCTTGCTTCTGTGCCTGGCAGACAGAAGTGCTGCCAACTGCCACCAGGGAGAAATTTAAATTCTAAGGGCAAAAAACCATGCCTCGAAGTGACTTTGTAAAGTATGCCTAGAAGTAAAGGGAGAGCAAGACAGAGGATTCTGATAAACTGTCAATACCACGGACGCAGCATCACATCAGGAAGATAAAGTACTGACAACTGCAGTTGACAGTTACCGAGCAGAGTTGACAGTTACCGAGCAGAGTTTGGCCCACATCCCGTCCTAATTGCTCATGATCAATGAACTCACAAAATCTTTACAACCATCTATGAATCAGGCTCTATTAATGACTCCAATTTATACAAACAGTCATCTCTAGTGTCAGAGAGGATTCTCTCAGTAGGTCCAGCTCCATGGTTGTGGACGGTGCAGTGCCAGCTCAGCTTGCTGAGATGGTAATAACCCTGAGCTAAGGAACGCCTCCTGCCGTCCAGCACTGCAGCCGGGCGTGTTGTAGGAGAGGATGGCGAAGAAGCTCAACCTCAGCAGAGGCTCAAGCTCATCAGGTTGCAGCTGGATTCACAGGGGTGCATTCTTGTTATTACCCAGACTGTGGGGGTCTCCTGCATGTGTTCCTCTCCACCAAGCTATACTCTTACTATCCCTCAGTTGCAAACAAGGCCTCCCAGCAGTGGACACACAAAACACCTTCAGTGGCTCAGCCCGTGAGTTTGGCAGGAGTCCTGACCTTTTGGTGCAGAGCCCAAACCTTCCTGGTAGACTCCTGGGTGATATTAAGGCAACTTTAAGGCTGTCTACAGATAAAGATGACTATCAACTTAATAGCTGTTTCAGTGCTAATCATAAGGGAATCTGAAGGCACTTAAAAGCATAAAATATTATGCAGGCAATCTTCAGATTCAAGCAGACCTCGCTAAAGCCCCTCCACCCGCCCCTCTTCCTAGAAGATCTCAGAGTACTCCCCACCTTGACACTTCGGCAATCCAACGACGAGGAACAGATAAATAGCACAACCGGGAGCTTGACCGTCGCAAACTGCATGGAGCCAGGCGTGGAGTACAGCCTGAGTCTTAGCCACAAGATAGAGTTCAATTTAAAAACGTCCATTAAGACACACATATGATCCCAGCTCTTACAAGTGTGAGTCAGCATTGTGTACCTGAGGTCAGCACGGGCTATACAACAAGGCCTTCCCACCAAGGAAAACACATGCATTCACTGAGAGCACTGACTACATTCACTGAGCCACGCACAGTGCTAGCTGCTGGCACTCCAAAGACAAACTCGGGTGCCTTCCTGCCTCTCACCGTCTGTCCTGTAAGACTGGAAAATGGCAGCCCCTGTCCTGAGGGGATCTTGAGGGCCAAGTCAGGCTGTACTCAGGTTCCGATTACTCTGTGAACCCACATGTGAGTAGGTGCATTGTCTGTGTCCCTCACCTCGGCAGAAACCCTGTCAATTGTTTACCGGGGACACTACCGGTTTTGATTTTCATCCAAACGCTCTGTGACCAATAGTGTGTTTCTGTGGGGGGCAGGACCGTGATGCAGTTGCCAGCAGAAATGTCTGACTAAAGAGAGAACAGTGGGTAACAGTGACAACCTGATGGGAGGGAATCAGAATCAGGGAAGGTCTTGTTTTCTCCTTTACCCAGTTCTATGTCAGTAGACTTCAGTAACGCCATCCAAAGAGGCAGCAGCAATAGCAGTAAGCTGTTAACTTCACACATAAACCGCCCCCCCCCATCTCTTTTCATCCTCATGAGATTTTTTGAGCTCAACACTCTTTTCAAGGTCATAGAGTGAACAGCAAACTGGGATTTACATGCCAATCTGACAGATGCCACTGTCTATTAGCCACCAGTGTAGCCAATGTGTTATTTGTTGTTAATTAGAATACACAGAAAACAATTGGCTTGGCCACAGTAACGTCTTTTGGCAGGAAACAGAAAGAGAAGGGGAGAGAACTGAGTTTTTATCTTTAGCAAATTGTTCAAGGTCAAATAACCAAGGAAACAGTGCAATGA
Source organism: Apodemus sylvaticus (assembly GCF_947179515.1). NCBI lineage: Eukaryota > Metazoa > Chordata > Mammalia > Rodentia > Muridae > Apodemus > Apodemus sylvaticus. The sequence continues at coordinate 32,787,005 of NC_067488.1, forward strand.
TGCCCTCATCACCCATATGGTCTCCTACCACAAAGCCCATCTAAAGCAGCAAAATCGAGCATGGGAAAGCTGTTGTACAGCTTGTCAAATGTCTCCTGGTGATGACAGGAAGAACTCTCCTACAGAAGGTAAAGAGTACATAACATCAGCCCTTCACAAAAAGCCAGAAATACGCACTCTAGTGTACACCTGAGGATTAGGAGCCTGCTCATGTCTGTAACAGATGCCCAGGTCTACACAAGGAGAATGGTGGAAAGAAGACGGAATAAGCAAACAGCCGTAGGACAGTGTTAGCTACAGTCCTTGCTTCTGTGACAAAATACCCGACTCTAGGGAACTTAGGGTAAGAAGGTTTTGCTCTGGCTCCTAAGTTAAGGAGAAGCAGTCCCCGTGACAGGGAGGCATGATAGCGGAATGCAGGGCAGCCAGTACCACTCTAAACGCAGCTATGAGCAGAGAGGTGAGTGCTGGTTCTCCGGCCTTCCTCAGTTCCTTTCTTTCTTTCTTTTTTTTTTTAAGTTCTATTTTTTTTTAATTCGATATATTTATTTACATTTCAAATGATTTCCCCTTTTCTGGCTTCCCACTCCCCGAAAGTCCCATAAGCCCTCTCCCCTCCCCCTGTTCCTCCATTCACCCCTTCCCTGTTCTGGTATTGCTCTATACTACTGCACTGAGCCTTTCCAGAACCAGGGGCTACTTCTGTGTTCTTCTTGGACATCATTTGACATGTGGATTATGTCTTGGGTATTCCAAGTTTCTAGGCTAATATCCACTTATCTGTGAGGGCATACCATGATCGATCTTTTGAGACTGTGTTACCTCACTTAGTATGATGTTCTCCAGCTCCAGTTCCTTCTTTTCAATCACTCCGGGAACTCTATGTGGGTAACCCACACTTAGGGTGGGCATTTCTTTCTTAGTTAAACCTCTCTAGGAATAATACCCATACAGATATAAGGGCAGAGGTGTGTCTTCTAAGTGATTCTAAATTCAGTCACGTTGACAATGAAGTTTAATTATCACAGACAGCCACAATGCAACTACTAACTTGTCCAAGGATTTCAGGTGTCTCATGGGTGGGCTGGTCACAACTGTCATGACTGTTAAATCTAGCAAGGTTGTCTGAAGGGAACCCTCAGGTAAAACACATAATTCTGCAGGGAAAAGGGACAGATGATGTGACTACTTTAATTCTATGAAGAACAGCAATCTTTAAGACACATGATATTCTGAAGGAGTGTGCTAGGAACCTTTAATATGGCAAGGAACAGTGTCCAATGTCGAGACTCAGAAAGACAGTAGGTTCTGCAGAGAGAGCCACGCAGGGCAAGGTGGACTAAAGTCCCATAGGCCTGCATCTGTTTTCCCATTTTGCCAGTTAACAGCCAAGTCATAGATAGCCGTCCTGGTGCTTCCGTTTCTTCATCTACAAAATTAAACTTAGGATGCCATGGGCTATCAGGATGACTGAGTTAAATACATTTTATGGAGGAACATAACTTTTGTTTGTTTGTTTGTTTGTTTTGGATTTGGCTTTTTCGAGACAGGGTTTCTCTATATAGACCTGGCTGTCCTGGAACTCACTCCATAGACCAGGCTGGCCTCGAACTTAGAAATCTGCCTGCCTCTACCTCCCAAGTTCTGGGATTACAGAAGTGTGCCACCACCGCCCGGCTAGGAGCACTACTTCTATTAGTTCTCGTCTGAAATGGACTTGTGATGTAATGCTCACCCACCCTTCATCTATAAACTAGTAATACAATGCCCACCCACCTTCATCTATAAACTAGTAATATAATGGCCACCCTCCTTCATCTATAAACTAGTAATATAGTGCCCACCTACCCTCATCTGTAAACTAGTAATACAATGACCGCCCACCCCTCATCTGTAAAATAGTAATATAATTTGCAACTGACTGTGTACCTTAGCTTGTCAAGAACGTCATTTAACCCAGGAGTATTGAACTTTTTAAACTCAATTTTTTTTTCTCCAAGTAGAGGTCACAAGGTTAAGCTGTACATGAATTTTTAAAATTCTTGATATCCACTCTTTAGTTGATGCACATCAAGACTGTTTCCAGGTTCTGGATATTACTAATACACTGCTATGAACATTGTTGAGCAAGTATCCCTGTGGTATAGTGGGGCATCTTCTGGGCATATGCCCAGGAGTCATATAGCTGGGTCTTGAGATAGAACTACTCCCAGTCTTCTGAGAAATTGCCAAATCGATTTCCAGAGTAATTCTAGAAGTTTGTGAACCCACCAGCAGTGGAGGAGTGCTCCCCTTGCTCTGTAACCTCACCAGCATGTGCTACCACTTGAATTTTTGCTCTTAGCCATTCTGATTGGTATAAGGTGAATTGCATTTCCTTGATGACTAAGGACTCTGAACACTTTTTAGGTGCTTCTCAGGTGCCATGTGAGATTCCTCTACTGAGAATTCTGTCCCGCTCTGCGTCCCATTTTCTAATTGGGTTATTTGTATTGTTGGTGTCTAACTTCTTGAGTTCTTTATATATCCAATCTGGAGGCTGTCGTTTTGTCCTAACAACAGTATATACTTTGTAATTTCCACTCTTATGTGATACAGTCCCCATTATGCCCTTCCTCCTTGAGAATTTAAGTAATTATTAGTGTAAAATGCCAAACTAGAAAGGCCCTGCTGACTAGTACACTCTAACATGACTGAAGAGTTTACATGCTATGTGTTGTTTCCTATCTTTCTTTTTCAAGCAAAGAAAATCCTTTACTATCTTTGTAGTTCACAGGTTTTTCAGGGTAATAACTAATTCTATTTTCCCCAAGTTTTAAGATTATAAAGTCAAGTCCTGCCTGACTTAGGTTGAATGGGCAAACAAAACCAAAACCAAACCAACCAACCAAACTAAAAAAACAAACATCTCCTACCACCCCCAACATTTCAGTCAGGTAGACCACCATGGGACAAGAGAAACCAGTAATTGTGAAGGACCATCCTGACTGATAATGGCCCAAATTGACAAATTACAGTAATCTCATCTGTGCTGGTTAATTTTATGTCAACTTTTAAAAGCTAGAGCTAGGAACTCCAGCTGTGAATACACCTTCATAAGATCAATGGGAGAGGCCCAGTCTGCTGTTGGCGGGGCCTCTCCGAGGCACCACGGTGGTCCTGGTTTCTATAAGAAGTCAGGCTGACTAAGCCACGAGGAATAAATTCCTCCTCTTCACGAGCTCTGCATCGGCTCCTGCCTCCAGGCTCCTGGCCTGCTTGAGTTTCTGCGCTGACTTCCTTTGATGATGACTGTGATGTGAAATGAACAAATCAAACTCTTTTGGTCATGGTGTTTCATCACAGCAATTCTAATCTTATCCGAGACACTGTCAAAGGTTCATGCTGGTTCCGTCAGCTGTTTGCCCTGGAGCTGAGGAGGCCAGAGAAGAACGCGTGAGGACAGGTAAGGAAAGGCTTGGGCTCACTTACGGTTGCATGTGAAATAGTCAGGATCCCATTCTTGACAGCACACTTCCTTCTTTGCCACACTTTCCGGATCCTAGGGAGCAAGTCGAACAGAACTCGATATGGTACATGACTCACTTGTGGTGTGCCATCATGTGGCAGGAGGCAAAACAGTAATTATGAAAAGCCATCCCCAGATAAAACCAGCTTCCTTCCCCGAACCACACAGAGCAGACAGAGTCCCGGATGTTTGCTATTGTGCCAGGTAGGAAGAAGGACAGTCAGACAGGCAGGCATGTGAAGAAAGGCTCACGGCAGAACTGTTATTGACAGTGAAAATGGAAAAGAGAAACAGACTCTAGTAGCAGAGAAATACATTTATTATAGTTCCCACCCGGGAGTCCCCTTCTCTGGCATGGGGATGCAGAACTGCACGAGGGACAGAGCTAATGAGAACTTTTAGCCACATATGTGATCCTTTCCTAAGAAGGCTCTGCTAGTGGAGTGCCTCCATAATTATGAAATAATGGCATGTAAACTTAAGACAGCTAATATGCAAGGGAAGTCAGACACTGCTTCAGAATATGGCGAAAAGAGCTTGGGGTTTACATATTGAATAAGAAGATTCTATATTTGGGGTTTGTATACTTTCCTCTTGGGGGTACTAGAATCCTCTTAATAGATCTTTTTTGATTCTTCTGGGAAATTAAACCACGTTAAGATCATTCACAAGTAGACATGAAACACTTTGAAAAATTTGAGCAAAGAATTAAAAAAAAAAAAAGCCTGTTTTTTAAATAGCTCCTATCAACTCGTCTTCATAAAGGCCCATGTACGGACATAAGACTAGACAGGGGCGGACCCGTTTGCACCTAGCCCTTCACCTCCCAACACACACACACACACACACACACACACACACACACACACACACACACACACACACAGGGGTTGGGGGTGGGGAGTGGGGGGTGGGGTGGAGGGTGAGACAGACAGGTAGACCATAGGAACATGGACATCCTGGACAAGGAAAGAAGCCAGGCCTTCTGTTGCCTTAGAAACAATAGCACCAGGAGGCCACCGAAGGTTCTCTAGGCCTATAACCATATTCTGCAGTGCCTCCTTCCACTTTTTTAAGTCAGTCTTATAAGAATACTGCCACAAATCTAATTAAAAACATCATTTGTGTGTATTTAACTACTAGAAGGAGTGTGCTCCAAAGCATACTGCACAGAGGGAAGGGAAAACCTACACCATCAGATTCCATGTAAACTGAATACACACACACACACACACACACACACACACACACACACAAAATGCTAGTCTCCTCAGGATGGAGTAAGAGCCATCAACTGAAAAACTCCTTTATCACAGCCAAATGATATACTTTCTTGTCCAGGGCCCGGGCTCTGTCTGACTAGAGGGAGCACCTGACAACAACACTTGCAGGAGCATTCCTCACGTGGCCCTTCGTCTCATCTCACCCTCCCAGGAGCCTGTTAAGGCCCCAGGAAGGCACTCCTCGCCTAGCCAATACCACTTGCACCCCTCTCCACCAATAAACTGCTCACTTGGAGAGATCAGTTCCTACGAGGCTCATTCATTTTACTGAAAATTTCATTCATTAACCTTTCTTATTCATATATATTATGGAAACACAATATACATCAAGTTCTCATATTTTCTTACACAGTTAATAAAGCCAAGGAAATTAAAAAAGGCTCTCAGCTTTTTGGCTGAGATGGCTAATGAGGTGCTTCCTGGTCACCAGAGGAAAGAGGAGACTCCCAAGATATTCCCTGCATACGTGGGGGCAAATGCACCTGCCCTTTGTGACACTTCTGGCAGCTCGCCTTGCTCCTGGGAAAGTGACCTCATACCAATAAAGTATCGGTGGGGCTTCAGTCCAAGCCAACACTTGGCTTTCTCCCAGCAAAGCTTTGTGGTTTTGCTCATGTATCTTAACCCTTAGAGACTCCTTATCTGTATCATCAAAGTATCTGAGATTACTCTGATAAAATACACACCAACAATGGCTCTTCTAAGGGCCTTTGAGGCATAAAAATTTAAAGTTATTTAAAAAACTAAAATTGCTCTTTCATATTTCATAACAATTTTTAAGTAACAAGTATTGCAAAATTGGGTTAAAAATTACTAATGCAACATTATGAAAATGAAACTCACACAACATACAAGTGTTTACTCTTAACAAGGGGTCTGTCTTCATGTAGAAGGAGGTCAGTATTTTTTTCTTCCCTAGAAGCCATCAAAAGCAACTCTGGGTTATTAGTACTCATCTCTCATGTATGAATATAAAAATTGGCATGCCCTCTTTGTTTCTAGCTCTAAGATATGATAGCTCTCCTCTGCTCCCTTCCTTCCCAGCTCTCTTTCAGGTACAAATTGAACGCAGGGCCTTGGTCATGCTGCACTGAACTATCTCTTTTATCTGTCTTCATTTCTTGCCAAGGCTGTATGACAGTGAAGGCATATTGCATCTAGCTGTGTACTTTGGATGCTAGAATGTTTGCTGTGTGGGTGAAACGAATGTTTGAAGGGGGAACAGACTGAAAGAAAGAAGGAGGCAGGACAAGCTTGCGGCAGTTTATGTCTTCAATATGTCTTCAGTATGTCCAGAGCAGTCAAAGGCAGTTATGGCCCTTTTTGAAAGACAAACTCAAGATGTCTGATGCTAAGTCAGAGCACCCAGGATGAAGTCTGGGCTCCGTCTCACTGTTGGTGTGGTCCTGGGGTGCGGCCACACGGAGCAGGTGCTCACAGAGTTCACAGGACTCATGGAAAAGACTTCACCCTTGGGCAGAAGCAGTTGAGATGACAAGGGCGTATTATTTTTAGTTAGAAAAGGAAGGGTATGTGATAGATTGGTTGTGACAGAGACAATGTCACAGGTTACCACAAGGTTGGGGTTTGGGCAGCCAGGTGCCATCTCAAGGAGAGAATATGACAATGATGAAGCAGAGCTGATGTCTCCCTTCCTAGCTTTCTAAAAGTGTAAGTCACAAGCAAGAGGTGTCCCCCGATGCAGAATAATCGTTCTTCTAAGGATGGCACGTTAGGGCGACTATTTGAGCAGAACCAGCTCAGAGAGCTTTTAAGTATGTTTTCTCAATAGGAGCCTGGACACAGTCCCAGGGAGAGCGCTGCGTGGACATGCTCGCCCCACAGCGGGTTAGCCGGGGCTGGACACGTACCCATCACTCTTCTTCAGCAGGAAGCCCTTCTTTTCACTGCCGTACTCCTTGTTGCCCTGGAGCTGATGCATGCTGTACCCACCTTGCCGGCTCTGAGAGTCCTGGAAAACAGAAGCACATGCTAGCAAATGCTGGAGACGGCTCTGTCCTGCCACTGAGCCTTTGCCTGCTGGTTGGTGCCTAGGAGAAGTATAGACTTTGGGAGCTGCCGAAGCCTACCTTTTATTTTAGCAGAGGAAGCAGGGCATGCCAGTATTTTGCCTGACTCACAAAGCAAGTCCTAGGCAGAGCCTAGGGTCCAAGTCTACTTTAGTACTGATTTAAACAGAAGAGAAACAGTGCTGTGACTCAGCTCATTTCCACTCACAGCAGAAAGCAACAGGTAGGACTAAATGAGAACAGAAAGCAGGGAGCATGCAAGCTGGTGGTGCGCTTCCCTCGGCTGTACCCTGTACCTGTTCTCCTTTACAAAGTGTGTGCTAGAGTCGGCTAAACAAAGGACATCTTCATTAAAAAGATTTCCGAGCAAGGTACTGGCAATTAGCATACAAATCTTGTAACTAACTGAGCATCTATAATTAAAGTATCTGAATTCTGAGACCTTTTGATTATTGAAATGTTCAAAACAATCCTGGATTTGGGAGCAGTTTATACCTCTTGAGATACTTGGTTGGTAAACTATGTAAACATTCCAGAAAAGGAATAATCTGCCTACGGCACTCTGCAAAACAGACCTATGCCCACACTTTTAGTCTGAAACCAGCATCCTATGACACAAGAAGTCTAGGCTGTGACAAAGCACGCATACCCCAGCAATAAAAACAAGCAAGCCTGGCTTTACTGTGGCACTCCACTGGTACCTAGTCATGGATTCAAAGGACAGGAAGACAAGAGACAATGGCCACACCATGAAAATCCAAGAAGTAAAATACAAATGAAACAAACAGACAAACCAACATAAAGTGGAGCTGCGGCAGGAGAACAAAGGTCTCTAGGCACACAGTAGGACAACACATTCTCACAAAATGTATTAACTTACTCTTCTAGACTTCAATCAGGAAGGGCAAAGCAACACAGAAAAAAAAAGCAGAACATTTGAAAATAGTTAATTGTGTTAAAAATTTCATCAGCAATTACTTAAGCAGTTTGTAAACTATACATAGAAAAGATTATTGTAAAAATATAGCAGAAAACACATCCAATACATTTTAGATAATAAAACAGTAAAATATTTCTTTACCAATCAAGTGTTATATATTTTAGCTCATGTGTAGTGAGGAAATAAACACAAAGTCAATGAAGATGATAAGGCACACATTTCTCAGTAAATGTTAACACCATTTAAAATGTGGGAGTACAGAGAACCAATGCCTCAGTGAAACCAAAATAAACTGAATACTTAGAAATCAGAGCCACATATTGTGATGTCTTCTGTACTTGTTTCCCAATTGAGATGTGTAGGTGTGTGTGTGTGTGTGTGTGTGTGTGTGTGTGTGGCACCCACATATATAGGTGCCCATGTGTGGGAAGGCTAGAGACCACTGTCAGGTGTCCTCCTCAGTTATTCTCTACTGCATTTTTTGGACAGAATCTCTCATTAACCTGGAACCCATCACCAACGGGCTAGCTAGCCAGCAATCTCTAGGGAGTTTCTTGCCTCCGCATGTCCAGAGCTAGGATTACGGACATACTTGTTTATGTAGGAGCTGGGATTCAAACTCGGGTCCTCATGAAAGAAAGGGCAGCATTAGGTCCAGTTTAGGAAGTAACAGAAATTTGATGTTACAGGAGGAAAGCGCTACCTCAGCCTCTGGATATGTATCCATGGTTGTGTCTAGCACACAGGGAAAGCCAGGAGCTTCTCTTGACATTCAAAGTTCTTTTAGGTCCAAGAGTGTGTTCCAGGAGGTAACTGCCAGGACATCATAGCTTTGTAAAGCTTTTCTAACGCTGATGTAAATGCTGTGCTCAAAAACATGCCCCAAGCGTCTCATCTCCTAGGGCCAGGAAAGATTTGAGATTCCAAGTTTAAGACTTTGCAGAAGACACTCGTGCTCTGACCGCTCACTTTCCTTCTCTCCCAGCAGGGTTTGCCCAGCAGTCTGAGCCTCATGAAAGGGGTTGCAAGTGATGTTCTGTCTTCCTTTTTATCTAAAGATAATTTTTATTAACATCTATTTTATCTGTATGACTGTGTTGCCTACATGTATGTCTGTGTACCACGTGCATGCCTGGAGTTTAGTCAGATCCCCTGCAATAGGAGGTTGTGAGCCACCATGTGGGTGTTGGGAACTGAACCTGGGACCTCTGTCAGAAAAGCAAGTTCTCTCAACTGCTGACTCATCTCTCCATCCCTATTAGTCACTTCTTCCTTAATGTAAGGAAGTTTGGTTTCAACAGGCCAGATTCCTTCCATAAAATTGAACAAATGATATTATCTGGGGTAGGGATGTGGAGTAGAATGGGATCTAGGGATCTCTTGCGAAAGGGGTGATCTAGGGATCTCTTCTTTATGTTTTTTTTTAATTGGATATTTTCTTTATTTACATTTCATATGTTATCCCCTTTCCTGGTCCTCCCTCCCCTTCCTGGAAACGCCTATCCCATCCTCCCTCCCCTCCCTCCACCTACCCCACTCCCACCTCCCCACCCTCGAATCTCCTACACTGGGGTATCTATCCAGCCTTCACAGGACCAAGAACCTTTCCTCCCATTGATGCCTGACAAGGCACTCCTCTGCCACATATGCAGCTGGAGCCATGTGGACTTCTTGGCTGATGACTTAGTCCCTGGGAGCTCTGGGGGAATATTGTTGTTCTTCCTATGAGGTTGCAAATCTCTTCAGCTCCTTCAGTCCTTTCTCCAACTCTTCCATTGGGTACCCCATGCTCAGTCCAATGGTTGACTGTGAGTATCCGCCTCTGTATTTGTAAGGCTCTGGCAGAGCCTCTCAGGAGACAGCCATATCAGGCTCCTTTCAGCATGCATTTCTTGGCATCCACAATAGTGTCAGGATTTGGTGACTGTATATGGGATGAATCCCCAGGAAGGACAGTCTCTGGATGGCCTTTCCTTCAGTCTCTGCTCTACACTTTATCTCCATAGTTGCTCCTGTATTATGTTTCTTTTTACATTCTTTAATGTACTCATATATGTGTATATGTATGTATGTATTTAGTGTGTGTGGAGGTGGGTAAATTCTAGGAATCAATCTCTTCCTCTACCATATGGGTACCAGGGACTGAATGTAGGTCACTGGTCCTGGTGGCAAGCACCTTCGCCAGATGAGTCATCTTGCCAGCTTCTACAATTTACTTTGAAACATAACCATGGTCTTGGTCAGCACAGTAGAGTAGCAGACTAAATCCTCCCAGATCTGCACTTTTTGACTTTCTGTACAATTCAAAGAAATTAGCTGGTTAATGACTTTTATGGGTTAATAAATGTATATAAATTTTTACCTCATTTTATTTATTTATTTATTTAGTTTATCTATCTATCTATCTATCTATCTATCTATCTATCTATCTATCTATCTATCTATCTATCTATCTATCTATCTATCTATCTGAGACAGGGTTTCTCTGTGTAGCTCTGGCTATCCCAGAATTTGCTCTGTAGATAAAGCTGGCCTCAAACTTAAAAATCTACCTGCTTCTGCCTCCCAAGCGCTAGGATTACAGACTCGTGCCGCCATCACTACCTGGTGCTTAGTAGCAATATCAATTAATGAAAAGATGAATTTAGTTTTGAGAAAGTACTGGAAAATTATCACACTACTTATAATTTAACACATACAACTGAAGAATTAAATAGGATTTGAGTTGCTTGATAGCATGAGAGAAATCAACCACATATTCAGGAAAGAAAAATGCAAATCCCAAACTAATTTAGGCAAAAATATACAACACTGAAAATAAGCTATGAACCTTTGGGCAATTTTATGCCAAGAGCTAGGAAATCTATCTACCTCACTGAATCTACCTTACTGATTTCCAATTCGACCTCCTGCACCTTAGTAGAGATAGAGAAATCACTTTCTTTGAAGTCACACTGACATGTGATATGCACTATTAATCTGTAAAACCTCAACCCTGTAAACTGAATGCAATTCCTATTCACTGATTTAATGGGTTTGTGAATGAAAACCAAGCCTTTACCACAGAGCTTCAAGTTCCCAATGGCAGGTGTGTCTGGTGAGTGACTAAACTCTGGGTAGTGTTTGGCACACTGAGGAGAGAGAGGAGCAACATGGTGAGTGAGTCAGCTTGCACCCACACCGTGGAAGGCCCATTAATTTTCAGATACTTCTGTGTTCCATACACCCAACATACAGAATCACTATTATAAAGAGAAGAGTTACAGCCCTAGAACTATTTGAGCAGCAAGTAGTTCTTTCAGGATATTACATAATAAGGTGAAGATGTCATTTCACTGAACATTTAGGAAAAAAAATTCCAAAAATTTGACTGGATGAAGGAAAGAATAATCTTCCAAATATTTGGGGAATCCTGCCCATAGCTATACTTCTTAGTTGCTAGGTTTTTTTCCCTTTTGCATTTGTTTATTTGTGTGTGCCTCTATGTGCAGACATCAGGGGACAGCTTGCAGAAGTTGATTCTCACCACCACAGAAGTCCAGGAACCAAGCTGAGGTCATCAGTCTTGGTGGTGTCTTGTTAGGACATCTATTTGACTCCCTAAAATTCTTGAAATTTCTTTTTAACTGTCAATGTAACACAATCTAGAACCACATGGGAAGGGAATATCAAGAAGAGTCTGGCAAGCAGGGCTCATCTGTACTGGATTAAGTGAAGAGAGAAGACCCACCCACCCTGGATGCCCCACGCCCTACACAGGGGACCCTGCATAGCACAAGCATAGGGAATGTGAGCTGAGCACTACAACACACCAACTCACTGTTTTCTGATCTCATTGCTTCAAGTCTTTGTACTGACTTCCTTGCAATCCTGGACGGTAACTTGGAACTTTTCCTGTTTTTATTTTTATGTTGCTTTTGTCAGGGTGTTTATATCATAGCACAAGGAAGCAAAACTAAGACGGTTTCCTTTCATCAAGACATGTTAGAAACTGGCAAAGGTTAAGTAGGTTAAATGATTTGCTGGATGCTTTTAATTTCTCATAAAATACTTTTGACTATTTTGCAATCTTCTCAAATGTTAGGAGGACAAGAACTCTCTGGTGGATACCGTCCTTCACACTTACTTGGTAGATAGTTTTTATTACCTCAAAGTCACTAAAAATAATCCCTTGCTAATTATTTTGCAGCAAGATGTGATAGCATTAGAAAGGGATGGGTGGGCATGCTGTGAGAAGTCAATTTTCGCTGTAAACCACTTAGGAGGAGTGGCAGTTAAAACCCATTAGTCAGCTTCAGATAGAGTTACATATCAATCACATCATGCTCATTTCATCTCCTAGACACTCCTTCTGTCATTGACACTTTGCTTCTTAACCAACCTGAGCAGAATACATCAATACCTATACAAACCAAAATGATCCCCATCCCCCACAATGTTTTTTGTCACAAAACAAAGATAGGAAGTGGTTGTATGCAAACCAGTAAAGCCATCACAGCTTTCTTTACGCAAATGTCTACTCTTTTGTCTTTCCATCTGGGCCTTTCTACTGCATGTACACTTAGAAATCATTCCAGACTACGTCTCTCAGGGTTTGTATGTCAGCAGAGAGAGTATCTGCGCTTCAGCTTCTAATACAAAATCTTTTCCTGAGAAAGTGTCAGGCCCCTGGCCACAGACACAGTCACAGCATAGGTCTGCATGTAGGGACTTTGCCTCAGTGCACAGATGTTCGTGGGAATCAGGCCTGCTCTGACAGGAGATAAGAGGAGAGCAGGAGACTGTCTGCCAATAAAGAACAATGCACTTAATCTCACTTTCCCAAACTCCCAAACATTTGCAAAAGCTAAACATGGAAAAAAAAAGAATAAAAATCATTTTAAATGTATTGAGTTATAGAATTAGAAAAGAGAACAAAAATTATTTTTAAGTGACTACACATATAGTTATAGTCTTAGTAAAGGAAACCTTTAAAGGCCAAAGTAAAAGGCTAGTGTTATTAGTGTAGGTTTCCAGTGTGTTTTGGGGTGTGGGGATGGAGGGAGGGTGCTTTACCTTGGTTTTGGCCACATGAATGCCATTCAGAAATTTCAGGAATTAAACAAAACAAAACAAAACAAAACAAAACACAAACCCCAGTGAATGTCACCGTTGGGAGCTATCATCAGGAACTGACAAAACAAATGCATCTCTTATACAAGCATTGAACACTGCATTTCAATACTGCAGAACCAGGCACATTTGACTTCTTTCCATGTAACAAATGACACTATACCCTCCTTCACGAGGGACCTACACTTAGCACCCACACTACAGCCAGACCTACAGCAGGTATCAATGTCTGGACAAATGACATTTGTAACTAAGGGTTAGAGCTGCATTAGTCTAAATCCACTACTCATTCTATACTGTCAACATCCAGAGACCACCCCAACTGTATTTTCTTGATCCGGGGACAGATTTCTAAAGGACTCTATCAAAGTATTTCCTTAAATCTCTGGTAAAACGAAAGACCATTTCTGGCTTCCTAAAATGATAAGCACGGTCCTGAAGAAGAGAATCATGAGACATACTGCCTGCTCCAAAGGTTAACATTAAGAAAAATCTAAGGCCACAAAGTAGTGGAATCCACGGTACCATTTATTTATAAGGTGAAAGATTAGTTTCTTCTTTTTGAGACAGGCTCTCACTAAGTGGACCAGGCTGGTTCTGTAGTCAGAGAGCTCTGCCTGCCTCTGCCTCTCTGTGGTAAGCATTAAATGGCTGTGCCAGCCTGCCTGGTGGGAAGAGCTTCTACACTGGGCATCACTATAGACATGCATCTTTTTACCTCACCTGTTCCCACACCCACCCCAGCAGGAAGCTATCAATGTGCCTGTTTCACAGATGGAGAAACACAAAGGGAATCAAAGCAGCCTCACTTACACTGTTAGCCCTGCTGGGGACATATAAACCACCTACTTCTTTCGGATCAAGCTGCAGAGAGGATTTTATTAGGTCTCGGAGTGCAGTCAGCTGCTTCTTTTCTTCATCTTGGGTCTGCTTGATCTGGGAAAGAAAAGGTCAGACCTATTATTTATCATTCATTTTAAAAACAAAGCTCAATTATCCAAATATACCACTCATCAAACAATTCGATTTCATAGCTGTAGTACGTCTTTCCATTAAAATACTTTACTGCCTGGTTAACGTAAGAGCTATAGAATCTAATCCTGAGAAAATACCTGGAGTTTAGAATTAGCAAGCTTTCTTACTAAATAATGCATGGTAACCTCAAAATCTTCCAATCCCTCTATTTAACAAGGTTAGAAAATAATGCTTGTAACATTTATTTCTAGCTTTTGAAAGAATGGGCAGAAAGAATACCATGGTAAAATTAAATGGGTCAGAAGAAAATCCTATGAATGACTGAGACACCAATTGCTGAAGCACACACCAAAGTTTCCACAGAACTACAGGAGGACCAGGATTTCTGCTGCTTACTTTTAAGCATTTGGGATTTAACTGTCAGTAATCCCTGTTTACTAACTAAAAGAAAATTAGGCAAAACATACATGTATGTTTGCTAAAAAGTTAACAGTAAGAATCAGGCTGATAATGAATAACCTGAAATGTGTGGAAGTAGTAATTTTGTATTTTCTTGATCTGGAATATTTGCATATATATGTATGTATGTATATACATATACATACATACACACACACATATATATATACATACACATATATACATACATACACATACATATATATACATACATACACACACATATATATACATATATATATATAATGAGATCTCTCAAGGGCTGAACAAAAGTGTAAATATGTAATCGACTTGTTCCATATATCCTCAAACAGACAGGCTAAACCCAATGTCCTCCTACATAGAGCTTCTGGCATGTATGTGCATAACTACATTTTGGTTGTGGTGGAATTTTCTTTCTATGCTGTCATGTCAATTGGCCCTCGGAGTTTCAGATTTTCGAGCACTTCTTATCAGGGTTGCCTAATCTGTTATCTGTAACTCTAAAACCTTTTCTAGTCTTAGGTTCTCAGATTCCTAATACATTTTCTTTTAAAGTTCAGCAGCCAAGTTATTTCCAAGTAACAATTATTCCATCTCTAAGTGTACCTTCCCCGCCCCTTCTGAAGTTTACTTTTTTCATTTCTTCTTTGCCCTCCCACTCTTCGTAGCCTCCAAAGGTTTGCTGCTAAGATGAAGGCCTGTCTGCCAGGTTTACACTGACCTATCACTCATCTTCTCCATATAACACCCTTTCTGATACAGACTTCAAATGGACGGGACACTTCTTACAAGTTAAATGCACATGCTGTAAGTAGGGACTTACATTATATAAGTCAGCAGCCAGCTTTTCAATGTACTGTTTCAGTTTATCAGCCGTTTTCAAGCCATCCTGAAAGAAACTACAACAAAGAACAACACTGACTCACCAGCAGTAAAAAGAAGGAACAGAATTATGTGCAAAACCTGAGGCTTCTTCCCACCTCTGTCTCCCCGCACCCTCCCCCAGCAGTTTCCAAATAATAAACATGAAGTTAAGTTCAGCACTTGTATAAAGATGTGTCAAACACACACACTTATGGCTACTATTTGAAAATTATTAGGAGAGATCACAGTTGGTACAAATAACACTTGCAGTCCTCACTGATGTCACGTGTGTTAACACCCCCACATAGATCACTTCCTTGAGGTGGGGCCATGTTAGCATCAGAGAGAAAGACAAATTAGCCCGTGGCATACAGAAGTCTAACTGCATACGAGAGGGTCAGGTAGGAGGCAGCGTGTGCTGACACACAGGGTTTAGTGGCCCTGAGGGTCAGGCAAGCTGCATGCTACTCTGCATGAATGACAAGGCTGCATGACTTCCCAATGACAACGAGGGGTGACGATTCAAGAACCTTTCCTACAGGCTGAGCCCCGACTCACAAGTTGTTCTCGCTGCTGGCTTGATTCTCATGGGTCAAGTGCCTCGGCTTCCTCTCCATCCTGTAGAGAATGCTCAGCAAGGCTTTATCCCTTACTAGGCTCACACGGTGGTGGGATTCAGGTCCAGGACTGCCCGATACCAAGGCCATTCTCAAAGCTAGCAATGAAGTGAGTTCTTTCCTTGGGCAAGTGAAGCTGGTTCTTATCTTGTTGGGGCATCCCTCAGGGCCCTCCTCTGTGGTTCATTTACAGAAACCAGGGCCTAAGTGTACGGAAGCCCCGTGCTCTGCTGCCCCTTTCTCATGCCCTCTCTACCCCGTGGGATTATTTCCCTACAGACTTGTGGTCTCCCAACCAGTGATGAGGAGCACCTCCCTGCTGTGCCACCGTGGTCTTAGTGCTATTTAGATGCACTAAGGAGAGGAATTTTAGAATCCACTTTGGGAGCCACACAAAGCCTGGTTTCCTAGACTGTAAACCAGGCCCCAAATCCCTAAATCCCAGGTATCGGGCTGATCCTTTCTTACACCCTACAATAGTTAACACTCTGGAAAGTACCACCTTATTTAACTCCAAAGACATTTCAATAATTTCAAGTGGAGCTACACCAGATAGTACTATATTAGACCCACTGCTGAGGACTTTTAAAATGTAGATGTTGTGCCCCATCTCATGCTCATCGGAAAAAAATCTCTGGTATGCCATCTAAGGCATGCACCCTGAAGCTAAAGTCCCCAGCTGCAGCAGTGGCCATACTGTGCTCTAGCTCCTAGCCTGTGTGGGCACTGTAGTAGTAGGTGGGGAGGTGGATTGCAGAATCATAGTTGGTGCAGGTTCAAGTCTACCTATGTGGGCAAGACACAGTAGAGAAAGACGGGGCAGGATGTGGAGAAGAGGTGCTCTCTCTTTCCTCCACTCAGCCCGTAGTCAGTGATACCCACTTTCAGGGTAGATCTTCCCATAGTAAACTCTCTCCGCAAACTCCCTCAAGACACAGTTGGCGTGAGCCAGGGTTGGGGTGAGGACTGCTAATTCCCCAGTGATTCTAAATCTGGTAGAACTGATAATGTAGATTAACCATTCCAGGTATTTTTTGTTGATTAAGATTCAGTTTTAAGCTATGATACTCTTATTTTTGTAATGTATACCTGCATGGGAGAAGAGGGCATGAAATCCCAGTATAGATGGTTGTGAGCCACCTCGTCGTTGCTGAGAACTGAACCCCTGGAAGAACAGACAGAGCTCATAACAGCTGAGCCATCTGTCCAGCCCTGTGTTTTCTATTCTAATCACAGCGCTGCACACTAATTCCAGGACACTGTCATCATCCCAGGAAGAAACTACCCACTTGTCCCTTCCAACTAATCACTAATCTGATGTCTCTATGGATCACCTTTCCTACAGAGTTCACAATATACATGCAATCTGTTATATGGTATTCTGTAGCTGGCATAATGTTTTATATGTTCATTTATGTTGAAGAATGTATCAATATTTCATTCTTTTACATGGCTGAATACTATTCTACTGGATGGATATTTGTTTAACTTGACAGGTACACATGTTTCCAAGTACTGTAAATGTTTACATAATATCCATGCATCTACTTTTTTATATATACCTGTGTTTGGCTCTTCTGGGGATTTATCTTAAAACTTTTACAAATAATTACACTACCTTACATTCCTAACAGTGATACATGGGTTTCCTGTTTTTTCATAGCCTCTCCAAAACTTACTATTTTTGTTATTTTAATTATAGCTTACCCAGGGGATATGAAATAGTATCTCGCTTCTGATTTTTATTTGTATTTCTCTAATGATTAATGATGCTGAATATTTTATCATGTGATTATTTTCTAATTATATATCTCCTTCAGAAAAATGGCTATTCAAACTCTTCTCCCAGTCAAAAAAAAAAAAACTGGAGTCTCCTTTGTGGTTGTATTCTTTATCCTTCAGTATTCTCAGTCTTCATTAGGTAAGTGGCTTACAGATTCTTTATCCCACTCAGTGGGTTGTCTTCCTGGTTTTCTATCAGTATCTTTTCTTAAACAGAGCTTTGAATTTGGATGTCTAACTAATTTCCCTTGGATTCTGTGGTTTCTATGTCAGTACTGACATGTTTAAGCATCTACTAAACAAATTCCCATATGGACAAGTTACGGATCATTCTGAATTAAAGTGCCCTGATTGTACGATATAAAAGGGAAATCACATGTGAAAACTGGTGAGTCCAGATGTCCTGGGCTGTACGTAAGTTCCTGGGAGCTGTTACTTGTTAGTTTAATCTGTCATGATCAAAGAGAGTAATGCTTGTGAATGCTCTTGCCTCTGCAGATCACAATAAATCCCGTAGTAAAAGGAGTGGGTGGTTTGTTTTGAAAGTAGGGTGCTATTGGCAATGTTCACGGTGAGTGAGCAGTAATGTGGGTGAGTTGGAACAGGTAGGGACAGTTTGTTTCTACTCTTTCCAACGTAAACACTAGATCCATACTGAGGGGCTGTCATTCCCCAGAGAATTATGTAGCAAACTCCCTGGTGAGTGCTGGCTGGGTCTCCTGAAAACCATCTGGGAACTGGAGTTGGAGCTCAGGAGAAATCTTTAAAATAGAGATGTGAATAGAGATTGCTGTACAGGGCCACACTCTGCATATTAATATGGGTTGGGAGGGACTGACTGACAGGAGGAAGGATCTCTGGAAGAAATCTCCCTAGCTTCTTGATGCTGCATTCCCACAATTGGGCAACGTAGAGACAAAGCCAAGGATCGGCCATCCGATGGCTCGGCACCTCACCTCCTTAGGGAGTGTGTCCTGTTGGTCTGTCCTTCTGACCATCTTTCTGTGCTCTAGTGAAAGTCTCTGTGACCAGATCCCAGAGTCCACCTGCCCTCCAAGGCCCATGCGAAGCCCCACCATCACCTTCTTTCAGATACAGCCACTGCCCTCCTTATCCTTTGCAGGAGTCTCTCCTTCTCTTGGTGCCCATGGTACGGGTCCTAGAATGGCTTATGACTACCAGGTACCTGACTGCCGGTACCAGACCACAACCCCCAGAAAGCAGCTCTGCTTGAATTCGACTCCAGGGCCTAGCAGAGCACCCAGCCTTTGGGAGGAGGCCAGTGAATGGCTGTGGGTGGGAAAGCAGAAAGAGAACCGAGCAGTAACAGTGTCAGGCTCCACCCACTCTAAATGCTGCTGCTATCACAGAGGCTAAGGGACAGACACACAGTTTGCAAAGCACTTTATGGTTTGGGAAAAGCATGCATGGAGACCTCAAACTCTTCTATCCACACTTAGGAATTAAGAAAGATTTTTAAAATCAGGTAAAGATTTGCTGTCAAGAGCTGCAATTCAGAAGACTCAGACATTCATCTCGTTTGGTAAAAGTTTGCAGAGTAAATGTTTCTAAAAAAAAAAAAACACAACAACAACAAACAAACAAAAAAACCTGAAGCTGATCCAAGACAAAAATACCACATTCAATTAAAATCAGGAATCGCTGCAGCTTACTTTAATGTTTATAACTGTCCACTGTACCATAAAGGTAAATTTCGCTCAGGTCCTCAGGCCAGAGCTTCCCTACACATTTCAAAACCTTGTAAATGTAGCTATATTGAGTATGTATTGAAATATATTCTTTCCATTTACAAAGCGCATTTATATAAGGTAGAATTTACCTTCAAAACAGTTAACTACTTTACATAAAAATTAATTTGGTCTTTTGTAAAGAGAAACACCCTAACCATGACATGTATGAATTAGTTCCAACACCACAACTGCCCCATCAGTAAGTACTTCAAAATGCTTTATTTTACTCTTATATCCTCATGAAGACCTGGGGGTGTGGGTCAGAAGTTCCAACCACAAATGACAGATGCCACTGGCACTCAGTGAGGGGCCTTATCCAGCAGGGATTTGCACCTTGTCATTTGCACACAAAGGTTCTCCTAGACTGGTGTTATTGTAGTGTGGTACACTACAGAGCAATGCTTGTCTCAGGATAGAACACTTTCACAGAAATCTTTCTATAGTGCTAAGCATCTGAAATACTCCAAGAACTAAAGTTTAGATAATGAACCCATACCAAGAAATTGTGGATAGGAATACAAGGTAAAAGTAACAGGGAAAACAACAAGAAATGTGTATGGGGAGAGGCAGCATTAATAGAATGGTCTTTGGGACACGGATTTATGCCCAAGCTGTGGAGGAAGACATCACTTCAGACTAATCAAACAGTTGTTTATTGTAAGCTGCTAATTTATACAAAATGCTGATAACAGAAGCTAATACTACTATTTACAGTTTCTCATCTATTTAGCTGCTACTACTGACAGTCACTCAATAGAGGAGAATTAAGAGACAAGTAGTGAAACCAAGAGGCCCAGCAAGGGCTGATTCCAAGCATGATAAGTAATGCAACACTTACTTGCACTGTGCATGATAATACTTGATAAGGTTCTGCAGCAGGTCCACACCCTTTTTGGTCTTGATTTCATTAACTTTAATGAGATACTGAGGAAAGAAAGCAGAATTTCATGTTGGCAACTCAAGAGGGGGCTCTCAAACTCATGTGGAAGAACAGTACTGCTAATCCTGCCCAGGTAGGTGAGCTTTGCTTGGGGAAGGCTGTTGGAGCACAGTCAGTGTGCACAAATGCAGTTAGTGTTAAGGTTCGCTAAGTCCTTTACGAGACAAGCGAGAAGGAAACACAGCAAGCGCACTCCATGACACAACTGTTTTCTGTAGGTACCGTGGATCTCAAACCTATATTCACATAGTCCTGAGACACACTGTTCTCTGCACAAGACAGGTGGGAGAGCAGGCCTTCGAGAATGTTCCACGAGATACTGAAACTTTTAACAAGGAGATAAATCAGAGGGAGAAATCTCTATTTAAAAAGAAGCAAGCCAGAAAAAGAATAAAAACAAGGTGCCACAGTTAAGCACGGTAATGGCTTTGGTCTTATCACTGGGCAGAATCTTCCAGTGACACTGCGCACAGCTCACTTGTGATGTTAAGAGTTCACACCCAGAAAAGGTCAAGGAGCTACAGGCTTATGAGGAAGAAAAAGAAATACCAAAGAAAAGCAGCAGCAGAGGTGGGGGTGGTGGGGAGTCAGGAGAAAAACTTAAATTACACACTCTCCACCAGGGTTTTCTAAGCCAGAAAGTCTCTCCTTGGCTCCAGTTGCCTCACAGTGAGTGCGCAGGCTAATGGGGTCCAGGTTTTGGTGGGGTTTCAGTTTGAGAACCACAGCTGTAAGTTAACGGCAGCATGCTTTTCCTGCCCTGTTCCACGAGCGCAGACTTCCTCACTGGACAGCTTCGTTTAAACTGTCACTCAAGCAGGATCCATGCTTTAGATAACCACGTGCTCCAATGCAGTACCACTCACCCACGTTACCTCCCACCAGGGCTCCCCCAGTCACTCGCAAGCAACATCGAGGTTCTCACCAACGAATCCCGGGTTGGCTTAAAGAGGCCCATAGGACCAAGGGCTCAAAATATGAGACAACAGTGCAATGTCGATCCCAAAGGGCTTGGAGAAAAAGGGAGATTAGAATCCTTAGGAAACAGTCCCTCCTCCAAGCATCAACCCTAGCCTGCTGGGGAGCAGAGGATGCTGCGTCTGAGACGGTCTGCTCTTACTTCACACATCTGGAGCTGAAAAAGCCGCCGCTCCTTTTCCATTTCTTCTGCAATCTCAGCGCCTGTTATCTCTGTTCGGATCATCCCGTGCTGCTTCGCGTGCTCTCTTTTCTCCTTCTCAATTTTTGTACTGCAACAAAAGCATACGACCATTAAAACAAAGATAACCCTCAACGCCAAGTGTGGTCCCGAGCGTAGGCTTGCCTCTGGATGGTGCCGTACTGATGCGTCCACCAAGTACATCACATGTACAATGGGTGGAGTCGGGTGGGGTGGGCTGTGACTGTGGGGCAGGTGTGAGTGTGTGGTGTGTGTGTGTGTGTGTGTGTGTGTGTGTGTGCGCGCGCGCAGAGAGAAATCGGGAGCCCTTCTTATCTACCACTCAAAACACTGATTTTGAACTGGGGCTGTAGCCTGTCGAAGAGCACAAGACCTTGGGTTCAACTCTTGGTGTCTTTCCCTTAAGTAAACAGTTTAACTAGTTGAGAGGCAACGTTTCTTAAGATGACGGAGTCAAATCATTAGTAGAGATGTGAGTTCAAAGGGAACAAACATCGTGTGTGAACTTCCTCTAGGACGCTTCTTACAACTCCATTAAGAGATTACACTTGTGACGGACACACAGCTCTTTTTATACTTTGGTTGGCAGGAGTAAATCTGAATGGTTTACTTTTTCTTAGGTAAATCACTTTTCGATGAATAAGAGGCAGAAAGTTAGAGACTTCAGAATTAAAGACACAGTACAAATGGATTTCGGTCTGTACATTTAAAAACTGGTCAAAGCTAACTTCTGAGACAGACATATTTCAGTAGCACAGCTGGACAATTTCACTGCTTGTCACGGAACTGCGCATGACAGGGCTGGGGGAAATGCCTATGTCTAACTTGGGATGTTCAGTGAGGAGGGGAGGCTGCGTGAGCAGGGACGTGACGTGAGGCACACCCTAACCCTACAGTACCTGAGGGCAGTGATGGCTGCTGCTTGGTACTCTTCTCACAAATGCACTTAACTTGAAATGGACTTTGAATTTCAGAAATATCCTTGACTTTCCAACTGTGACTGAAAAGACTGACTGATTTAACCTAAGTTGTAGTGGGTGCAGAATGGGGAACCAAAAGCAATAACTGGCTAAGTAGCCTTGCCTACACAGACACAGGAAACATCAGCTGCCAACCACTTGTAAAGCTATGGCAAACTTGATGGAGACTCATTCTCACTCATCAAAAGTGGCATCAGACGACATTTTGACCACGTTACCTTAGCAATCAAAGAAAGGATTTTAGTGGAAAGAGTTAAATCTCAGCTTTCTCTACTGATGTGGTTGGGATGAGAAGCAGAAGCATGGGGGACAGGTGTGACTGGCTGTCTGGTCCACTGTGGTGACAATCCCTGACAGGTGCTTACTTCCTTTCCCTACGTGGACTCACAGTGGCATGGCAGTCCAGAGGTGAGCAAGACGAGATCATCTACGACAACAGCTGCAGACAATGACGGGTGAAGGAACTTGTCTGACAGTTAGAAAGCAGAGGTAAAACCCATGTAAGAGCAAAAAGCGAAGGCTGTCCTCCGTGGCAAGGGGGAGAGGAATGGGGAGGAGGAGAAGGAGGGGGAACCATAATCAGGATATAGTATGTAAGAAAAAACTCTTTAAAAATAGAGAAAGAAAGAAAGAAAGAAAGAAAGAAAGAAAGAAAGAAAGAAGGAAGGAAGGAAGGAAGGAAGGAAGGAAGGAAGGAAGGAAGGAAGGAAAGAAAGAAAGAAAGAAAGAAAGAAAGAAAGAAAGAAAGAAAGAAAGAAAGAAAGAAAGAAAGAAAGAAAGAAAAAGAAAGAGGGGGGAGGGAGGGACGGAGGGGAAAGTACAGGAAACGCAGTGAGAGGAAATGCAGTTCCAGGCGAGAGAGAGTTGATGGGCAGTTAGGTTTCCAAGATGAGTCCTCCTTGTGAGCAGGACAGAAGGCCCAGCAGAGTTCAGTTACCTGGCCACAGAGTTTGAACGCTGACATCCACCTGGGCACAGAGCTTTCCGCTGTCTCACTAAACAAGATCTCATGGCGATTTCTAGAGCTTTTGTAACGAGAGGGATGGAAGCTGTTGCCCTTTGGTCTAGAATACTCTTCGCTTCCATAATCAACTTCCTGATGTTCTTTCACTTCACACTAAGGTTTTCCTTTTAGTTTACACTCTCTCTTTTGAACACATTCTGGCGTTTGTAATCAGAAAACAAAACAAAACTCTAGCTTTCACAATGCCCCCATGCAGAGCCACCAGAAGGGGCTGAGAGAACTGTAAGATTTCTGTAATGCTAACAAGAAAGCTATACTGACTGCCATCATAAAATTGAAAGCCCCAAAGGAGGCCTCATGGTTTTGAACTCTTGATCTTACCTCTGCTTGGATCTGCCGGCTCAAGTCAGCATGTCCAACTACCCTTTAACATTGTACGGGGAAATTATAAAATCTAGATTATTTTTTTTTTATAGTAAGTCAAACTCTCATTCTGAAGACGCTAGAATAAAGACAAAATGTGATCTCTGGTGTATTAACTCTAGTGGTTCCCACCAAACAACTCTAAAAGTGTTCACAAAAGATTGATACAGAACTAAGCAAATGAACTAAGGCAGCTAGTCATTAAAAAAAAATTAAAAATCTACTAAAAGAAAGGAGAGTCAATCATAATACACCGGTTAGATAAAAATATAAGCACTGACAACTTATCCAAAAACTGTTATTAACCAAGCTGGAAAATGGAGGTAGGAAGGGGACGGCTACCAGTACAAAGGGGCCATATCCACACATAGATGTTCCAGGTAAGCCAAGGAACAAGAGCAAGAACTACTGTAAAACAGTGACAGACAAGCCAGAAACCAAAAGAAAGGGCTGGAGGAAAAAGTAGGACTGGCAGATCAGGACAGAGAAGTGGGCAGAGGAGTCGCACCAACAAGGGTGGGTACGGCGGGGAAGTGGGGCACGCTCACTGCTGACTCAACATTCCCCTAGTCCCATGGTTTATCAGGGCCTCACATCATTAGGAACAGTCCACATTTATTGAATTTAGACTTGGTAAACAATATGGACGAGTGAGAGATGCTGTCTGGGAGTCTGGTCCTTTCTAGAAGGCTTTCCACTCTGTGATAAACTTCTACCATGTTTAAACTACTGCTGCTGGGAGTTTCCATGACCTGCTGTCTGAGTCTTTGTTGATACTAATACATTTGGTGCTTTCATATAAGCTCATGTATTATTTTGATAAAAATAATGATTATTGAAACAGTAAATGCTGAGAATGGTGGTACATGCTTACAGCCCAAAGCTTGTGGCCAGCCTGAGCTACACAGGAAGTTCAATGTCAATCTTAGTGCACAGTAAGGTTGTCTCAAAATACCAAGAGCAGGGGAGTAGCTCAGGGTGGGGGAGCTTCCTCAGCACATGCAAGGCTGCTCTGAGTTTGATCCTTAGCACAATATACAAAGCGCAACAATTAAGTAACAACTTTGCAGAAAACCACTTTAATACATTGTTTTGTGGTCACAAAAGTGTGAGTAGGAGTTAACTTTTTAAAAGCACTTGACTTTTAAAAAGGCCATCAAAAATAAAGTATCCTGGCTCAAGATCACAAAACTGGTAATGGTTCTGAAGTCCACAAACTCAAACACAGCCCTCTGTGCCTCGAGTTGTACAAAGAAGACAGCCATAGAAAGTTCTAGGCTTCCTGCTTATTTGAAAGGTAATAAGTGAAACATCTTTGTTTTTGCAGGAGTGAGAGTATCGATTCACTGAGTGAAAACAGGACAGTAAACAGCATAGACCTGAGTGGGCTGGAGCAAGCGTGCGGCACAGGAGCCTAAATTAACTCTGTGTAAAAGGCATTTTGTTTGTAGTTTTCAAAAACTGAATGAACTCCCTATTATATCAAGTAGAGAAACACTGCCCTCTTTCCCATCATGAAACTCTAATGAGGAAGAAACCTATCCTAGGAAAGAAATTTATCTATAGGAAGGTATTAAAAACCAAACCCAACCCAAGCCTTATTTGAGGACTCAACAGCAGGGATGCTTAACTCACTGCCTCACGGTGCACCTCACTTGCTTCCCACAAGAGACGTGGACTCAACACTCATCCACACCATGCGCGCGCACGCGCGCGCGCACACACACACACACACACACACACACACACCAGTTCCTACAGCAGTGCTTCTTCAACAGTATACTAGTATTAAGTTTTGCAGAAACAGTTTGGGAAAAATACACTCGATCCCAAGTTGTTCTGCTTCTCTTCATTCAGCTGCTATTGCTGTCTACAGAAATGGACGTCACTCTACAACTTATGCTTTCATATGCTTTGAAACACATATTTTCCTATGTACCCACTGTCTGGTGTCACAAATCTCTAGAAATAAAGGGACTGGGTGTGGGGTACATGTCACTCCAACAACTGGAAATGTTGTCAAGAGGATCATAAATTTGAGGCCAGCCAGGGCCTATGATCCCCTAACCCCCCACGAAAATCCCAGAGTCTACTTCTCTGGCCCCAAGTTATACCACTCAGTCTCTGGGTCAGACAGATCCAGCATGAATGCCACCGTAATGGTCACTAACTACATAACCTTCAAAACTCCTTCAGCTAGTCTAGAATTAGACTTCAGTTTCTGGATGGACAGAGAGCGGTGCACACTAATGAGTAGTGTCAGGGTGTCATGTGTAAAACACATACTGGTGTAAATCCTGGCAGATAAAACCGGTATCACAAGCACCAGTTAGTCTTTGATTATTTCCTAACTGCTACACTATACAGAGATGCACGTGGTTTAGAGTTATGTGACAGTAATAATACAAGAGCACTGTGCACATGCATAAGCTTCCGACTTGACAGTTCATACCCACGACCAACACAGCGCCTGCCACCCCAGAGTCGGCACCGGCCGCGTGAGGGTTTCTGGGTGTTGAGCTTTTGGAGGCACTGTCTTACCATGTAGCCCAGGCAGCTCTTGCTTTTTTTTTTTACTAGAGCCCAGGATTGCCCAGCCTCCAGAGGGCTGGGATAACCGTGTGTATGTGTGGCTTTTAACCAGATCACCGCGAATATATTAGTTCATTGGCCCCTGTCCTGTTCTCATTGTGGAAACTCATGACAATGACTTAACACAACACACAAAACAAAGCAGCACTTACAACTTCGTCTCATAATCTTTCCAGGCTTTGTCAAATGGCTTCTTGAGATCCTTAGAAAAGAGAAAACAAGAAAAATGAAGACCGTTATTCACCTTTCCTCCAATAAGTAACAGAAACAGCATCTGAACGAAACCAGCTTCCTTTTGGAGATCGGAAACCACGTGTGCACTGTTCATAGGTGAGAAGCCCTGCAGAGGTGGGAGGGGAACCCTCCTGGTCCTATCAAAGAAGCAGGAGCCAGAGCTGCTCAGAGCCTGGTCTGTGTCAATCACCCTGGGAGGCCAGCCTGGGGCCCACTCCTCCCCTACGCCCATGCCCTCCCCCCATCAAGGAGCAACCAAGCTTTCTGAAAGGGCCTAGTCTTGTGTCCAGTGGGTACCATCATGTGAAGTCGCAACACTTTCTAACGACAAGTTTCCAAGAACATTTTGTGCTGAAAATGTCCAGAGATTTTCAAATAAGTACTAATATGTAAAAAAAGTAAAACAAAACAAAACAACAACAACAACAACAACAAACTCCAAATAAACCCAACTCTTTCAACTTAAGAGTAAAACAATTTCTGGCCACTTACTCCTTTGACTCCCTTCAGGTCTCCTTTTAACAAGGAATCCAAGGTGAAGATCACATTGTGGCTCAGACCCTGGAGCTGAAAGATGAACACAGAGAAAAGACGGAGAATTAAAAGAATGCACACCAAGCAGTGAAAGCTATTCCGTGGATCCGCCCACCGGGCTCAGGGAAGAGCTGTGTCTACTGTATGTCTACTGTATGCCTGCTGTATGCCTGCTGTATGTCTACTGTATGTCTACTGTATGTCTACTGTGTGTCTACTGTATGTCTACCGTATGCCTACCGTATGTCTACCGTATCTCTACTGTATGTGTAGGCATCCTCTTGCTGGTGGAAGCCTCACACTGAAGCTGTAGGAATGAGGAGGGAGATGTGGCACGTGAGAAGCCCAGCTGTGAGCAGAGCTACAGTGTGGGCCCAGAATGACGCACCTACAGAAGGGCACAAGCGACTGCTACCCACGTCAGCACTTTCAGTGCGACTTCTAACAATCTGCAACTCTTTGACTTTTCTTCAGTTTCCTGTCAAGAACATGGAGGGAAGTAAGTAACCGGCTTTCACTGTTTCCCTTTTGTGCTCTTACAGTATGCACTCTATCTGTGATTATATTCATCTTGCATGAGATTAGATGCTCACTGATGATGACCTTGGCTGTTCTGATCACCGCAGCAGCCTCAGCTGCTCTTATCACCACCACCACCACCACCACCACCACCACCACCACCACCACCACCACCGACAGGTCTGGCTCTGTAGCCCATGCAACCCTTGAATTCACAATCTTTCTGCCGGGGATTACAGGTTCCTAGGCAAGAACAACAACACTTAACTAAACCAAGTCTTTAGCAGGTTGCGGGGCAGGCTTTCTCTTGCTCTGCAGCACTAGTCTGCACGTCAACACAGTACAGAGGAGTCTAATGGAGAAAGAGGCTGAGCTGCCGCCCAGCTGGAGGAACCAAAGGGTGGTTTAAAAGACAGCCCACAAGACCCTGGTAATTCCCAGGGACAGCTGCGCTGGCAGAGCTCTGCATGGCCAAAGCATTGATAGATTTTTTTGGTGAGCGGGCGGGCGGAGATGAGCAGCCCGCTGCTCTTGCTCCGAGTGGGGTTTCTTTCTCCATTGGCAGCAGATACACAGCGAGGCACAAATGGCATGAGGACTTGCAATGCTGTACATGTATGTACTGGCCTGGGGTTGGCAGAGTGGAGGGGCTGCATCCTACTGCCAGCACATGGAGATGGACAGAGCCTAACACACAGACACTTGGTGAGTGCTAAAAACCTGCTTATATTTTTAAAAAGCCAGTTATGAGTCCGAAAACGAGGGGGCAGAGAGGCAGAGAAGAGAAAGACGTTCTGTCTTTTGGCTCTGTCTTCTCTCAGTGCAGCTCTGTTGCTCACACCCTGGGTTTCCCGGCAGCAGCTCTGTCAGGCTCTTTGCTAAACTTCTCCTGGCTTTACATCTGAGGGAGGTTTTCCAGTATATACCACCAGAGGGCGTAGGGTTCCTGCCAAGGCAATTCTAACATACAATTCAGCTTAGCAAGCAAGCCAGATTGCTAAATTCTGAACGTCTATGAGAACCCATAATAATGGTTTTGGAAACTAGGGCAAAAAGACCACTTAAGAATATTTTTTAAATCTATCTATCTATCTATCTATCTATCTATCCATCCATCCATAATTTCCCCTTCCTCCTTTCCTCCCAGTCAGTCTCTGATCCCTCTCCTCACCATCTACTCTTCAGTAAAGGTCAGGCCTCCCATGAATATCAAGGATTCCCGGCCTATTGAACCGCAGTAAGAGACTAGGTGCCTCCTCTCTTATTAAGGCTCCACCTAGAATTTATAATTGTGGTCCTCAAAAATAAAAAGGCTGGAAATGCCTTGGGCATGACAAGAGAAAATGAAGATCCAAAGAATTCAGCCGTCTGCCCTAGACACTAAACTGGAGATACTTTGCTCCTAGCTCTCAATTTTGTTCTGGCAGAGTAAGCCCCCAGGACCCTCTGCCCAAGGCTCGTAAGAGAGAGTGTGGGTGATGAGTGAGGGTGGGCCCAATTTAATTCCTTGCTAACCAAACCAGCATCAACTCTTCTGCTTGTAACCATTCTGACACCAACTTCACTCAAAGGACTTCCCATGCCCCATCATGTGTGTGCTCCTCACTTCTGCATTCGTCTACTGTCCATCTCCCCAGTGTACAGTTCTTGACGGTAGGAGCTGCGAGTCCATGCTGACATTCCCAAACCCAAACAGTATGCAGTACTGAACTGCTGCTCCGGCAGGACTGGCAGAAGGTATGGAATACAGCACTGGCTGTCCGAGGCTCCCCTCCGTGGGCTGTTCACACTGATGGAAACAGTGTGCCCAACAATGGGCGCTGGCTGGGGAAACTGTAGCACTTATGAGAAGTTTCTTTCTTTATGTGATATATGGGGGGAATAAAAGGTACTTACAGGGAACAAGATTTACTTTTAAAAAGATGGGGGAAAACGTATGTGTGTATTATTTCTAGAGAAACACATAGTAATCTGCTGGTGTCAGTGCTCTGAAGGACACGGTGGTAGAGAGGATGGGGAGAAAAAGGTTTTTTTTCATTGTTGTTGTTGTTGTTGTTATTATTATTATTTTATGCCCTCCTTGCAAGCATGAGGTCCTAAGTTAGCTGCCATAACCCATGTTTAGAAAGGGCAGATCTATCTACCTGCTGGCCCCCACTTGTAACTCTAGTGCTGGGGAATAGGGACAGAGACTCCATGGAGCTCTGCCACGCCCGCTGAACCTACTTGGTGAGCCCTCTGCTAATGAGAGCGGTCCAGCCTCGACAAACATGAAGGTGTTTGAGAACAACAGCTGAGGTTGCACACAGGTATGCATACGCAAACATGCACACAACTTCACATACATATTCAAACGTTCTTTAAAAATAAGCAATGTACTGCTTTGTTCAAAAAGAAACAGTATTTAAAGCAATATGGAAAACAAAGATTAAAAGCACATTTCAACTTCCAGCCCTAGATTTTTTTCCTCACTGTCTCAAATCCTTGTGAATGAAGCAATAATTAAAGCTTGCTGCTACTTTGACATGAAGGTTGCATTACAGAACACCATGGGATGAAATCTGTGGTTAGTGCTAAAGGTGAAGGTTCTTCTGAAGAGCAAGTCTCTCCAAAATCTATGCTCTAACCGCACAGAGTAACCAATGTCATCACTGTGGTTAAGCACTGGGTTGAGGCACTGCACTCACGGAAAACCCCAAGAATTAAGAATTTCACTGTGGTCATCTACACACGTATTCTTGGGGGCTAATAAGAAACAGCAGACAATACATTATAAATTTAGAAATCTGGATTTTCCCCGGTGGTTAAGCTTCGGAAAAGGTCACAGGAAAAAAATTACTATAATATACTAACTCTATCCAGCTCCCTTCCCAGGCAAAAAGTTCCTTCTCTTGGTGGCAGGCAACCGGGAACTGAGTGGCACCAGGAAGATAGCAGAGAAGGGGGGTGGTGGTAGCTGGAACACAGACCGTTTCTCTCTTGGAAATCTCAATGAAGAAAACATCTGTTCCTCCAGATATCTTAGTGTGTTGCTCTGTGACAGGTGAATTATATGATTTTAGTCTTAGGATTTTAGAGTCTTCTAGTATTTTCATTTTCTTAATAGTCCAGAAATCCTGACAACCCAAACAAGTTCTATCAAACTGTGAAGTGTTGTCCTCACGGGCAATTTCAGTGTAGTCAGCACAGGACGACAGGAGCAGACTTCCTGCTGTCACTGTCATTAGCCTTCAGGGGATGCTTTAGGAGACGGGTACCATGGAACATCTTGGTGGTACTTTACTTAAATGCCATTGATTATTCTGCATCGATTTTCCCAACTTTCAAACTATTTCCCTTTCTGTAACAACCAAACCCAATTAGGGTAAGTGCCTTTACATGAATCAAGTCCACAAGATGCAGAAGTTCGCTCTGAGGCAGGAGGCTTGCCGATTAGAGGTCAGTGTGAGCTTCACAGCAAGGCTCATTTTCAAACATACACACGATCTACAGAAAAACCAAAATTATCTATATTTCCATCTTATTTAAGCAAGCAGTATTTTAAATGCCATTTCAGGGATTATGCTTCCTTACACTAAATATACCGGTGTGCCTAATGAGTGACTGTTCCTTCCTAAAGGGCTGTCCCCTGCTAGTCCGTACTTTATACCCTTCCTGGAACTTGGAAGAACTTAGACAAGGAAGCTGGGATCTATCTTTTCATAGTGCACTAGGGGTTTCTTAAACATATAATTGTAATTAATATAGGCTTCTACAAAAATAAACATTTATTCCTCACAAACTATTCATCACAAACTGGTTATACAAACAAGCCATCACAATCCTACCTGAAGATGACTTCAAAACAGCTCTTGCTCTGTATAGAAACACATATTCTGTTTTGACTTTTTACCCCAACATATAAATCTCCATGGTAGACACCCTCCTGTCTGTTTGCCGATGTGTTACTTTACCCATCTCCTCCATCTCAGAGGGTGGGCTTCTGAGTGGGAGGCTCTTGGGATGACCACAGCAGGTGCACAGAGCAGCACAGGCCACAGTGCCAACCCGAGCCCCCTGCTGGACTCCCAGCTGTGCCCTGGCAGCCGTGGAGTGCTGCCCTCAGAGAAGGCCAGAAGTTTCTTATTTGCCCACCTTGGAATGGAAAGTAGTCCAGTTCTACCAATGGGCCACTCAGTCATTCACACATACGTGCGCGCGCGCACACACACACACACACACACACACACACACACACACACACACACGGCTGTGTTAATTAACAAGGACATGATCTGGTAGCATTCATCATCTCTAGCTAATTCTGACAGGCTCTCTCCACTGCTCCTTGGCTCTCTCTCCTTCTCTGCAAAAAGAAACAATTTCTCTCAAAGCAAAGCTAATGCAAATCTGCTGACTTGCTCAACACTTTGGAAAATCCAATTAAAATAATGAGCCAGCTCCCGCAGTTAAATCGGCAATTCCCTGGTATAACTTAGGTTTTCTGTCTCGAGTGTTAACTCCTTCACACCCTAGGCAGTAACCAAATGTCTTACAGCTATTGGAAACGGGTACCTGGAGATCATCATGCTAAGCGAAATAAGCCAGCACTGGAGAGACAGATTCTGTGTGTTTTCTTTCATGCATTAAATCTAGATTTAAATTTCCTCTCTAAAAGGAAAGACGGCAATAGAGGTAAACAGAACATACGTGACCCAGAAGCAGGAGAAAGGACCACTTGGGCAGAGAAAGGGGAACAATGAAGAAGGGGAACTGAGCGAGGTGGTAGGAGGGTGCAAAGAAAAAACATGATATATAAGTAAAAAAATGTCACAATGATATCATTCTATTCTGCTAACTACTTTAAAACACAATGGAAAAAGCACATGTAAAGAGTTTATCATTAGACTGCTTTCCAGGATACATGTGACCATCACCATTATGTATGAGTTATTGTTTAACCTCTCTGGTGCCCCAGTATTTCCTTCAATTAGTGCCAGTGCAAATGGTCTGGGGAGCAGGGAATAAGGAAGAGAGGGTACCCACAAGGCACCCTGGAACTCACTCATGTTACTCCGCTTACTGACTATTCAGTGTGACTGCTAATTCTGTCACTCCGACTACGTTAGAAAACGTACAAATTAGTAAGGCACATCTTTTCTTGTGTCCATGCAAGAGTCTCCAGATACAAATGGATCATGAAGCCTGCGACTAGGAATGGATTAATGCCTTGATGGACACACAGTATGATGGTGCACCGGAGGTGGTGAGATGGAGGTGATGGCGCCTGAGGGAAGAAGCAGTCACATGGATACTATTTCTTGCCTTGGCCCCTTCCCGTGTTCCTTTTCTGCTTCTTGTCTAAAATGCCTTCCTGCTAATGATGACCTGGATCTTTGTGCTTTCAGCTACGCAATGGTAAAACTGATAGACCCAGCTTCCAAGCTATTTCCTTTCCTGTAAACAGTAAGCCGGAGTTACCATGAGTCCATAGAGTTAATGAACAGCCGCAGAGATTTTACATAGTAGCTTGTTGAAACATTAAACATGGAACAGGTGCGACTTTGAAGTCATCAAATTATTTATGCTATTCTTATACCCCAATGTTTCAAAATGTTTCCCTAAATGTTTCAGACTACACTAAATTCCATGATTTTAGTTTCCTTTAGGAAACTAAAGAACCTTTAGGTCCTTTAGATGCAGAGGACCACTGTCATCAGCTATTACTGACACATCAGATTAAGGTTGTGCATTAAAACTGTCTTCACTGCACAGGCAGGAAGTAGAAACGCAGTGTTCGTTCACGGTCTGAAGCTACTCCTACCCCCAGCAAAGAGTCCAGGCTACTTTGTCTGCCTGGTATTTTAAGAGTTTTTCTCAACTCAGCTTTCAGGGTGCCCGAGGCTTACCTTATCACATTTAACTGAGAGTGTTATTGGACTAGTCACCCCCACTTACCCTTTTAGAGGCCTGCTCTCCTCGCTGCTGAGGTGCAAATGATAAAACCAAGCTCTTGTACCCTCGGGGGATTTATGTGAGATGCACTCAATGGACTCAAATGTGTATAGAATGCTAGGCAGGAGATGGGCGAAATTAAACAAAACTAGGTTTATTTTCTTAGATTTTTTTTTTAAACACACATTTGGAAGGCTAAACAGTAGTGGAAGAAAAGAAGGTAGTGAGGGAATGGGGGAATCTAAAACACTGCTTGTCGGTACTGCACCACATGCTCTCCAGATAAACCCTATGGTCCGGCTTTTCTGCTCATTCATCAAGGCCATCTCTTAGCATAACATCGCACCCCATTATGGTATGTTACATCTCCGTAGCACAGCCTGAATTACACTGTTGATTAAAGTGGCAGAGGATACTGTGCTTAAGCCTTTGCTAAGTTACTAGGGTGAAAGAACTCTACAAAATGGGTCGTAGTCTCACTAGATTAACCTCTCTAGCAAGCTCAGAGTAAATTTGATGAAGGCCAAAGCATGAATGAACCAGATGGTCAGGTTATTAAGGGCAATTTGCTTTCCTCCAAAGGCCATTTTCATGTCCTCTGTCTTGCTATACTCATTTAAAGTGACAACTGGGGCACATCACTTTCCTGTCTGAAACCAATTCCTGCTTCCTGCTAGCTGGAGTCAGGTTAAGTCAAACTCCTAAGTTTAGGTCTGGCCCTGCCAACCTTTTCCCTTGTGGCTAACCCAGATCAGCACCAGCTGCCTTGAACAGGAAAAGGCTTCTGTGAGTCCCTGGGTCACAGAGAAGGTGGCGGTCCTGGGTGTAGGAGCACTCACTCACAGCATAAGCAACCTTTCCAGCATCTTGTGTGCATCCGTCCACGCTTCTCCAGCCTTCCATCTCCTTCCCCAAGCCCCATGCTTCAGCTTCCTGAGTAGCCAAGACTCAGTCATATTAGCAAACATTTGATCAGGAACACAAGTTACACATCGAATCAGCAAAAGCTGACTATACAAAAGCAAAACCCAGCACCACATCAAGTGTGAAAGAAAAAGCTTTCACATGGCAGCATGGGATTCCAGAACTCGGGGGCAGGGGGTTCTGACTGTGTCCTAGACTGTGACCTGAAAACACATTAGAGATGGACTCCCAAATCCAACTGACCAGAGCTTCTTGAGGGTGGAGCCCAACAGCCCATGTCTTAGTAAGTTCTTCAAGTGAATTAAATAAAGTAAGAGCCACTCTCTGAGTCTTAGGGCTGTCCACAGCAGAAAATTCAAATTCCTATTGAGGAGGGAATGCCTTCAGCCAGAGAGAAACAAAGGCTGCTCTACAGAATTCTGGAAAATTCAAGGCCCACCATATGCTGATGGCATCTGACAAGACTGAATTCGAGTGGGATTCCAATTTTCCTGGAAACATTACACAAAGAAAAAAGGCAGTGTGGGAGTTAAGGGATATGGAAATCTTAAGACCATGTGAACAGTAGGTATGGTTTAACATCTCCACACAGGAAGAATAAAGCACTGTTTCCTCTTACCCCACTGGAGAACCACCACATCAGAAGGAGAAGTGGAGCTCTAACATTTCAGACAAATGAGGAAGCTAAAGGACCCAGCCCACACACTTGGATCTTGGCTTGAAAAAGTCATCCTGGCCCTTAGTACTTGGAATGATAATCAGTTCTTGACCAACTTTTAGACTTTAAATTTCATTTCCATGCATCTCATTTATAATTTGCCATGTGTGAATTATAACAAAACCATTCTGTGACATTGGTTTACATTTTCCTCGTTTTCTATGATGTCTCTATCACATGTCCTATTCATGTTTTACAACAGTTGACTCTGGAAGGACTGTAGTACAACTTAAGATGCTGGTATGCCTGGGTTTAGGGTGTGTCAGGAGGAACAGTGAGGCCTCCTTGTAAGCACCCCACCTTCATGCCCCTGACTGAGAACAGAGCCCACCATGCCCTGGGTTTCCCTCCTTCTTGGGCTCTATCTGCATGTTCTAAAACATTTCATTTGGCTTTCATGGAAACATTCAGGATTCAAAACCCTACCTAAAGGTTGACTGTGTGGTACATTCTCGGTGGATACAGCTCAAGAGCATCCATGCACATGAGGAATCTTAGATTACAAATCTGGGCTATCAGCTACTTCCAAGAAATCAAAAATTCCCCAACTCATGGAAACCCAAAGGCAGGAGGCTTTGTAAAATTCTGTCTCTATGTCCATCTTTCTTTTCCTCTCTGAAATTAAATAATTCTTTAGAGTGAGCTATCAAAATGTTTTGTGCAAGCATTGTCCAACAGAAAGGGACAGTCATGACCACCACAGAACCTGGCATATAGTGGGCACCTGGTAAAAGTTGGTGAATCAAGGGACACTTTAGAAAGTCTATATTTTTAATACTTACTTTAATTTACATGTTCACCTCACTGTAATATGCAATAAAAACTACTGTTGAATGCTGTTTAGTTCCTCTTCTAAGGGAAATCATCTCTACCAGCTTTTAAAAACATACTCTCAAAAGAATCCATAAAACTATCTGTGATCAGGACAAGGGTCCCACCAGAGTGAAGATGTGACTCCCCTGCAGTCCGGATGGGTAAGTGAGAACATGAGAGATCTGTCTCTGGTGACCAGGCCTGTGAAGCAGCAGAGCAGAGGTCTGAACTCTGTTACAGCCACCTCTAAAGCTACAGCATGTCTGCTGCTGACCTCTTGGGCGTTTCAGTCTCTTAGCACACACAGTGCACGCAGTGCATTAGAGGGCAGTCTATTCATGGTCTAGGGGCAGATGTAGTGAGATGCTACTTGAAGACTGGGTTCGAAAGGCAGTTCTTCATGTCAGTCATAACAGACCAAAGGAGCGAAGGGCACAGACTAAAACAAAAAAGTATGTTCTTTGGTGAGAGTTCTAAGAGGCGTCAATATTACTCAAGGAGACTGGTGCACATTTGTGTGTTAGACGCTTAGACACACGAGAATGAAGAATCTTGACCAATCCGATGCTTTCAAACTTATTTGATCACCGACTTTCTTATGTAAGAATCATGAATTTCCCATGGAACCTCTTTGAGAAGAGCTCATCTAAATGCTAGTTTTAAAATGTTAGTTCAGATGATCCCTTTCTTTAGCTGTGTTTATTCTTAATTTCATCCTGCCTCTGCCCTTCTCAGATTTATTTCTGACTACATTTAATATGGAATGCATGGGGTTCTCCAGCCAGTTGTTTCTTACACACTTTCCTCCTCCCTTCTTCTGCTTTGGACCCATAGCTTTAAAGCATGCCTCCCCTGGTTCCTAGTGCTGTTTTCCAAGTATATCTTGAGTTAAGGATCAGTTCACAATGATACTGCGTATACACTCTTGATGAAAGTGTTATCTGCTACATGAAAATGTTGTAGGCTGAAAATTCAATTCTACTTAAAAATCACGATCTGGATTTCTACTTAAAATATTTTAAATGTGCAATAGCTCTTACTAATTTAAAATTCAGCTCGGTTTACGTGTGACTTCTTTACACTGCATATATTTATTACATGGTAACTGTGTACTGACGAGAGAAAATTCCAAGTCATTGGTTATGGTCTGGCCACAACTGGACCATAAAAATGACTTTCCAATTTTATTTATATGTCAGATAGTTAACCAGCTTCCAAAACAGAAGAAAAAGACTCTAAAAGCTTCTGAAATAAATACATGATATACATTTTTGTTGACACCCAGGCCTCCCATAATAGACTATATTTCACTGTAGGTAGCTCTGATTTGGAGTGGAGCTCAGTTCATTCCACATGCGTGTTCAATGTCTCACTGCAATGAGAACACCTTGGTGGCATTATAGAATACACGACACCTACACTGTCCCCTATCTAAGATATAAACCCCAAATCCTAAGATTATCTAACTGGAAGGATTTTGGATACAATATATATATGTATGCATGTATGTATATTTATACACACACTTTGATATGTAAGCAATATATCTAAATGTATAAAGGAAAGACTACATTAAAATATCAGACACTAAAATTACATAATAATCTTTATTTTTGAATTTTTCTATATTCCTGTTTTACTGTAGTAAACACATGTAACTAACTTACTTTCTTTCTTTCTTTCTTTCTCTCTCTTTCTTTCTTTCTCTCTCTTTCTTTGTTTCTTTCTTTGTTTCTTTCTTTGTTTCTTTCTTTGTTTCTTTCTTTGTTTCTTTCTTTGTTTCTTTCTTTGTTTCTTTCTTTCTTTCTTTCTTTCTTTCTTTCTTTCTTTCTTTCTTTCTTTCTTTCTTTCTTTCTTTCTTTCTTTCTTTCTTTCTTTCTTTCTATATTCTTTGTTTACATTCCAAATGATTTTCCCTTTCCCGGATCCCCCTCCCCATAAGTCCCATAAGCCCTCTTCCCTCCGCCCATTCCCCAATCAACCCCCTCCCACTTCTCTGTCCTGGTACTCCCCTACAATGCTGCATCAAGCCTTTCCAGGACCAGGGCCCTCTCCTTCCTTCTTCTTGGGAATCATTTGATATGTGAGTTGTGTCTTGGGTATTCAGAGCTTCTGGGCTAATATCCACTTATCAGTGACTGCATTTGATTGTGTTACCTCACTTAAGATATTTTCCAGTTCCATCCATTTGCCTAAGAATTTCATGAATTCATTGTTTTTAATGTGTAAATATACCACATTTTCTGTATCCATTCCTCCATTGAGGGACGTCTGGGTTCTTTCCAGCTTCTGGCTATTATAAATAAGGCTGCTATGTAACTTTCATAATAATAAAAAAAAAAAGAAAAGAAAAGAAACACTCCAAATCCTTCCCCTCTTGTCATCCACCCACACACACCCATGGACAAAGCTTAGTTAACAGAATGTCCCACAATGCTAACTGGTCATGAGTCCTATCAGGGCAGGGTGGCGAATGCAGTACAAACTCCAAAACCTTCCAATTGTGTATTTTCACTCTGTGAAAAGATAAGTTCTCACCTGGGGACCAGAACTAACAGGAACATCTTCGGCAGAACACAGGATCACCAAAGGGGGGTGGGGGAGGACAAAGAACTATGTTGTGACACTGTGTCTCTGAGAAATGAGAAGAAAGCTTTACCTGTTTTAACACCAACAGATATGCTAACATGGAAGGGAAACCTCAGGGGTCTAGACAGAGAAGTTGAGGCAACTGTGGAATGCTGAAACCAAGAAACCGTCTCCCTGGGAATGAGCCCTTAGTCGGTTATCCAGTATTGAGGGGTAGGACACACGGCATTAACAGTCAAACAGAGGCTGAGAGGGAACAAGGGATGGGGGGGTGGGAGGGAGGAATGGGAAGGGAAAAATACGTAATTATATTTTAGTTTAAATGAGAAAAGATGAGATCTTCAAAAATGCATTAGAGTTCACAGTATCTGCAATTACCAATGGGCATAACTATCTTTTCTACACTTTTTAACATTTCAAAGAAAATTCTCAAAAATAATGTGATAAAAATCTAGATCCAACAACCATATTTTCAGCTATTTTCATCTAGGGGAAAAGAGACTTAAAAAAAAGAAAACCAAAATAAAACAAAAAGCAATCCTTAACCCAAACCACAACATTCTGCAGTCAGAAACTGTAAACAGGAAGTGCCCTGCCACTGCGGAACTGGGCTCCAGCGCTCCAGCAGCTCTGCAGCAGTAGCTGCTCTCCACTGCTGGAGGACAAGCTGCGGGGCTGTGGGAAGGGGGGAGCAGAGGAGGGATGGGGCACCAAGAGTCCCCTGGACTATACGTCCTCTGGGCACACCTCACTACATTATATAAGGTTTGCATACAGCCCGTAAGACCACTACAGCATGGGAGTACGGGAGTATGAGGTCATGGCATTTAAATGGCGTCCGCATGACCACGGAGAATCTCTTCCCCAGAGCAATTTAAAGTATGGGTACCTGAAATGTATGTGATGCTGTCTGTTGACCCTTCATGTCCTTTGCTGGGACCACATGACCAGCCAGCACTGGTCACCACGCATCATTTTATTATTGCTTTCTTTTCAGTAGTTAAAAACATGATACGAAATCACAAGCAGCTAAATTCAAGAGCAGTCTACTTTTATCTATTTATTCTAAGAAACGCATTGTAAAAGCAGTCCTTCTCACTAATACACTGAATCCCAAATGGGCACGGTAAGAGTGAACCACATGGTACATAGGTGCTTTACACAACGCCTGAAAATCCGAACATAACACAAACTTCTATGGGGAGGCTCAGGTGTGTATCTTATCACTGATAGGTCCCTCCTGCCTCTCACGGCATCTGTACAGACCCTCGATACATACAAAGCATGCACTGAGAGTGACACGGCACGGCTGATCATCAGCCTCATTTTATACAAGTGAAGAAAACAAGACGTAGGCATCTTTCCAGGCCACAAAGGGAAGCAGCTGCTGGTAACCTTTTCTTTCCTAACCTTTCTCTTCAGGTCACAGCTTAAGCTCTTATATCCTGTCACTAACACGCTAACGGTAACAAACCCTACCATGTCTATGTTTCTCCAGTTCCTCACCACTAAGAGGCAGCATTTCCTAGACATAAGAAACCTAACAGACCAACTTCTGGAAGCACAGAGTAGATCCCTCCATCTTCTCAGAATGACAACCATGAAACTGATGTTAGAAAAAGAAATTCACCAGGAGGGAAAAACTGGCTCACAAAACCCAGGGAAGTGCAAAGGAAGCAGGCTGAAGACCACACGACAGCCTCCTCAGGGCACAGTGGAAGCCAGGGCACTTTGGTTCTGTACATTTCTTTCCAATGACATTTTGGCATAGTGATGTTTTATTAAACATTTCTCTTCCTTCCTCTAGACTACAATTTGAAGCCTAGATTTTGATTTATATTTTGAAAAATTCAAACTCACAAAAATTTGAAAACACAGTATTGAGAGGATCCTGTTACTCTTCAACCAACATCCTCAGCAAAAACAGCTTACATATTATTTTACTAAATCTAGAAGCTGACACTATGACACGTAACTAGACCTTATTTCAATCTCATTAGTTCTGGTATATGCTTTTCTGTCTCCTGAACAACAACTACAGCTTTGCACATAGTTCTTAGGAAGGTGTAGTTATCAGTCTCTGTAGAAAGTTCAGTGCTTGACTTGGGACCACAGAAAAGATGCCTCACTGCCCCGAGTTTGGTTAGCAAGGCACTCAGAGGCAGCAATACCTGTTGATCAAATGGAACTACAGACAACCCCAGCCAGCAGACCTGAGAACTATCCACCTGACGCTGATTTCCCAAGAGTTGGGAATCTTTCCAACAAGACTCCAAAGGAAAGCCTGGACCCAGGCGGCGCTGCATCTCAGAGCTCTGCAAGCAGCATCTGACAGGGCCATGCAGAGTGAAGCTACGGGAATAAAGCCAAAGCCACTGGCAGATCCAAGGGAGACCGAGGTGCCAGCACAATGCCACGCTTGTCAGGACAAGCTACAGTTTTCTTAGGCAAAGACAGCCCAAGAAGAGTAACCGTGTGAACGGAACCAACTCCGTGTAAAATGATTATTTTTATGGCCGCTCACCAGGAACGCTCACCATCTTCAATAGAAAATGTTTATTTTTATTTTCTAAATGAAATGAAATAAATTATGTCTTACAGCAATTTCTTTTTGATCTACCTTAGACTTCTATTATTCTATGAAAGAAAAGAGGACATGACCAAAACCAAACCAAACCAAACCAAACCAAACCAAACCAAACCAAACCAAACCAAACCAAACCTTGGACTGAGTCTATCAGATCTAGTGAAACAGCAAGGCCAGCACTTTTAGCTTGGGAAAGAGAATCCCCAGAATATATGGCGGTAGAAGCAATGCACCCAGAGTAGAGACAGCTGCGGCAGGGAAGAACAGTGGGCTCTGGCTGCTTTGTAGCAGTGTGAACCAACAACTTCCATCATCTCAGCAGGACTTGGTACCCTCTGGGAGGCCACGTAATCCAGGACAGCTAAGCACTACGGTAAGATAGCTGTCACTTCAACAGTTACTTTGCCTGTCACTGATATACCATGAGCTTGTGGGGACCATTTTACATCAAACAATAACAAGCACTCAACACACACTGTCAGGTTCAGAGGTCTTCAATAAACATCAATTTATATGGACATATAGGAATATATGAAAGCAACACATATTTACTTAATTGTCTGGTACATGTAGATACACAGTTGAGCACCAACCTGCAGTATACCCAAATATATATACAGACTGGTGTGGGACCCATGTTGGGTGATGACTTTTGGCTAATGTCAAAACACATCTGGTCTTCTGGAAAGTGAGATATTAATGTGACAAGATGGACCCCTGGGAAAACAGCTTCTTGGGCTCTCTGCTAGTTATTACCAAAGTGAGGGTGACTCTTCCTTCACTTCCTTTTTTAATACAGGTCTGTAGCATCCATGCTTACTTGTCTATAAGTAACCCCCACAACAAGTGGCAAATAATACCCAGAAGGAAGAGGAAATGAGGCTCAAGCAGTTTAAGAGTTAAAGAAACATCATGGGCTTGTTAAACCAGAAAGTACAGGAACATTGTCTTTTTTCAAGCTTTTGAAAGGACAAAAGTATTTTATGTTTAGCATTTTTTTCTGACTACATGATATATTACTTATGACTTATTCAATGACAAAACCTACCAATTAAAATTAAATGGTCAAGAAAACAGATGTATGCATGTTTTTAATACAAGAGAAAAAATTCTGACTATTCAAAACACTCAGGGTAAGAGACTGTAGGACAGCTTTTCAGATAGGCAGTATTCTTCTACTGTAAGCTGTTTGTATCAACTGGATTTATGACAGGATTCCCAGGCAAGGACACAGAGGCCCGCCTGCTGTATAACCGCCCATGCTGAGGACATTTGAGCTTAGGTCCTGATCTGCAGGGGATACCCAAGTGCAATGCTGGGGGGTGGGGCAGGAGGAGAGGGAATGCCTGTTTTCCAGGACAGCAATGGAGGAAAATACGGTAATACCTCACACTGCTGTGATCCCCTACCTCTTAAGACTTAGATGATACTGGATTAAATCAAATCAAGGGCAAATACAACAGTTCTTAAAGAAATATTTGCACCAAATCAATCACACACATGGTCAGGCCCAATAATGTGACTGCAGTTAAGATACGGTAATAGTTGGACACAGTGTTGGCAAAGAAACTCTGATTGCTGTCCATCTGCCTCTGCCTTCTTGGGCCACATCTTTAAAGACCTTATATTTTAGGATTCTTCCTGCCATGCATGTTCCGTAATTCCTAAAACCTTTTTCTTAAAGGTATATAAGGGGTCGGCAGTGGGGTGGATTGTAAAAGGCTATGCAGAATTAAGGGAGGCTCATTATTTCAAAAACCAAGACACACATACAAGTGAGGTACAATACAGGCAGGGGGCATTTACATTGCCTGTTCAGCACTGAAGCATCCTTCCTCTTTTAACCAGCTTTCCAAAATAAATATTTAAAAAAAAAGACAAAAACCAAAACAAGCTGTGCACGCAGGCCTGCACGGGCCTATGTCGGATGGGGTTCAGGAGCTGAAGGGACAGAGGTCCATGTCCCTATTCCTAGCTGACAAGTTCAGCCAAAGGCGTCTCGTCGAGGAAACAGGCCATGCTTTAGGGCAGGCTGCACGCCCAGCGGCAGATGCAACGGGAAGAGGGTGATCTGGAGGTTCCCTGTCGAGTGATGTCATGTCAGGGCTTTTTATTTGTTGTTTTTAAATTTTATCTCATTTTAGAATTTACTTTTATATCTCTTTCTTCCCTCCTTTTACTCCGC
Source organism: Apodemus sylvaticus (assembly GCF_947179515.1). Classification (NCBI taxonomy): domain Eukaryota; kingdom Metazoa; phylum Chordata; class Mammalia; order Rodentia; family Muridae; genus Apodemus; species Apodemus sylvaticus. The sequence continues at coordinate 32,830,424 of NC_067488.1, forward strand.
TGGTCCTCTGCTTACGAATTATGGCTTCCAGCTTAATGTTTTATGGGATTCCTCAGTGCGCTAACGAACGTCCCTGTCTCTTGAGCTTTTCTTGGGCTCTTCTCCCTCTCTTTGTTTTGTCTTATTCCAGTGACATGTTAGTTTTTTTGCTTTACCTTATTTTGTTATTATCTCTTAGAAGCCTGTTTGTTTTCTAAGGAGAGTCAGAAGGGGTAGATCCAGATGAGAGGGAGGTAGGAAGGAACTGGGAGTAGTATCTATTGTATGGAGAGAAAAATCTATTTTTCAATAAAAGGGGAAAAACCCAAATAACATCTGCTAATAGTTATCTTAAAACAGTTAACAGTGGTAGAATGTATTAGACAGTCAGGTGGCTCCTCTCCCTTCAATACACGGCTAGAAATGTTACCCTGAAGTCTGTGAAAACCACGACCTCTGCAGGACTGCATGGCCTGTGACTTAACTTTCCCTCCCAGGCCTGGGGGTGGAGGTAAGGAGCAGGTGCTTGCCCTCCGCGCCTGGTGAGGCTAGCGCTCTGCTTCAGGATGTATGGCATGACTCACCAGATTTTTCAGCAGTGTGGACAGTTCCTTTGTAAGTGTAGAAAACTTGACAAAAGCAGTGCCAAGGTCAGGGTTGTCTCTGCTTAGAAAATTACTTCCGAACTTATCCAGAACTTGTGCATAGTTTTCTTCATTTTGTACATGATCTAAAAAAGAAGCAAAGAAGGTGTGTGAGTGGTTGTTTGCCACGAGGAGGAGTTCTTTTCAATGTGGATCACTGGAACCTCTTAAAAGGCAGGCAGAGAAAGACAGCAACAATTATTTACTGACCATGCCCAGAGGCTGGCAGTACACTGAACCCTCTTTTCTTTTTAGACAGGGTCTGATATATAGTTCGGCCTCAGGCTTGGGGGCCTCTCTTATGCTGTGATTACAGGTGGGTGCCACCACCCCTGGATGGCAGTGGCTGTCTGTCTGTCCGTCCCCCCTCTTCCTCGAAGGAGGAATCCTGCTTCCTTCACAGCACTTAGCTCATTTATACCCAGGCTCGCTCACTGATTCTTCAGTTATTTAAGGGAAAAATTCTTCCCACATTCACCAGCAATTAAGAAACTATGAAGAAATTTCTCATTAGAAAACTCAGTCTTAAAATACAAAAGAAAACCTCAAGAGTTGTAGCATGTTTCTTGCTCTGCCGCTGATCTTGACTCCTTTATTTTGTTTTATGCCCCAGGCCTACAAATGGGCATCTATAACCTTTTTTTTTTTTTGGTAAAACCATCTCTAGGTACAGTGTTTGCATGCTCGGATCATAACAACAACAACAACAACAACAACAACAACAACTTCTATGCTTTCTACTTTAGCTGGGACACAAAGATTATTCATCTTCTGTTTATGGATACATTTCCCCCTTAGTACTTTCTTTCAAATGTAGAAATTGAGGAATTTCTACAGCTCTACAGGAATGCAGACCAAGGAACTGATGTGAAACGGCAAACATGCCTCCGCAGAGCAGACAGTAATCCCTACTCCCACAAAGTACCTTCTTCCTGGCTTGCAGGCTATCAGCTCTCTCCATCATCCTCTACCTCCATCTCATGGCTGCCCCCCACCCCTCAATGCTTCTTCACCTATCTGACCTCATTGCACTAGAAAGCCCCTCCCTGGCACTGGGACTTTATATTATTTTCCTATCTATTTTTACTGCCTTGAGATCTCAAGTTTCATCACTTTAAATGCTTTCCAAAAGTTTTAAGTTGGTACCTTGACCCCTAAAATATAAACTTATACATCCAATCATCTATCTCCACTTGGATGCCCAAACAAAAGGCTACAATGGACCCTTTGGTCTTCTTCCTCAAACCCTTTATCTTACTTAGGCATTGGCATTAGAGAAACTGCAATGTGAAACCTGTCAAGTCATAGTTGGTTTTCCTTTCTCACACCCTAGTACCTCAGAGTGACCACAGAAGGCCACTCACTGAGAATCCCAACTTTAAGATACACTCCACAATCTGAGAACTTCTCAGCACCTCATGCTAATCATCGCCTATCCAATATCACCTCTTTCTTCTGGTCTCTTGATCGTTGCTCTTGCTTTGTCACTGAAACAGCAGGCTGCATGGCTCTCTTGGGTTGTACAACAGATGTTAACTCCCGCCACGCATGTGGCCCTTCATGAGGGACTGCCGGGCTCCTCATGATCTTTATAGACATATACATAACGTGCTTCCCTGTACCCTGGGACTGATGGGAGGAAGCTGGCTTGACTGGTAACTGAGATGGAGATAGTACTCCTTTCATGTGCCGGGCTTTCTGCTCTGCATTTGTGTGGAAGCCCCCAGCACAAGCCTAGTATTTATTACATGAGTGAGTAAACAAGTATCTGTCAGAACCTTAAGCCTTTCTTCAGTTAGAAGGAACCTTCCCTTGCCTCTAAGTCCTGTACTTACGCATGGTTTCCTACATCATCCGTGTACATGCATATTTTTCCCTAAGAGGCATGGATTGCCTCTGTCACCTCTGTATCCCCTACTCAACAAACACTGTAGATTTTCCGGGGAGCTGGACTTAGGATATTAGGGCTTAGTAAGAATTTGTTAAGCCCTCTGAAATTTCTTAGGCTATTTATTACCGGCTATTCAACAATGGAATGTTTTACTTCAAACCTCCTTCAACAACTGTACAGGAGAAATGGCCATTCAGGAAATGGAACAGCAGCCTGGGGGATAACGGGCAAGAACCATCGCTGTCATCCAGTGAGACCAGATGCAGTGCCCAAAGACTTCTGCTCATCGCAGCATTAAAATTCATGATGTCGACAGTGGCGATAAACATTTATGGCTGAGATATTTTTTAAAAGATAAAACACATCTCTGGTTAAGTCTCAGAAAAACAGAAAAGACCATCTCTGCTCAACAACAGGCCATGCATATCTGCCCACATCCCACTGAGAGTCCCACAGAATGCTTCTTTCTGCATTTGCAAGCTGGTGAGAGACAATGAAGTTCATTTCAATGTTCCCAGGGGAGAAAGCACCTCAGTACTTAGGTGGGAAACACTGGCACACAGGCTTTTGTTTACTTGAAATCCTAAAGTGAAATGTGTATAAACGTGTAAATTAATAGTGTATCTGCTACTCACTAGCCAGATTAAGAAAGGAATTATTACGAATTGGTTCTAGAGCCCCTTCCTAGGCATCGCTTCTCTCCTCCCTTGACGTCTACTCCCCTGAACTCTAGCTTCACGAAGAGGTAGAGAGAAGTGTGAGAAGCCTGGCGGGTGAGCAATGGGGGCTCACTGAGGAATCAGATGAGTTGTGCAGAGATGGATGATGGGAGCAGGGCACTGATGTGTCCCGGGCATGTTCTCTGGCCTAACTGCTCTCTCTAGGACACCCTATATTTCCTCCTCAGCAGATCTCTGCAAAGTGTGACAGACAAGAGACAGAAAGCCAGAATGGATAAGTAAGCATAAGCTAGGTCATAGATCCGGAAAACCTATATAGTGTCTGGGTGTGCCATGATGGCATTGTTTCCTAGGTAAATGAAGCTGAGGGATGAAGCCAGGATTGGAGAACAGCTACACTTGGTTTCAAACACACCCTGTCTGCTAACCCAACTCAATTAAGACCATCCGACACGCCAGAACACTGTGTCAACACCTACTCAGAATCCCCTACATGGAAGGCTTAGAATAAGCACCAGGCACCCAATAGGCTTCTTTGTGACTTAGCAACACCAACAATCCAATAGTTACAATTAGTTGGAATCAAGATTTCAGATGAGTCAGTGTGCCAGAGCTATACTAATAACTCCTTCTACATCAGCTCATCCAGTGTCCACAATTATCTGCTACTGTCATATCCTCATTTTAAACATGTGAAAGGGTTGAGAGAGGTTAAGCAGCTTTCCCAAGGTCACACAGCTAATGAGAAGGCTGGAAGGACTGAGGCCTGGGCCTGCTCTCAACCACTCATTGTCCCAGCTGAGCTCTGTTGCATCTGAGGACTTCTAATGTGAGCCAGATGCCAAGTGAAAGAAGATTCTGGAAAGCAGGTATCATAGTTCCATCTTCACTGCCTGGTCCTGGACAGACAACTAGACTCTTAAGTACCTCAATTCTCTCATGTATAGAGCAGGTCTCCTAAGACTCACCTGGCCACTGATTGCCAAGTTGTAATAATGAAGGGGAGCGATTATTTAGAAGAACAATAAGGCCACAAAACAAAACAAACCATCAGGCTTCTTTCTGTTTACTAGAAATCACCAGAAGCCTATTTCCAAGCACAACCACTAATGTGACTGAAGTACTTCTTGGTAGAGGAGCACGGAGACAGGGAAAATCCTCACTGGTCTTATGACTTTAGAAAAGAGTCTCTAGTTCATATGTGAAATAGTAGGTCTATAAAATACATTTCTAAAATGTTTACATTTACGCCAATAATCCCGAGTTGAAATGCCAATATTAATGGGTATCATATATAAACATAACATCATGGTACCCTTTGTAGAATCCTGGTATATGTAAGATAGCAATCAGGTAATACTATCTAGTTGGCATGGTCATTATGGGGAATTGAAGAGGAATGGCTGGAATGTGGTACATCCAGCATCTGGCAGATGAAGTGAGTTTCATGTTCATGTCTTCCCACATCTGCTTCCTTCAGGGTCTTAATTCTCTCCTGTGCAGAGTCTAGAGCAGACCCCACAGGGCTCTCAAACCAGATATCCTGTATATATGATATTTATATTACAATTTGTAACAGTAGCAAAATTACAGTTATAAAGTAGCAACAAAATAATTTTGTGGTTGGGGTCACCACAGTCTGAAGAACTGTATTCAAGTGTTGCAGTATTAGAAAGGCTGATAAAGAACTGAATAAAGTAACATGTTTATCATCTTGTGAGCCACAGATTAGGTATTCTGCAGAAAGCCCTGGTTATGTGCATGCCTATCTGGTACCCATAGAGTCTACCCAAATGTCTCTCCCCTGAAGCACCACCACAGTTCCGGGCCTAAGGCTTCCTCATTTAAAGTCAATGTAAGGCCACCTTTCACTTACCCCATTTGTGACATATCCAGTTCCAAGCTCAGTCTGGCTACAATGAGTGCTCAAAAAAAAAAAAAAAAAAAAGCTATTGTGTGTACTGAACAAATAATGTTCCCCTCTCTCAACAAAGGTTCACTGGTCAGGCGCCAGGCCCAGTAGCTGGAGTACTAAGGCTACAAAAGCTGCTATATACAGTGGTGTGCGGGAGCCAGGAAAGGACCTTACACACAGGATTGCAACATTATAACCTTAAATGCTTGTTTTAAAGAGTTTTAATTCACATGCAACTACAGAGATATAAAGATAGAAACTGTAACTTCCTCTTCTAATCCCACCTCCTTCCGTGTCAGCACATACGCAAATACAGGAACTTTCCCTTTTTTCATCTCACTTTTTAAAAAGCCCAATAAGGAATCATGGGTAAAACACCAAGGCTTCCTCTTTTCCTACTGAATAAAGCCCGAGAGATTCAACATAAGTACATCTTAATAATGATGTCAACTGTGGTTGTTTCCCGACAAGCTGTGGTGCTAGTTACACAACAAATCCTCTACTAAGAATCTTCCAAGTTGTTTGCAGCTTCCCCCACCGAAACCCAACACTTCGAAAACAACTTCCAAACACAAGCTCGGTCCAGGCTGCTGCTCTGTCTCTGGAAAGATACACAAATACAGGCTTTCAGGGGATGTGAACATACATACACTCCAGGCTTAGCATTGTCATGTTTCCTTCGAAAGAGGCTGACTGCGGCAGTCACAGCTCCAGCAGCAATGCCCATGTAACAGAGACCTTTCTGTAGAAAGTCATTAGCACCTAGAAGCACTGTCCTTAATAGGTGCCTCACAGGCATGAAAAATAGATCTCAGAGAGCCTGCTTTTCTGAATTTACTGTCTGTTAATATTTCCTTCTCCTTCTTTTGTCTACATAGCCTAGTTCTCACAAGTCTGCAAGCAGACTGCCTTCTACAGGGGTGGAGGTGGGGCTATCTTTGTAGTATGTGTTGCTAATTGTAATGAATAACTTCCGGTCTTCATTCATATAGACCTCCTTGAAATAGACCACAAATCTAGAAGGCCTTGTGTCTGACATAGGTGCAGAAATTCAGTTCCACCATCTTTCTGTCAGAGCTGATATGAGGAGGGATCCCATTTATAGCCTGTTGGGAAAAACGAAGAAGCCAGAAGACTCTGCTGAGATAGGGACTGCTGGCCCCTCCCTTAGTCTATTAGCACTAGGCTACATCCTTAAGGGCAAGATTGTCTGGGCTTCAATCATGTGCAGGGAAGGGCAGGGTTTGGAGGTCTTTTAGCTAGCTGAACACAGCAGGTTCCTGGAGGATAAAGAACAGGAGGGAGTTGGAAGGTCACATCCCGCTTTCTGTATGTCAACATCGCTGCCGCCGCCGCCGCCGCCGCCGCCGCCGCCGCCGCCGCCGCCGCCGCCGCCGCCGCCGCCGCCGCCGCCGCCGCCGCCGCCGCCGCCGCCGCCGCCGCCGCCGCCGCCACCACCACCACCACCACCTCTACATCTAGAGGTTTTGTAAGATGGTTTACAAGACATAGGTAAACACATTTCTGGGCCCTATGTTGTAAGTATGTAAGAGGAAAGGCTCAGTTTATATGTTTCTCTTATATGATAAACAAACATTTTCTATTTGTCTTTATTTTGTTTACAGAATGCTTTGCCATATAGAAAAATTTAAATTCTATCTAACTAAAGATATCATTTGAAATCCAAAAGGTGACTGGTTTTTCTACCTTCTGTTATTAACCCTTCTACTCTTTTGTATCTAAAGACAAACAACAACACTAAGGGCTAGAAAGATGACTCAGAGAGCATGTTCCTATGAAGGACCTTGCACCTATTTATTCCTAGCACCTATGTTAGGTGACTCTGCCTGTGGATCAACCAGATGCCTCTGAGATCCACAGATATCCTCACGAAGACACATATCTACATATGATCTTTTTAAAAATAAGAAAAAACTTAGAAAAATTAAAGCCATTAATCCAAAGTAATATATCTGTTTATAAAGCAAAAGATGTATTTGAAGAATTTATTTATTTATTTTCTTTACTACTTAGAACTCAACTTGGGGCCTTATATACTGTAAGAAACCAGTAAGCTGAAATCCCAGCTTTTATTATTTAAAACATGTTCTTAAACATTCCAATAATGTAATTTATTGTTTTTTGATAATTATTCTGCAATAAATTTATTTGTATAGCATGAAGAACAGTAGTCATTTATATGAAAATACACTACTATTTAAAAGGGTTTATACAAGTCACCCATTTGGGATCTGATTAGCAAAACACACAAGGGAAACTTGGAGGATTCCTGAGATGGTAACTAAGCAAACACTTGACGATGAGCAGCTATCTAATAAGCAGGCACGGGCTAAGAACTTTCAGTGCAGAAAGTAACGACACGCCATATGTGCACACAACGTACACAGGGTAAAGGAGCGTGTACTTGGCCGAGTGGGCAGTATCAGTCACTGTTTATTGTTGTGAAGAGACTGTATGATCATAGCAATACTTATAAAGGAAAGCATTTAACTGGGGTTTGATTGCAGTTTCAGAGGTTTGTGTCATTATCACCACGGTGGGAAGCACAGTGCGCACTTGTGAACACGATGCTGGGAAGTAGCTTAGAGTCCCACCTCCAGGTCCTCAGGCAGCAAGAAGAGTGATGCTGAGCCTGGCTTGGGCTATGGAAGACTCAAAACCCACCTCCAACCCCCACCTGCCACCGTGATGTACTTCCTCCAACAAGGTCACACCTCTTCATCCTTTTAATCCTTCTACACCCTGGTGACTATGAGCCTCTGGGGGACATTCTCACTCAAAGCACCAGAGGCAGGGATCCAGATCCCGTATGTGTGGGCCTCTGGACTCTATGGAATGTACAGAACTAGATGGACAGTGTTAAAGTACTATCATCTACTCATTTCTATCATCATATTGGAGCACAGGTCCTTTTTGTCACACCAATCCCAAAAAGTAGAATGACGGGTCCTGGGATCCTGAAAGGCCTTTACTGTGGCCATGTGCTAAGGAGAGAGAGAGTTAGTTATTCTCTTCCCTGGACACAGTGTTAACTAATTGGGATGTGATTGTTACTTAATGAGGAGAAAGACAGCTTGCTTCCTAGAGTCTCAGTTTCTGCATCTGTGTCTGAAGAATCACACATACAGGTCTGGTGAGAGTAAAGGCAAAGTTCTAAAGGTAGAAAACTGTGTGTGTGTGTGTGTGTGTGTGTGTGTGTGTGTGTGACTTAAAGTTACTATCGCTGTGATGAAACACCATGACCATAACTTGGAAAGGAAAAGGTACACGCGCACACACACACACACACACACACACACACACACACACACACACACACTTTAGAAAATGCCCATTTGTGGTGATTCATTCCTTTTTTCTAGGCAATTTTAAAATTTTTCTTGTTTTATAGTTCCCTCAAATGCCCAAGAGTCTGCCACAGCTCATGCCGTGAAATTTAGGAGCATGAACACTCGTGAATTCTACAGTCATTTCAAATTCATCTTTTAGCAGAGTGTCCGAAAGGGCCTGGTACTCAGCAGTTGAGCACTACTCTGGCCTCACCCCCAGGGTTTCACCACAGAGGCCTCCTACCTGCCAGAAATACACACTGTGGTTTGCCCATGGATCTCAAGGTAATGACAATGCTTTGAGATCAGGTCCCAAAGACCAGCAGGTAAGTTGACAACTGTTTCTGCTCCTACTTCAGTCTCTACAGAATGACTACTCAAAGGAGGCAAGACTTCCTTCTCATCAATGTGTGTTAAAAACTGTGCCCCCTACATTTTGCTATTAATCTATTGACTTTCATTAAAAACTCACATCAGCATATAAAGGTAAATTAGATTATTATGTCTGTGATCTTATGCACACCTCTTAATTATTCTACACGTTAGCTTCTTAATTTATAGATTATGTACAAAAGACTTAGAGGCGGACAAAATGTCACTGCGTTTTTGTCTTGGTGAATGAGAGGCTGTAGGACGGGGCTCTCTGGCTTTCCCACCCACAACAGATGCCACCTTCTTATCTGATGCATTCTTATGTGACTCTGGGAATACAGGTACATAATACAGGGCAAAAGTTTACTAATAACAAATCCCAAAACTTACCTAAAGTAACTACCTGGCCTACTTATAATTTTATAATTACAACATTTATACACCAGTGGCTGGGTGAACCTTGTGTGTTCACAGGTAGACGGAAACCATGGTTACCTATCTGATGCTGCAGGACAGAGCACAGACAACACTCTTCAATAATTTCAGTTTCTATTGGTGAGTGATGAGAGTTCTGCTTCATATAAACATGAATACAAAATGGCAGAAGTATATATATGGTCAGATCAGACATTGTTGGAAATTCTGTCCTAATATTTAAAGCAAAAATCTAATTAAGCACTGCTTAATGAAACTCATGTCAGCAATTCAAATAGTAATTTATAAAATCAAACATTCTAACTGTATAATCCAAAGATACACTAGTTTGACATTTACGCGTTGAGCCATGATGGTAGGAAAATATTCAGTCTTTGCTTTTTATAACTTAAACCATCAGATTTTTTTAAGAGCAGGAAACTGTGTGTGTACAATATATAGTGGTCTTCAAGATGAGCTGGAGCACTCCAGGCCGTATTTGGTGGCACTGCATGGCCTGACCACAGTGTCCACCCATCTCTGTGCTCACAGCTTGGCCTGCAGTAAAGGCATGCGATGTAAAACATGTGAGTGCAGACAGAACACCTCAGATTCCTCACATGCTTCATTTGGAATTAATTATTGGTTACTGTGCACTAAAGAATATTTTATCATTGCTCAGTTTTCCACAATCCTAACATGGGATGTTTCAACTCAGTTTAGGAAGCCAAGAGAGGGCTAGGGCCAGATCTGAGCGCTTAACTCTCCAGGTGTGATGCACTGCAGACTATTTTGAACATATACCCCATCTCTTAGGCATGTGAGAGCATACCCTTGTTATGATGCTCATTTACTTAAAGAGCATGTGATACTTTACCCGATTGAGAATGTCTGTGACAGATCGGATTCCAGGGAGGCCCAGGGAGAGGAGCACATGGAAGTAAAGGCCACGCCGACCATGCTGCCCTGGGTCTGTGCTATTCTTAGAGCGACTTTACGGGAAAACTGAATCACCGTTCAGAGATAAAATCACTCAAAAGTGTGGTCAAGGAGCAACTTGGAATGAGAGGCCAGGTACAGAAATGCCTAGAATATTGACTGTATTTTTCCAGGAGGATCTGTTCAAGGTTTCGAAAGGTAGTCCTTAAAGATAATTACACAGGGTCTGGAGAGATAGTTCAGAAGAGAACTGGCTGCTCTTCCAGAGGACCCAGGTTCAATTCCCAGTACCCACAGGGCAGCTCAAAATCATCTGTACCTCTGGTTCTAGGGAATATAATATCCTCTTCTAGCCTCCTCTGGTATACAGTAAGCACTGAGCATGCACACATACATTCAGGCAAAATAATACATGTAACATAATACTAATAAATGCAGTTATTATCCATACACTTAAAAACAGACACATTAAACTTCCTAAACACAAAACTGATTTTGTAGTCATGATTTTTCCTTTCCAACTGTACTATTAAAATCTTAATTTATTTTATCTATTTATGCCTGTTAAGAAGGTAACTAAAAACCATAGCTCACAGCCAACCAACAGACTGAGCATAGGGTCCCCAATGGAGGAGCTAGAGAAAGGACCCAAGGAACTGAAGATATTTGCAGCCCCATAGGAGGAACAATAATATGTACTAACCAGTACCCCCAGAGCTCCACCAGCCAAAGAGTACACATGGAGGAACCCATGGCTCCAGCTACATATGTAGCAGACAGAAGATGGCCTTTTTAGATATCAATGAGAGGAGAGGCCTTTGGCTCTATGATGGCTTGATGCCCCAGTGTAGCGGAATGCCAGGTCTGGAAAGTGGGAGAAGGGGGTTGGTAAACAGGGGGCGGGGTGGAGAATAGGATAGAGGGTTTTTGGAAGGGTAACGAGGAAAGGGGATACCATCTGAAATGTAAATAAAGCAAGTATCTAATAAAATAAAATAAAAAAGAAGATAATTAAAATTACCATTATATGATATATAGCCAAACACTGGAATTAACTGCCAACTCTATTTACAAACCCACTTTCCGCTATCTCTGAACATTTGAACAAAGTGTTTAGAAAAGCAGCTGAAATAAAGTTCCTTGCTTTCTAACACTGACAAATTTAGTATTTTACCTTTATATCCTTAGATTTGTGATATTAATGAACTATTTCTTAAAATAAATAATATAGCATAATGAAAATTTAGAGAACACCACGTGCTGATTTTGTCTTAACAGAGCTTTAGATTTCTTTCCTAAAAATTACTCACTAGTAATTCTAATGGAAAGGAAACAGGAGGAAAAGAAAAAAGGACGACAAGTATTTTGTCTTCTGCAGTGAAAAGGTGGAGCTGGTTTCCATCAGCCTAGCTTTGCTTCAGAAGGAACACTTCCTTGTTCATACTGATCAAACTACAGACTACCTTTTCTATTAAAATGAAAGGATTTAGAAAGAGTGCCATTTTTCAGACTAACGTTACATATTTCTAGGGGGTACCGTATGTCGTCAGCAAGTTAACATTTATTCCAAATATATTTTGGCAAACATTTCTAAGAAAATCACCATATAATAATAAATAATAAAATACACATTTCAGTGGTGTATAGAGATATGTCTATATCTACTTAGGATGCCTGAAGTCATGGGTTAGATCCCCCAGTACTGAATCAGGCAGGTGTGGTGCTATGTCTAGTCCAGTGCTTGGGAGGTAGAGGCAGGAGGATCAGAAATTGGAGGTCATCCTACATATGTAATGGAGTCTGACATTATCCTGGGATGCATGAGACCCTACCTCAAAAAAAAAAAAAAAAAAAAGAAAGAAAAGAAAAGAAAAGAAAGAAAAGAAAAAGAAAACAAAACCCCACAGTTTTCTGAAGTCCCACCTGAATTATAACATTCATGCATGTGCATGACCACAGGGGTGGCAAGGCTACCCACACTAACCCTGTCAGTTGGGATGGCAGGGAGAGCAGATTGGTTTGCCCACATGGCTGCCAGCTTATGCTTCTGATGGGAGGTCTCTCTCCATCTGGTTAGGTGAGTGGGTAGCTTCTCCTCCAAACCAAAAAGAATCAACGCAGGGCAGGTGAAAACTAGCACTCTGATGAACTAGCCTTCGAAATCACAGGGCATTATGTCAGCACTTCATTGAAGAGAGTTTCTGAGGCTGGGTCATACTCAACAAGGAAGAATTATGCTTGATCTTTGTAAAAAAAATAAATAAATAAAAAAATTGTAACAGACTTTAAACCCATTCCAGTGCTTAGGAAAGGGTCAGATATTTTAAAGGAATTCCCCAAAGTAAAAGGGGCTGGGGGACAGGAGCTGCATGGACTAGATGACAGTGTGTCTCACAGATTCATAAATTAAGGCTTTAAAAACAGAAGGAAGAGAAAAATGGTTAGGATTGCTTTTTCTTGGTCTAGGTCATTCACAAGTTTTGAGGTTTTGCAAGTATTTTAAACTGCCCTAATACGTATCAGAGAAGAGAGACAAATTCCTAAAGTGATTTCCAAAGTAAAGGTCTTCTATGAAGATAATGTTTTTCGAAAAACAATTTTTATTATTCTACACTGTTCAGTAATCAGTACTAACAAAGCTTATGTATAAAAGAAGAACACATTTTATAAACACGATCCTTCATTACTGCTGAATATGTTCCAAATCATTTTAGGAAGGTGAGTGGTTTGTAATCTCCAATCAGAAATACAAAAATGTTTCTTAAATCTTTAAACATTATCGAATGGGATTTTTGTTCCTTAAGGGCTGTAAGAAAACAAGAAAATCATGAAAACACACTTGGAAAGAACACCAAAGATCAGCCTTTGTGGCTTCTCAGGATGAGGAAAAAAGCACAAGGGTAGGGACAGTTTGGACGGCACTTTGAATGTATCATGGAAAGATAGAACCACTTCTGTTTTCCTCTCTTAACTGTACTTCTAAAAGATTAAATGTAGTCTCTAAAGGATTAAGTGTCACTGTGTTGCCCAAATACACTGACAAAAAGCTCACTGTATTATCTGGGCTTATGACTACAAAGGCAGTACTGGGTCTCAGCAGCCCATGAGGAAACTCAAGCTGAGTTTATCTCTACACTTCCAACCACAAGTACAATTTCTATGTGATCCCCATCACAGAACCTCAAAGTCAACCTGCCCAGTTTATGTCTGAGTAATTTACTCACTAATATTCATGATAAGCAAGTACTTACAGCTATTTTCAGGCAGCTTACCAATGAAGAACCCATCCAGCCAACATACAACAAGTAACTTATTATATACTTACTAAGCCTGTGAAGGCGATGAGAGCAAAGGCTGGGGCCATGAGGTTCTCATCGCCCCCTAAGTGTGGTGCTCTGGGTAAGTTGTCTGGCTCTCTAAGCTCCAGTTTCTGAGACGTGAGCGTGATGGCACCTCACAGGCGTGAAGAGCCAATGCCATGTTCTCTGAGTGGCAGTCCCTTAGCACTCTGCCATACTACATTAGATGCCAGAATCTCTTTCTGGAGTCAAATATTGTCCTTGAGCTTAACAAGTGTGGTGAAGCTACATTATTCCTCTTTCTGAAAACTCTGTATAGTGTATGCAGTATAGAGTCCAGCAGTATATATGTGCTATTCTTCATTTATGAATCCCAATCACTTAATGTTTGTCCAAATCCCAATAGGGCTCCTGAGCATCTTCTCACACATTTTAAGTGTATTTATTGTCTCCTCACAGCATGAAAACTAAAGTAGCATTAGAGACATCAGAGTAAGCTTAACCATACAAACACCGCTCATGTGAAAAACAAAACAAAACAAAATGGAATCAGTCCCTCAAATACATGCCTATGGCTTTTCTGGTTACTCTAAAAAAGCCACTCCCTACAAAAGGCTCACCACACTTCAGGGGTTTACCAGAACAAAGTCAGAGACAGAAGTTGTAAATTAAGTTTCTCATTATGTGAATACTTAAAACAACATACAGGCAGTCCAGAGTGAGACAACTGTGACCACTGATCTGAGATGTTACATCTGCAGTTCACTAAATCCCATGCAGCTGGGTACACCTGTGAGGATTCTTGGTTGGGTCCTGTGAGGTGACAAGACCCACCTGAGGTCTGGTCACACCTTCCGATGCCCGCCCATATAAAGGAAGTGGGAGCTTTCTGCTCTCTGTCTGCTTGCCCTGGCTGCCCATGGACTGGATCACCTCCCCCGCTACTGAGGTGTGCTCACAGGTGTGAGAACCTACTGCTGTATTCAAGTATAGCAGAGACATCCAGCCTCGTGACCTAAACAACTACAGGATCCTTGGCATTTGCATCAAGAGACAACCATTGTTGAGCTAAATTTACTGAATTTCCACAATACAGAAATTAGGTACACTAAGTCCCCTCAACAACTCTTTAATACCACCACAAACTGGAAGCCACTCTAATAAATCCCTATTAATATAAATATATTTTCTATTATGTTTATATTAAACATAAGTGTTTTCATTCATTCTATCAGTTTTGTTGATTAAAAAAAAAAAAAAAACCCTGGACTTACAAAACAGTCAATACTTATCTGTGTTATTTCTTGAATACAGAGAGACTAGGTAGTGCTATAAAACATGATGATAATATTGTACAGTGTTGTAAGGTGTGGGGAGGAGGCTGACAAGAACAGGTTTCCCCTCAGACTACTGATTCTACACTCTGATGGGGGTGAGGTAGGCAATGAAGGGTCTGGGGACAGGTTTTGTTCACACTCCTTTCAGTTCTATAATTCAGTATAATAATGACATTAAGAACACTGAGCTTACTAAAACTTCAGTGATATAATACAGAAATGAGGTACCCTAAGTCTCCACAAGTCTTTAGTAGTACTACATATGTACAGAAAGCAAAGTTAACAGCTCAAGGTAGTTAGCTCACGGTACTCTTCAGCCTCAGAGCATGTGCCCTTGCCTTCACAGTCCGCCATCTTCCCCTCCCAGGCTTTCTGTGTATTAGAGACAACTGCAGCATTAGTGAAGTGACTTCCTGCAAGTAGTTGTGGCTGCAAAGACGGTATCGAGGTGACTCAGAGACCTTGAAACATTTGTCCTAACCCTTTCCTGGGGAACTAGAGCCTACTATTTCTTGTGGGTACCCACTAATTTAATTAATTTGGATTAATCATATAGTTAAAATATTAAATATTTATATTATATAATATTCATGTATATAGACATAAATTAAATAAAATGTATAATATCATAATTAATAATTAATTATTATAAAACAAAATGATGTTGTTAGAAAGTTACAAAAAGTCTCTGGGCCAATATTAAAACATCTAGTTACTTAAATTCTCTAGCATCATTAAATAAAAAAATGACAGTGGGCAGTTAGTAAAGGTAAGAATTTTAACATTTCCCGTCCCTAACTCCCCTGCAGGGTCCATGATCAGTACTGGTTTTCAGTGTGTACAGTCACACTCAAGAAGGAAGAGACTACTCCGTGTTTAACTGAAGTTGCTGGATCACAGGCTTGCCAACCACACCACAGACTGGAGGTACCTCCTGTCGTCTATGATAACCATCAGCCCCCACTCTGCTGAGTTATTAAAAAGATACTAACATTGACTTATACTATAGAAACAATGACTGGCTTTGGCTGAGAGTAGAGACAGAAGAGAAAAAAGGAGAAAAGCTCAATTCTTTGGCCTGCTTATCTTCTGCATCTATAAAGGTATTTTGTGAATATTCTACAATGTGACAGAGACAACTCTGAACATTATCAGTGAGTTATGGGAGGATTTGGTAAGTACTTACCTTGACCGGAATTATATATTGCTTTTACAGATTTCTTCACTTTCTGTAGTGCTGTTCTATCTTGGTCTAGAGCCTAAAAGAGAAAGAGAGGAAAGGGTGTTAAAAAAATTTTGGTACATTAAAAAAAAAATTCCCTCATAGCTCCCTGTCTTCTGTAGAGCATCAGAGGGGCAGCACACTTATAAACAGCCATCTGCTTTGTATACAAACGGAGGTCACTACACAAGGCTCAGTGTGTGAAACGGTCTGGTAGCCTGTCAGTAACCATGCAAAGAAACTGTAGCAAACCTTAAGAGCTGCTTCCTTCTCCCACAAGTTCATAGCCTGTTAAGGGCGAAAACACCCTTAAGGCACAATGACACAATACCTAAGGAACTACACCAATCTTAGCATCTGGTGTAAATACACCCAGAAAAATGTTTTTACTGAAGAATAATAAGCAGGAACGATCTTTTCATAGTGCTTTTGAAGTTGACAAATTCTTTAATTTAAAAAAATCCCTGTTTATTAAAATCAAAGATAAAACTGATGATTAATCTGAAATCCACCCTGCCTCAGCTTCCCGAGTGCTGAGGGGACAGGCATGAAGCACCAGTCAGCACTGGCTGACACTCAGTAAGCAAAAGCCAGGACCCACTTGTCACCAACAGATGATAGCTTGGAAACTGCCATGTTCCTGACTCATAAATGCTCCTCTGGCCAGCACCTCAGACACTGCATTTAGCATGTACACTGTGCCCCAGAAATTACGGCATGGTTTACCAGATGGTTTTAGGGTAGAGGTAAAACTGAAGTACTGTAAGATAACCCACATTTAATAAATACTTAGTACAGAGTTTACATGATAAGCCACAGGAGTCTCAGAAATAACTTGTAACATAAATAGTATTATGTCTATTTTATAGAAAACAGAAGTTTAGAAAGCTGTCTGGGGTGACACAGCTGGGACTTGAACAATGCCTTGACAACAAAACCTGACCTCCAACTCTGCCCAGTTCTGAATTCTAATCTGTAACAAGATGAAATGAAAAACTGCAAGTAGTCACTGGGAGGAGGGCAACCTACCATTTTCAAGAGAGGAACCCTAAGTAAGCTAAGTAACTAAGATTCCGAGTGTTATCGTTAGTACTGACTATCAACATGAGGGGATTTAGAATAACTAAGAGACAAACTGTGCATGGCTGTCAGGGTTTCTAGCGAGGCTTACGTGAGGGAAAACCCACCTTGGAAATAGGCAGCACGCCCTATGGACTTTGGTCATGGGCTGTGTAGAAAGCCGGCGCGGAGCTCAGCATCCATCACTCCCCCCCTCCACCCCACACCCCCCACCTCCCGATGGCAGGCACCCAGCCCAGCTGAGGGGGGGGCTTGCTCCCACTGTGAACTACACTCCCTCAAATGCTGCAAGCCAAACTCAACCCTTCCCTTCCTTTGGTTGTTTTTGTTAAAAATTATGTAACGGCCACAAGAAAAGTCACCAATCCCCTGCTAGTACAAGAAAAAGGAGAGACTGGGCAGGAGTGTGCCCTCTGATGAACTATGTGAACCGCACATAGCATATTATTAGCATATACTTTTACCTAGATATTACTGATTTTCCCCCAAGGAGAAAAAAGCCCCAGGTGTGAGGAAAAGATTTGTCTAGTGTCCTACATCGAGAGGAGAGATAGCCTATGTGTTTTTGAGAGTGTTCCTGTCTGCCATGGAAGCATGCCTGTGTTTTCCCCGGACCTCACTATAATTTCAAAAAAGGAGACGGAGATGTACTCTTCGTTCCCCTGGAGTTCAGCTCCAGGGTCTATGCAGAGAGAATCAGATCACAGACTGCAAGGCCTGTGTGTATTTGGAGTTATCAACTCCAAAGAACAAAGTATGAGGAAGAAATCAAAACACCGTAGAGACACCATGTAGTTTCTTATGTGGCGAGGGCTGTACCAAAGGGAGAGGCAATGTCTCAGAATTCATTTTAGATGCTTTCTCAGCTCATCTGCTCAGGCAAAGATCTCATCTACAGAATGCAAATTCATGTACTTTTAAAGGCTTTTAAGAGCATTTCATCTGTCAGGTATACCCACAGCTAAATCTGAATGATGCTTTTTTTTTTTTTTGAAACCTTTCTATTTGGCCAGTGGCAAGAAGCAGTCAAGTAAAAGTATTTTTATGAGTCTCATACTGTAGAGAGCTAGATAGATAGATGGTGGTGTCCTTCAGTTAACCAGGCCCCCTCCAGGAACGACACCTCTAGATGTGCTAAAAGGTTCCATTCCGCCAAGTGCCGAACAACTGCAGAGACTGCCTGGGAAATGTCACAAGAGAGCTAAAAGAAAAGCGGTGCACACAGGGTGGACTCCGCAGCTGCATAGGTGTGACAAGCTCTGTGCCTGCACTTGTTACAATGCATCTGAAGCTAACCACATCACAAGGGCAGGGCAAGGCAAGACAGGAGGGGCGGGCCAGTAAGCAGCACTCTGTAGCTTCTGCCTCCTGCTCCTGCCCGGATTTCCTTTGATGATGGCCCGGTGTGGAAATGGGCCAAACCCTTCCTTCTCCAAGCTGCTTTTGCTCACAGTAGCTTGTCAACTAAGATACCTACTCTTGGAGGTTTGAGAGAATTCAAGATGACCTTGGGAGCATGTGAATCATGCCAGAGGCAGATCTGCCCCTTCCACCGACAGTAGCCACAAGAAAAATGAAAACCCGAACAAGTCTGAAAATACCTATCCTTTCTAACAACTAGAATTCATTTTTGTGAATTCATTCAACCAATACACATTAGTAAGTGGAGATTATGTGTTAGGACAGAGACCCCAAAGTGAGTTAGATGTAGTCAGTTTATGTAAGAGATACTTTGGAATAGCGAATTCAGTTCCAGGGGGTTGTGGATACTAAAGAAGGGGAGAGTGAGAAGGAGAAGAAGAGACCTGGCCCTCCAGTGTCTGTTGTGTGCTAGGCGGTCCCCCGTGGTTCCTTCACCACCAGCTCTTGTTCACGGACAGCGACCCTTCCTGTCCCTGAGCTAACCAGCAAGGGAGATAAGGAGGCAGGCATCAACCACAAGCCAAGGCAGCAAGCAAAGCGGACACGGGAGGCCGTGTGCAGGGACTGCACTGGCTGAGGTGAAGCCTGGCGCTGTCACTCAGTGTGTCAGCTAGACACCTGGCAGGTAGGGAAGGCTCAGCAGCCCAGAGGACCTGAGTACAGGGGAGGAGACACGCAGCAAGAGCTGCTTCTATGAGAAGACGCAAAGATGTTATCATTTCTTAGTTTCAAGATTAGTAGGAGCCAAATGAGGCCGCTAAAAAAGGGAAAATTATCAATCTAAAATAAAAGTCGATTTGCATAATGCACCCCAAAAATGGAAAGTTGATGTATCATACACAAATAAAGGCTTTAAGCTGTTTATCTCACTGTTGGAGACTATTAAAAGAATTTTGAAGATTCAAGTTCTCCGGATATTTAATAGTCTCTGTTGTACCTACAGCAATGGCTACTCAGAGTGGGTGGGATGTGGCCCAGGGAAGTTCTGGGTCCCAACTTGACGAGTTATTTCACAGTTCATAACCGTGGAAAGGTTTCAACGAATCATTTTCAGTGACAAATTGTGACTGGTTCCAAAGAACTATCCCATAGTGGTTATAGAACTAACTTAGAGGTTAGGCAGACGATAACCACTAAGCTAACAACAACCTTCTACACCAAAACAAAGTACAACCCAGAACAATAACTGAAGTACTCTCTCCTGTGCAGGAGGGCAGGCACCATTTACCCAAGGAGGCATACACTCCGAGGGGAGGATAACACTGACCCCGAGTGAGGCCAGATATTGAGCAGATAATGCAGCATGCTTTAGCATTGAAAGCATCTAAAACGACAGGTCTGCAGAGCCTCACTGGCACCCCATGATGCTGATGCTTCGCTCCCATGTGCTGGTTTAAAATCCTAGTTTTTATTCTAACCACATGCAAGAAACCCTTTCTTAACTAAGATAAATAAAAAACAACAAAGTGTGTGTGTGGGGGGGGGAGGGCTGAGTAGTACATTTAGTATATGTAGAATCATTTCCTGAAGGCTTATTATGGTTACAACAGACCCATGTCTCATACTACCTTTCAAAGATCAGTCATCTCTATGATGGGCAATAATAAGATAATTTCATTTTCCCTGGTGAAGGTCAAGATTATATTACCAAGGGACAACTACTGAGGTTGCAAAGAAAGCCTTGTACAAGTCTTGCATGAAACAGACCAATGGGAACTGCATGGAATGAAAAGCCCGCCCCTCCCTTCCTGTCTACTTCTACAGGTGGTCATGCAGGGCAAGTTCTACAGGCAAGAACAGCAGGGGTTGGCCTGGGCCAGTTGTCTTATCTACTGTTCAAACCACACTGCCATTTGTGTAGACTGCAGTATCCACCAACCTAAAGAGATAAAGTAGACAACAGATCCTCTTCAAAGCCCTTGAGGGTAACCTGTCACTGAGTTCAGCCAGTTTGTGGACTTTATGAAGAGAATCTAATCCTAGTTAGATGGAAAGGTCAGGACTGAACTTTCAAGAAATCCCACTCTGCACTGGGAAGACATAACCTAGCGTCTCATCACCAGCAGCAGTGCCCACACTGAGGAGCCTCCAGTGTCCTAGCAAGCCTACCAGCTGCGGGTAGGGCCAGTTTTTAAGGCAGCAGAGCTTAGTTATGGAGCTGAGAACTACTGTGAAAAGAAATGTGGTGCTGTGGCTGTGAACACTGGAAAAGTGGCCATCTAGACCCAGGCACTTCCTGTCTGGCTATCACTTTATTGGCTTGGTGACTCTATAGTAAGCTTAAGTCCCAGATACTAAATAGTGTTGTTGATGCTGTCTTCATGCTGCAGGTTCAGGTTGCTGTTTCCATCCTTGAGGGCCTCAAATTCTTATCTTAGCCCAATTTGCCTTCTGTGCTAGCTAGTTTTACATCAGTTTGACACAAGCTAGCATCATCTGAAAGGTTACCTCTGCTGAGAAAATGCCTCTGTAAGATGCAGCTACAGGGCATTTTCTTAATAGAAATGGAGAAGGTCCAGTCTATTGTGGGTGGTGCCATCCCTGGGCTGGTGGTCCTGGGCTCTATGAGAAAGCAGGATGAGCAAGCCATGGGAAGCAGGCCAGTAAGGAGCACCCTCCACGGCCTCCACATGAGCCCCTGACTACAGGTACCTTCCTGTTTGAATTCCTGTCCTGACTTCCTCCAATGATGGACTAAGCCAAATAAACCCTTTCCTCCCCACCTTGCTTCTGGTGATGTTGTTTCTTCACAGCAATAGAAACCCTAGCTAGTCCCACTCCAGACAGATAATAAATACTAATATGTATTATATATATATTACTTTATTCAACCTTAACAGTCAACGCCATACCAGTGGGTTCCCACCACCTCTGCTTTACTGACTTAAAGAGGACAGAAGCTCAGAGGACACTTGACTGTGCAGCAGGGTTCTAAGCCAAGTCCCTCCGAAGCTGAAGCCTATGCAGAGCCACTACACTGCCTGTGACCCTTCTGACCTGCAGAGAGCCAGTCAGGAAGGGAACGAGGGGAGGTAAGGGGTGACTATGAAGCAAGCACTTTCCATGTGTGTATGGAAATGGCACAGGATACCACTATTCTGTACCATAATAAGAAATGGGGGAACAACAATTCAGTCATCAGGACAGTAGCAAGATGGTTCCAGAAACCCTTTTCTTTCCCTTCTAGGTAGCTCCCTGAGCATCCCAAGCAGCTTTCTGAGGCAGGGAAGGGTAAGTGCCACACGACAGAACAAGGAGCCAATTGGTGCTCCCTGGGATTACACTAGCTATTGGTTTAGACTTGAGCTGCCTATGAAACATGTCTATATGTAGGTTCATTGCTAAATATTCTGCTTGGCACATGGCTGTAAGTCAAAACAACAGTGGGGCTTGCATAGAACTGCATCTTTGACAGCGGCCATCACATTCACTAAAACTAATGCTGTCAAGTGAACTAAGCATTTGCCCACAGAAAATAGGTTTGCTAATATAAACCAACTGCAATAGCACTGGAGATACACAGGTTTCCGAAAGGCCAGCTAGTGCTTTCAAATACTCATTTGCTGAAAGAAATCACTGAATGACAGAAAAAACTAAACAGAATTAGTGCTTTGTTTTTTTTTTTTAATCAACAAAGTCTGATATTTATAAAAGAGAGAGAACATTTCTACTTTGGCATTTCCTATCTAGTTTACACCCACAGACAGGTCACTCAAGATTAGCCTGCACAGAGGAGTATAATGGCATCTGGATGACACCTATAATAGGGTTCCTTCACTCTGCTCCCCCAGATGTGAAGCCTACATCTAGAAGTCTACGTGCCCGGTAAAAACAAGACTGTTCTCCATCAAGTCGTGACAAGGCAGAGAGCACGTGTGTGCCAACAGTCTAAGGAGAGGGATGTCTGTGGCTAAGCATCAAGGAAGCCTCTCATCCCAGAACTTAGGAAGTACAAGAAGGCTGAGAGGTTAAGGTCCTCGGCAGGAAAGCCAAATTCCCTCTTCTTGAGCTCTTCGGAACAGGACAGAAAATGATACCATGACTATCTCAACAGCACTGCCTGAGCCCTCCTCTGGCTCTTGCCTTCCTATTTTCCCCTCTCCAGCTAGGTCAGTCAACAGCCTTCCGATGGTTCCCATATTCACCCCATCCACCTTTGCACCAAGGCACAATGTTGCTAAAATGTAAATCAGGTCATGGCGCTCAATGGCTTTAAAACTCTAGAATATAGAAGGAGCACGTCTCCATAGTTGTCATTATGATATGATTAGAAATGTATCCTTTAAAATAACTTTTTGTTTTTGAGACAGGATTTCTCTGGGTGTAGCCCTGGCTGTCCCAGAACTCTGTTATGTAGAACTCAGAAGTTCAGGCTGGCCTTGAACTCAGAGATCTGCCTGTTTCTGCCTCTCAAGTGCTGGGATTAAAGGCGTGTGCCACCACCACTTGGCTTAAAATAATTCTTGTACACCCAATCACAAGGTTGATTATCTAAAAACGTTAAGCCTTTTAACAATATCTTCTAGTTCTCACCACTTTGCCCTCATTATTTCAAAAGACCCAATGACATGTTTAACTTCCATAGAAAATAGGGGAGAAATAGCACATATTCATGGTAATTTCCTGTAGCCTTGCAAATTGTACATTTAAAAAATTAGTAGAATATTGTGTTTCAAGAGCTCCTGTCTGGGGCCAAGAAGAAAACTGTAATCACAGCAATTACCTTGTGAACCTCTAATTTCTGTTGTAGCTGCAAACTTCGGAGGAGCAGGCCCACCCACGGGCGCCATGGCCCTTTCATCTAGAAGCAGTTTCTGTTCCATTCTTGGGAAAATAATAATTATAGGTACAGTAAGGTATTTAAAGGGGAAAAAAAGTCATGAAAACACCATTTCCACCATATAAAACAGTGAGAGATCCTGAAGGAAGTACAACCTCGACCAGAACAAGGTTTCTCAATTTGTATGTGTTAGGAGCTACTCCAAGAGAAAACACAGCAATTACTGAGCTGGTTAGCCTTCTAGCTCCTCCGGGTTCTAGGATCCCACAGTGTTCTAGGAAATACAGTGTTTGGGTCTTGACCCAAAGCTTGAAAGCATGCTGCGATGGTGGCTCACGGTTACTAAGATGGAGAGTAAGTACCAGGCCAGAATATAACTACAGTGGTTTAGTGACTGGTGTCTAGAGCAACACTACCTGGGATCAAATTCCACCTGCACTACTTACTAACCTACGTGCCTGGGCCTAGCTAGATACACCAGCTGTGCTTCAGTTTCCGTATTGCAAAACAGGAGTACTTATAGTAGGCAATTCTGAGTAGATTAAGTAAAGAAAAATCGAAGTAAATAAAGTGCTTTTAATGATATTTGGAACAAAGTAAGTTCTCATCCAACATTATCTAGATTTGATGGTGAAAGGCATTTTGATTTATTTACTCCAAGGTTCTCTAGGGATGGAAAGTTAGCAAGAACATTTTTTTTTTATGTAGATGGTAGAGCTACCATATCCCCACCCCCGATTCAGACTCATTCTTCCTTGAGTCTGCTCATCTCACAGGATAGGTATAATAATCTACTATAGGGTGAGACGAAAGAAGGTTGACAACTTTAGCCCGTAGTCTTTATACTATAGAATACCACTAAGAGAATATACTTATGTGTATGCCCATATATGAAGATTGGAATCATATTCAAAAACAGATGTGCAGACACACGATAGTGGTTTGAAGACCACTATAAAAACAAGTATATTCTGAATACTAATCATGCCCACAGCATGATGGGACAGGCAAAGTAAGGGTTAGCATGAAGCATGCCCAGGACTACCCCGCTGTATGCGTGCTTTATGTGTAGAAAGAAGACCCCCTGTACAGCATTTCAAAGGCATTCCTGGGCTGGGAATCAGCCCAGTGGTAGAATGCTTACCTGCATGTGGAACACCTAACATTCAATACTTAGCCTTTGGGCATTACCAAGATATTAGTGGGCTTTTATGTACTAGCAACCAATCTAATAACTTTAATATTGGCTAACATAAAGTGGTGTTAATATTACCTAGAATAAAAAGTCCTGCACATTTTCTTGTCACTTTTAGTGACTCATTGGTTCTCTCAGGCTTGGCAGCAAGTTCCTGACTACACCAAGTCATGTCGTTGGCTCAAGATAGATAGACAGACAGACAGACAGACAGATAGATAGATAGATAGATAGATAGACAGACAGATAGATAGATAGATAGATGGATTGTTTCAGTTCCTGTGAGCCATACTCCTGCTGCTCCAAAGCACCACTTTCCCTTGAGCTGACCTCCTCTCTTTGACATATACACGATCTCTATTTAAGTAAGCAATACCTTATGTGCAGCCTGCACTCAGCTTTTCTCACTAGTAGGTTGCAAATCACTATGTTTTTCTATCTGGGTGTTATTAACTGAGCAGGTAAGGATGGTCTTTCATCACTCTGATCCTTCTTCTGATTCCTACACATTCCTGTTGAAAGCTATTGTAGTCTCCCATGCCCATAAAGATTTTTATAAAATTATCTATTTTATGTATGTGAGTACACTGTAGCTGTCTTCAGACACATCAGAAGAGGGCATCAGATACCATTACAGATGGTCGTGAGCTACCATGTGATTGCTGGAAATTGAACTCAGGACTTTTGGAAGAGCAGTCAGTGCTCTTAAGCGCTGAGCCATCTCTCCAGCCTGTCCATAAAGATTTTTATATTTAAAGTTTAATTTTGAGCATGAACATTAAGCAAAAAGTTGATTCTACTGAACACACTCTCAAGTCATGCACTTGTGTTTTACACATGATTATGTATGGGTACCAATGGTATTTTTTATTATATTAGTAATTCATGACATCCCTGATCTATTATATGGATAAAAAGTCTTAAATAAATGTCACAAAGATCTAGATAATCCTCTTGCAAATTACATTTCAATGCAATTTAGGACACTGGTTAACTAAAAGCACAGTCTTCTTAAAAGGGTTCAAAGGCTAATGTGAAATGCCTGCCCCCTACCCAGCACAGGGCAGCTGGTACTCAGCTCCCCCTCCCCCCTCCCCACCCCCAGATAATGCTCTCTGAGGATGGGCTGACTCAATGCCTTACTAGAAGGAAGCTATTCCCAGACATGAGGCCCTGTGAAACTCAACTACAGAAGATAGAGATGGACTCTACAGTCTTTGCTCAGAAGCACTGACCACCACTCACCAATGGGTGTTGTTTCCTTAAAGGTAAAATCTTCCATTCATAGTATTTAAGTTCTCTATAAATCAAACCCTATTTCCTCAAGATGCATATTAGCACTTTGGAGATATTCCCACTAGATGTCAGGTTTTGCGTTTTATGGAATGAGTCTTTTTATAATATGCACAATCATTCTTAGGCCCTGATACGTGTGCAGTCTAGTAGGATACTAATTAACTAGGAATGTGTGTGCACACCCACATAGCACTTCAGAAAAATTTTCATCCCTACTCTGTCGATTAATTCACTTGAAAAATGCCCCCAGTGAGATACAATATCCTGGAGCTAGGAGTGTAGGGGTGATCCCTGACATGAGGACCACCTTAATCCCATTTATTACTAGGTCTCTAGACACAAAGTGTTTGAAGACATGAACGCTCTTTTATTGTATGACATATGAGGATCTAACGAAAGATGTAATCACTCAGAAAGGTACAGTCAGTTTTAGAAAACATTTAAGACAGGGAAATAAAGGAAGACTTTCATTATCTTACAGTTTGTAGACTGAGTTGTATTGTAAACAGGGGGACAAACTTCTTTTCAATCATTTCTCTGCAGCTGGGAGTAAATTAAAGAGTTGTCAATGATTTAAAAGGGGCTTCTATTTTTGATACTGAGTGGAAAATGGAACCCCCTTCTAGTTAAACCGTGTCGAGGGAGTGTTCTTTCTACAAAGCTTTAACTTCATGGTGATCACAGCAGCCAGTTTACAAATGTCCGTGCTCAGGACAAGGTAAGGGGGGATGTCTGGAGCACACACTCGAGAGCTTAAGTGTCTTAGAACTTCTCAGTGTTATCTACCTACTTGGTGCCACTTAGCGCCATGTCCAGTGACACACCACAGTGATAAGTTGAGATCTACATCTCAAAAGTAAGTCAAGAGTTCCTTACCATCCAATCAGTGGGGTGTGGACAGACACAGACGGAGTTTATGGCCCAGCCCCAATATTATACATGGTTTGACTAATGTTCTCAAAGGTCTGCAAGAGAAGCAGTACTTGTTATTGATGAGTTCATGCCATGTTTTTTTGTTTGATAGTTGTGGCAAGGCTTATGAAGTTAATGTTTTTTATGTTTTTAGAGTACCCTTAATTTTAAGAACTACAACTATCTCCTTGTTCCCAAGGCAGACTTGTTTTAGGACCCCTAGTGATACTCCTCTGAAAAATGCTGTATTATTTACATATACCATATGCTCATTCTTGGGTTTACTTTAAATCTCTAGATCATCTGTAATACCCCCAACAACATAAATGTTATGTAAATAGTTATTGAACTATTGGTGGCACAGGCCCATCATCCCAGCTACCAAAGCAGCTGAGGCAAGACAATCTTCAATTAGAGACCAGCTCAAACAGGATATACACATTCGGTTTAAATTCAAGGTTTCCCCTTTCCCAGCCCACGGAAGCTGAGGGCCCAGCAAGTCGCACTCAGATGACTGTTTTCTCAAACCTGTACCAGGCGGCTTGCTTAACGAAAAGGAAACTCAACAGGTCTGTTAAAAGCTCCACACAACCCCATCTTTTGAAACAGTTCTTTTGGCAGAGGATGACAGTGCACAGCTACAATCTTAGTGCTTGCAGACTGAAGCAGGAGGATCATAAGTTAAGGGTCAGCCTGGACTAAATGGTTCTATGCCAGTTTGGGCTACAGAGTGAGACCTTGCCTCAACGAAACTAAATGACTATTTCTTATCAGTATGATGGGGCTGCATAGTCTGGACTCTGATACCAGGCTCATGTTCTACTTCCTTGGGGAGCCTCTCCTTCCCCTTTGAGCCGAGAGCCCCTCCTAGTCCAAACATCTTGCTGTGCGGCTGAGAATGGGCTATGGCTCCTGAATCTCCTTCCTGCCTCCACCTGTTCAGTGTTCAGATTTCAGGTGACTGCCTCCATATTTGGTGGGATCAGTCAGTGTGAAGGTGTACGTAGAGAATGATCAGTAAACTGCACCTGTTAGTTCTTAGACTGTCTGTCCACACATGACTGTCTTTCTCACAGCTCTTTCCCAGTCGGAGTACAATAGTTTCTGGCTCTTTTGATAGATTTGTGTATGACAGCGGAAGACACTGGTTTGTCTCCTCTTAACATCTAGAAATGCCTGTCTCAATTCTGATATTTCTTACTTTATTTCCTCCCAATACTGATTTTGGTGTAATTACTAAGGAGGCCTTTTACCTTTGTGCTCTATCAATTCCCAATTTTCTAGAAATCACCTGTGTCTTTTCTTCTCTGTCTCCCCCACCACACCCCCACATTCATTCTTTGAAGACTGAATATAGGAAAGGAAATTCTGCAGAAGAAATAAAAATCTCCCTAGAGTATCATCTACTTGAACTGGCTGAAGAAACAACAGCCTGTGTGACTCAGGACCCTGACCTGGTGACTCACTCACTAAACAGGCTGGATTTCCTCCATGCCTTGGGATTGCTTAAGATCAGAGAATTTCCCTTGGGATTTTCCCCAAAGCCTTCACTTGCTCCCCACAAGCTTCAAACAATTTCTTATTTTCCACTCCCATTTAAACCTGTTCCCCTTTCCAGCTAATAGAAGAGTTAATTTCTGGAAAGAAAATCCTTCAGTGGATGCTTGGATACTTGAAACTCGCTTTAAACCTGTGCCAGTACTTGTCTGTGGAACAACATGGACTCTGCCTTGGTGCAGGGTCTCCCAAACCCCCTTGAGTTCTCATAGCAAGGGCAGTCAGGCAAAACTGAAGCAGAGCTCTAGCCAGACGTGCTAGCTTCATGGCTGCCTATGACTACTCTAAAGCACCGTGCAGATTCACCTAAGCAGAACTGCAATTCTGCAGCATAAGGCCCAGCCATGCTCACTGCATGCTCAGTCCTGCTCACCACTTACTATGCACCGCAGCCTTGTGGGACCTGCATGCATTTGGAAATTCCTCATAGAATGGACAGAGGTGAAGATTACTTGTATTTATATGTCTTCACTGGAGGAAGACATTATACAATATTGGATTAGCTTAGTCCAATGACTCTCATTTATACGACAAGAATTCCTCAATTTCTGTATTTTTTGGAAAGTTCTCTTGAGGATAAAGATATATCAAGGCTTTCAAACTAGCCACATTTATTCATTACCTATTCTAAGGATTATTTTTATAAATGCCTTATGACTTCTCTTTTTAAAAAAAAATAAAAAAGGAGGGATCATTGACAAAATATCTATCTTCCCTCTCTGCCCCCAAAAAGTAAGGAAAAGGGGCTTGCAAGACAGCTCAGAAGCTATGAGCACCGGATCTTTCAGACAACCTCGGTGGGAATCCCAGAACCCATATTTCAGAGTATGGTTGCAATTCCAGCCCCAGGGGATTTAATACCACCTTCTTCCCTTCTTAGGTACTACACTTATATGGTGTACAAACACACATATAAAATGGGGTGAGGAGGGAGGGAGGGAAAAAATAAAGACAAACATCATTCACTTATAGATTTTCCAGTTAGAAAAAAAGGTCTCTTTCCCCTCAGTTCAGTAGGTACCCCCGATGTTGCTCATATTTCTCCAACATTACAAGGTCCTATAGTGCAAGGTGTATGTGCTACCTGGCACTGCTAGAGTCATCTAAGATGAAAGCTTCAATTGACCAGTGGGCATGTCTGTGGGACAGTGCTAACTCATACCAAGGGTAACACCACTCTTGGGCAGTCCCCTGTGGCTGACACCATTCTTCAGCAGGTAGTCTCAGGCTGTATAAGAAAATACATTAAACATGAGCCTGCAAACGGCATTCTGTCAAGAGTTCCTACCCTGAAGTCTCTGAATGATGGTCTGTGACCTTCAAAGTACAAGCCAAACAAAGCTTTTAGGCATATGTTATCACAGCAGAAGGAGGGAAACCAGAGCGGTACACGGTGGTGAACTATTCACTCAGAGAGAATTTTCCAGCAGGTCTATGTTCTTGGCTATCTCTACCGCATCAAGCCACTCCACTGACTATGGGGCTACTAGACCAGGAGCTTTGGCCAGCAGGTCTTCTGCACTAAGTGAAGATCATTATCCTCTATGCTAGCCAGGATTCAGGCGAAATGAAAAAACCCCAATTCCTAATAGCCAAAGGTTAACCTCATTTTATTGTACTTTAGAGCTAGAAGAACCCTACATGTGGATGATATAGCCTAATTTTCATATTTATTTAAAACAAAAGCAAAAACTAAAACCATGAGAATATAAACAACTTGCCCAAGTCCAGAGTTTGGATAGTCTAGTATAAGGACTAAACACAGAGCTGCCTCTTACTCATGGGTGTTTCTATGAGGAGGATGTGAAGGCAACTCCAGGCTCCAATGGCCTATGAGGGCATTTGGTTCCTCAGAAGCTCAGTAAGTGGGAAGGCAGATCCTAAGATAACCCCAAGTGCTTGGGAACATAGGCCAATTAGGCCTCTGAGAGGATACAAGCACCAGAGGCAAGTCTGGAAGAGGACAGTGGGACAGCTGGGAGGAGCCTATGGGATCTCTAACTGAATTGAAATCCCAGTAACTAACACATTCTTAGTATTGTATTGACAGAATAAACACTTGCAGAATGAATAAAAGGAATATGGTTTAGCAGCCAGAAAAGGTCAGATGACCTTTATTACTTCAAAAATTCAAATAGGAGTAACTTCAAAACACTATAAACCATCATAATTTTCTCTTAATACTCAGCATGTAAAGAAAAAAGTGTATTTTATATTCTATTTCTAGAGCTGCTAAGTAAAACAATATATGTGGGTATTAGATACATTAAACAAAGCTTTGGTGTGGTCTTTTTCAGTAGACACTTAGGATAAAAAGCAATCCTTCATTGAATAAGAAAGTTACCTAATGCTAACTGGAGCCCCTAGTCTACAAGTATCTGTATTATTTAAACTAGAAGAACCTCCAACTTTCTATGATCCACAGTGGAATAAAGGCCATCAAAAAGTTTGAAAAGACGTATAATAGGCAGCACTGAAAACTGTCCTCTTTCCAAGTTTTAGGCAAATAGCTCCAGAAGCACAACTTTATTTTCAGATACATTATTGAGTGTTTTGGATTTTTTATTTTAGCAGAAGAATAAACACAGGCTTGTTCCAAGGCCCTGACCATAGAATTTCCTTACATGACACACTAGTGAAAAATGCAAACCAGTGGAAGGCTTGACTCATCGTCCTAGAGATTGCTACGTTCCAATCAAAGATCTGCTTCCCATCCAGAGAACAAGCTCCACGACACAGGTTTCCCTTAACCACCTGTCTTGCACATATTTCTGCCTCTGTGTAAGATGGAATCCAAGGACAAGACTCTCCCCATGTAATACATGCGTGAATAGGAATAGCTCCTAAATCATTTACTTGTGGATAGTGCTTGATTATAACTAGTCCAAAGCTAAAGATGGGATCCAGGGTAGCCAGGGGCTACCCCTTTCCTCAGGCTGCATTGCTAAAATCGCCAGGGAAGACAGGCTGACCCAGCAACCTAGAGATGTCTATCTGGCTGCAGAAGAGGGACAAGCTAGCCTATCAGATCCCACTGCAGGGGCTGGAAGGAAGGGGTGGGAAAAGTGATCCACAAGAAACCACAACTACTGTTGTACAAATGTTGAGAAAGAAACACCAGTATGAGCAAGACACAAAGAAAAGAAATGAAATAGATACAAGACCATGTCAAGACAGAAATGAACAAATAAATACAAGAAAGGGACCACATGAAGGGATCAGGAAGCGGGAAAGCCAGCGGCCCTCTTTCTGACCTGAGCCTCTGCCAGCTCAGGAGGCCTAAGCGAAATGGCCTTCCTTATTTCATGCATAACTTCCACATCCCTATAAAGTGAGGCACACTGACCTCTTCAGGGCAAAGACTTACTAACGAACAAGATCAAGGCACACAGCTCAGCAAGTTCTGCTGACCTTCTTTAAGCTATTTGAAGTTCGCTACGATTACTGATTTTGAGAGCTTCTTATAAGCTTGGCACAAGGAAACACTAACGAGGTAGGCATTCTTAATTATTTCATAAACGAGGAATCTGAGGTTCCAGGGTGTTGAGTGGCTTGTCTTGAGGTCACGTCTTAATAAATGTGATCCACACAAGCTTTTCCTGCTCTGCTGCTTTGTGCTGAGGACAGCGGCAGTTATGAGAGGCCCCGTGAGAACTGGTGAGAAGGAACAACACAACTGGAAAGGGGAGAGAATTCCTAAACGTGATGGGGATGTGGCATGGTATGAAGGTCAACAAAGAAAGTGTATGAACTGCCAATGTGTCACCTACAGACAGGGGTCTTGAGACATCAGAGATGGACTGAAAGCATATAGGTTCAGATCAGAGATGGTAGGCAGGCTGCACGTCACACAGGGAGAAGGGGGAGGAGGGATAAAGTACGGACACGTCTGCACCTCTTTTACAGTTCACCTGGTGGAAAGATGTCATAGGATCTAGACACGATCCTGTGATCCCCAGCACTCAGGCCAGATGGGTACCGGCTCAGCCTTCACATAGCCTCAGTCTACAAATGGGCGTGGCGTAACCAAGTCGCTGAGAGACAGTATAGCTCCTGTCACCTTCTCTCCCCATGCCAATCTGTTTAGTTTGCAGAACAATTGTACAAAACTACTTTACGAAAATAACTGTACTCCTGCAGTTGCTCAGAGATTCATGATACCATACTTTTATCTTGTGTCACTTCTTACCAGGAATCTAAGTACTGACTCATGTTAAATAACACGTTTGTTATCCGTCCCTTGACCATGAACACAGGATGCTTCCCTTCCTGAAACGCAGGACATGGCAGTGCTAGTGCACTTCTAAGCCACAGAAATAGCAAAATGCTAACAACACATATACTACCCAGGAGGCTCTAGAAGTTCTGCTTGGCTGGGCAGGATGAAGGTGACTGAGAAAATAGGTGCTTCACCTGTCCTCAGATAGTAAGAACATGAGCCGAAGGAAAGAGGCAAATGGGAAGACTGTCCAGAGCACCAGTAGTTTAAGGAGAAGTGGAATATGACGACAGTTTCTCTGAAGAAGAATGCTAATCACCTTACCCAACTCAAACAGTAGGTAAACAGGGACTTGGGTCTCAAACACAGGCCATCCACCTCTGGAGTTGGGGGTCTCAACTATCGTGAGAACATACAGTGAAGAGCTTCCTTGGTCTTACTCTTATGAGGCAGTGAGTCAGAGTGGTACCTCTTCCTTCCTTCATGGGACAGTCAACTATGACTGACACCTTATCTTCTTGGTAGGAAGTCACATGGAGTCTGTTAAAAGGGACATCGAGTGAGGCCTGTCTAGATGAACTCAGGAGCCACAGCACAGTGGAGGCTAAAGCAAGTCAGGAGCAGCCCATTCTAAGTGATGGCTCTTAGTGGACAGCTGTGCCACATAGCGCTGACAACTCAAGTGCCAGCATCAGATAGCACCGGAGTTGGCACTCTACTATTCCTAGCTCAGCATCTTCCTTCTGGGAATGTATGCCAAGGAAATTGCTCAGTTGGAAAAAAAGGCTAATGACTCAGAAGTAGATTAGAACAGTGATCATTAGTAGCCAAAATTTAGGCAATCTCTAGAGAGCTGATAACACAGAAATGGTTTGGGAAAGTAACGAACAGTTCCATACAGTTATATCATGCTACTTAGAAAACTAATGAAAGAAAGACTGCAAACCCATAAAACAATATACAGGAAGAAGGCAAAGGCCACTGTTTAAAACTAGAAAAAAAAAGAAAGACCCAAAATTCATAACTAAAAATAGTTGGGTTATAGGCATCACAGATGATTTGTTCTCTCTGAATATTTTTAAAATCCAGTATTGTATAGTATGCTAAACTTAAGGAAAAAAATAAAAGAAACTCAAGGCTTCTTGATCACTCTGTACTTTGAGAACCATTTACAATCGCCACAAAATTATACTGCTGTGTGTTGAGCTGAATTCTTTCCCTGAAGCACTCTCACAACACTTTGCCAATGTTAGCTTGCATTATGCAGGACAAGAGGAATATCAAATTACTTAACACGATTCAAGAAACCTGAGGGAGGAGAAGGAGGTGGAGGAGACAGAACAGTCAAAGGCACTTAAGCCACTAACAAAAACAGCACTGTGGCTCCTACATAAAACCATTATTGGCCTCCGTAAGTCATTATCAGTCCAATAATACATTTCTGTTTCAGACTTTAAAAAGTGTACTTGAAACCAGAACGGACCTTGAATTTCAAACACACAGAACTAAAGGAATGCCGCAGAGGGAGAATTAAGGCCAACTAAAATTGGCCTTTTGTCTAGAAAGCATTCTCCAATGTTACGGAGAAAAGCAGAGGCTGGCTCAGCCGTGGATGAATCTGAAAGTAAAATCTGAGACTTTCAGAATCACCCCACTGGTTAGAGACAGAATGCCAAAGCAGATGTCAATGATATAGCTTCCACACAAAACGGTTATTGTGAGAGTGGGCTGTAGGTAAGGACATTGTTAACAAGATGCTCTGGGACAGACCTAACAGCTAATTACATGTGCTGACATGTCAACAGCAGGAGAGAAGAAAGAACAGAAAACTTGCATGCAAACACACCAAACTATGTTACAAAAGCCACCTCTCAGGGGTCCCTCTCCAAGACTCATCTTACTGTGCTCAGAGTAGAAACAGATTTTTTAAAACTGTGTGATTGTCCACACTGCCTCTGAATGAGAAACTGCTTCTGGGTCCAGGGATCCTCTTGTCCACTCCACAAATGATGGGATGACAGGCACGCACCGCCATGCTTAGCTTGGTACTTGGCTTTTAATGCGGGATCCAAACTCAGATCCTCCGGTCTGACTAGTGACTGACTGCACCATGTTCCCAGCTCTGTTTTGTTGTTGTTTTAACAATAAAGTAATGGTCATCAAAATGCCGTTATCCACATACCAACCACATCACTTGTACGCCTTGTAATTTCTAGTTATTTTTCTTCCTTAACAAAGAAATTATAGCTCACATAGTATGGGTAAAAGGAGTATTTTATGTGCCACATCACACAGCAGCAGGAAAAGAAAGCAGGCACACTTCTTCCATGTCTACACACAGATCTCATGCTTGAGATGTCCACCTAACTGCAGTTCAGAGCTGCTTACCTAATCACATACTCGCATCTCTTGTCTCCCTGCATTCTTTAAGAATATGAGCAAAGCCCAAGTTTTAATGTTAAGTTATAAGTTGGGGTAATCACTTTCTAGCCTAAACTTGCTCTCTCGGGTGATATTTCACAGGTTAGAAAATGGTTTCCAGTGACACCAGGCCTGATCATTCCTCTCCAGTCTCCTTTCCTTGGAGCTGGGGTGGGTGGGGAGGGATCCTTATATTGGAAGAAGGAAAACCAAGAATGACTTAGTTATCATTCTACTTTGAATAGAGCCCATTGGCTCGTGTTTTGACCACTCGTTCCCCTGTCAGTGGTGCTTTGGGAAGGCTGCTGACCGTCTAGCAGATGGAGTCACTAGGGCAGCATTTGAAGGCCATGCCTAGTCCGTCTACAGTCTCATTGTCTGCTTCCCGGGTGCTCTGCTCTTCCTCAGGCATGGGCCGCTTTGCTACACCTTCCATGAACTGAAATCCTCTCTTCTTGTTTCTTATTCCTTTCTTGCCCTTTGGTCAAAATCATACAATAGTAGCTAACACACTATGCAAGCTGGGTGAATCAATCCATAACTATCCAATTATACATCTAACCTTACATTATTTCTTCTAGTTTATGTTATGCCTCCTTGTTCCAGCTGGCTAGAGATAAATGTTCTTTGTCCTATTCAAATGTCTATTACATTTAACATATCATATATTTAAAATAAAAACCATATATATATCCCTTTCCCAGGCATGGATTGAGACCTATGTACAAAGAATAATTTATATTAGCCCAGAAGAGTAGATGCCAGGCTAACATATTCATTACTTGTTAAGATCAGCCTCCTTCTCTTACCCTATCCCCAACTTTTCTGATTTGTTGTGGGGTGTGTATGTGTGTGTGTGTGTGTGTGTGTGTGTGTATCTGTGTGACTAGTATCAGATCCAGAACCTCCCATATGATAGGCAAGCATGATACACCAATTCTTGATTCTTTGAATCCAGGAACCTTACATGGACATTCCTAACCGCTAGACAGCTGCACATAATAATAAACAAATAGCTATAGAAATAATACTCGATTTCAGCCAAGAAATTAAGCAAAATAATAAAAGAAATCTATAAAGCATCAGTTTCCTCGGAATACTAAATTGTCCCTTTTTCTAACATTTAGAAAACCCAACTGAATTACACTGCCCACTCTATGGTCCTATAGTACATCTGTTGGGTTTTAGCACTGCCTGGGTCTTAGATATAAGAAAATATAAGTTTAGAGCAGAGCAGGTAAAGACCAGGTGGGGTAGCTACTGTCACACTCAACCCTCCATTCGGCCCATACTCACTAGCAGGGTTGTGACGGGGGTGGGAGAGTGGGGGGGTGGGGCTGGGGTGGGGGAGCCTCCTAGTTCACAGCTCTGTAAATTGTCTCCCTGACTTCTTGGCACATCTCTAATCTTACCACTAAGCCCCACAAAACTGAGGCAAAGGGGGGGAAAAGAGAAAAAGATAAGAGAAGCATATAAACATCAAGCAAATCCCCCAGCTAAGGATTAAACATGAGAATTTCTGACTTTAAAAGGAGACTGACAAAAATTGTGCATTGCTGTGCATGTGCTTTTTCTTTCCATTCCAAATTTTAATATCTGTGGATTATTATTATACAGAATACTTGTTTTTGTTTAAAAAAAAAATCCCAGAGCCAGAAACACAGAAGTCAATAAAGTTTTAAATGTGCTATAAAACCAAAGCAATAAAACAAAAACAAAAGAGGAGGCGAGAGATCCTGTCTTTACTCTTTCTGAGAACATAGCTGTGGCTGAAGCATGCTGAATCCCTCCGTAACAATCTCACCCGACAGGCCAAATCCAGTACAGATGCCACACAACACTCACCCTTCCGGCAGTGCCACAAAGGGCAGATAATACGCTAAACTCAAAAGCCCACTGGAAACCGGTGTTACCAGCAAATCAACAGATTTTAAAAAGTTGATTTTAGTGGCATTATCCCTTGAAAATTAACATTAGGACATCTGTGCTTGAGCCTTCTTGGGAGAAAAGCATCGAAAGCAATGCAGGGAGGGCTCCAGCTCTGTAGCAGAGGGTAAGCCTGCCTAGCACGGCTCGGCTCTCCATCACTGCTAAACATACATCCAACAGATAAAGGAACATCAGAACCACTCTGCAGTTGAGAGATGTGCCATAGCAGACCACATGAGACCTGGTTTCTTCCACTCAAGAATTTGTAGAGGGGCTGGAATAGGACCGAAGTGGTGGGACGGGAGCAAAGGACTGACCCAGGAACAGAAACCAGAAGAGAAATAAATCACTTTGGTTGGTTGGTTGGTTGTTTTTTAAGACAGTTACCTGGTTTTTCTAAGACCACTGCCTGTCATGATGTGGAATCCCAGTTCAGACAATCAGGAAGTGGTCATAAAGGGAAAGACTAGGGACCTTTATCTGCTTGTTAACCAGCACTCCTGGGGGGCTTATTAGGGGTCAATAATAATAAATAAACAGCTACAGAAATAACGCTGGATTTCAGTCAAGAAAAGAAATACTGAAAGAAATCTATAAAGCATCAGTTTCCTAGGAATATCAAATTTCTCCATAAGGGAGAAAACCAGGCTTACAAGGAAGACTAGGACCAATGGTAACAGAGCAAGCTGGAACAGTTACTGCACAGAAGATGTGGAAGCACTTTCCATTGGTCTGTGGTGGGACCCAGATATTGACACATATTTAAGGTTTGCCAGGTGATTCCACATGAGGAAGCCGGGAGCTGAGAACACTGCTCTGTGTGATCATAGTTGACACCCAGGAGAAACAGGCTTAACTTACTATTCTGCTAAGGGAGCTCATTCATTCTTATTCAAGCTCTAATCCTTGAATCCCCCACTGGATAAAGACTGCAGGCTCTGCTGCTACGATCTCTCAAACACTGCAGGGTCTTTTTTATTTGAGCCCCCACTCTCACTGCAACAAGGAAATGACTGTAGTAATACTCCTTCAGGTTAAACACCTTGGGAGGAAGGGTCACCTCTTTTCTGTCCAGTACCAACACACACCTCTCTGAATTCACTGCTTACTTCCCCAGTAGGAAGAACCAAGTCCAACTGATAGCAGGACTTGAGACGACTAGGGGACAAGACTTGATATGTTGGGGACAGGAGGAGGGACAAGGAAGAAGATGACGGTCAACTGGCTCTTGGCGGCACCATTCCATGGAGGAGTCTTGTGTCAGCAGAAATGTAGAGGTGAGAAGTCTATATTTTTTCTTTGGTAGAGAGACATGAGTATCTAGGTGATCAAAAATCAGGCTGCAGAATCAGAAAGCTGTGGTTCCTTGTCTGAAGCCTTCTGCTGGACCACTTAATCCACTGTCAGTCCTAAATGGAAAGATAGAAAGAGATGCCTAACCCCTCCCTACTTGTGCCACAGACTGTCATGTGATATGGCGAGTTCAGACTTTCTTCTCAGTGTCTCCCTTGGCATTCACTGCCCAGCACATGCCTTGGAGCTTTAATACTTAATGAGAGAGTATTTTATTTCATTTAAGGCCGACTGATCAACTAGGGCTCATTTTGGGGGAGTCTTATTTCCTTTATTTAGCAGAGCACCGGGCATGGCACAGATGAAGTTAAGTGAAGGAATCTGTGTTCTTATCTAGGGCACTGTCCCCAGAAAGCCTCCATCAATCCCACCAGTACACGATCTGATTGGTTCTTAGCTGTAGTTACTTTCACTCTTATTTCCGTACTCTTGTAGATGGATGATGGAGGATGGATGAACTTTCCTTCCTCTAGCACTTACCACCCCAGCTTAGTAAGAGGCTGTTTAGTGAGGCTTGTGGAGCAGAGGCTCTGGGTACCGTGGCTCCACAGTCTGACTGTGGCTGGAGGACCTGGGCTAGTTCTCTGATTTTCTTAGACTTAGTCACTTCACCAATACAGTAGAAATAAATAACCACGCCCACGTAGAGTTTGGGTGAGAATAATAGGACAGCCAGCACCCAGAAGTCGCTCAAAAAGGGCACTCCTCCTTGCTGTCTGCACGCTCTGAGGCTCACAGTGGGAAATTATATTATACCCCTGATCCCAGCTGAAGGAACTCACTCAAGAGTAAACAAAGAAAGCCTATAGCAGATCAGAGAGCAAAGGCAGCCCACTAATGCATTTATTAAACATTACTGGAAAACACAAGTAATATCTTTTATGTGGCAGCACTTAGGCACATTCAGATGGAAGACTCAGGGTCAATACCCTCTCCATTCCCATCTCCCTGAGGACGCTCCTCCCCCAAAGCCTGGGAACTAGAGAGCACTTTCAAAATAGGGTTAACTGGCACTGCTAAAGGATCACCCACAGAAGAAAAGTGTCTATTACGGGTACTATGTGAGAATTCAAATAGTTATTTTCTTGCTTTTTGGTTCTCCTCACAAACACTAGAACTGTAAGAGATAAATATGATCAAGCTCAAAGTACCCTTCAAGTCATATTTGTAAATGTGATATTGCTGCAAATGACTGGACCTTATGAGAGAGGCAAGCTTCTGCAACAGAAGAGGCAATCCAGTACCACAAAGGTACCTTTATGCTAGCAATGTAACAATGCAGATCTCCCAGAAGTAGCTAAGTCTGGCACTGCTCATGTAGTATGAAGTTCCTAGGCATAGGAAACTCCCAGAGCGAGGATTCTTGTGTGCTTTGAGGGTGAGCTCACATGTATGTTTGTGCACACAGCTTCAACCATTAGTCTCTTACTGTGTGAGGTTTAGAAAACAAGCTCATATACAATTTGAATTTATTTTTATTACTGTGACAAAAGCTAGACTTTCTGCATTAAATGACCTCTCTAAAATTGTGTTGCTAGTAATTGTTAAAATCAAAACTTCCATTGTTTTCTGGCACAGCCAATTATGCACTACAACAAGTGAGCTCCCTGATGTCTTTGCCACTGAAAGACAGCCTGAAAAAGAGAGGCTGGTGTGGAAGTCCTGCACAGCTCCATCCTCCTGCCATTCTGCGAAAGCACCCTGGTCACAGCTGAGAAGATCTAAGGGGACAGCCAATTCACATCCTGACCAAACAGATGTGTGACAAAGAGTGACAGTCCCAACCCAAGTTAAAGAAAATGAAGTACACAGCCGCTTGACTGTGTGAGCCCAAACTTTTGGAAACACAATACAGTTCTCCTCAATGCTCTGTGGTAGCACAAGTGACCCTAAACTGAGTCCACAGAAGCCAAGCAATGGAACTGGAAATAAAGGGACCACAGTACACCAAGGGTCTCCACAGACTCAGGGAGTCCAGCTGACCTGAAGAAGGGCCAGAGGAGCCTGCCTGATGTGAGATCCCACCTGGAAGAAACAAGTTCTCTCAGTTCATCAAGCATGTTGTTCTCTAGGTGAAGCTTACTTGGCTAAGAGTTAAGTAGTGGCTCTGTAGCTAAGTCCTTCCCACGAGAATCACTCTTTTCAAACAGACACTGGACCTTACAAAGACCTCCCAGTTGACAATGTCCACATTGATTGGGATGCACACTCTGGCTGAGGACAGCAGGCCATGGTAACCAGAGGAAGAATGAGGACAGAGGAATTGCAACAGGGTCAGGAAAAGGATCCAAACTGTGTCTGTCTCATTTCATCTAACAACTTGCCTAACAAGGTGGATCTAGTAACAGTTTGTAATGCTTACAGTGTCTACAAGCAACAGCAGAAAACCATCCACAATCATTAGCCACCTAACTCACCTGGTATGCCAAATTTAAGACAAAAAAAGATAAAACAGATGAAGTTGAGGTCAAAGAATCAGAAAATTTAGTACAACATCCAAAATATTAATTCTATTTTTACCACATGTAAAAATGTCTAGGTGTGTTATCTTTAAAATTGGAAACAAAAGCGGGAAAATAAAAATCAAAAGATGTGATGTTAAGTGTTCTCATGACAAAAAAAAAATCCAAAATTAGCATCACAGAACTCAGAATCTAGCATGGCACCCAAGAGGCTGGTGAGTGGGAAACAAAGGAAGTACAGGATACAGAAATAGCTTTCAAGGGCCTTAGGAGACACAACAGACAGGCAGCCTCAGCTTAAGTTCTCAAATGATTTGTGAGATCTCACAGGAATTTCCACATTTGTCCTCAGATTACATAAAGGCTTTGCAGCTTCTGCTGTTTCACGAGCAGGGGCAGCGTGTGTGGCACCCCGCCCCCAACACACACACCTTAGGAGGGCATTTTTCAGACCACAGCAGTGTTCAGAAATGGAGGAGGAGTGCTGGGAGCCAGAGGCTTAACCTGATGGCAGGAGGAACCCAAAGCAGACTAGTGCTTTGTGAGGCAGAGGACTCCCTCCCCTGAGTGCATTGAGAGCCTAACATGGCTGGCCATGGAGAACCAGCCATGGAAATTCGCACCATCACCTCCTCAACAGCATGAAGGGAACAAAGTAAACTTACCATACACACGCCTCATTATAGTTTCAAAAGGCACTTGAGACTGCTCTACAGGAGGCATCCCACCAAGCACAAATACCAAAACACCTCCTATACCCTAAATGTCTTATTGAAATAGAGGGGCAGTTAGAAGTCACCATTCCTATCCTCAAGGGAGAAAAAGAAACTAAAAGGAAACCATAACCCTATTTAACCAACCACCCAACCACCCTGTGGTTATTGACATCAACAATGTCAGACTGAAAACAAATAAACTAGAGACCCACTGGCTTCTGTTCCATTAGACTCACGTGAAGGCAACAGCCACCAAGGAGGAAGCAGTCCTCTTTGAGGACACTTCCACACAGGCCTGCATTCCTTCTTGTTCCTTTTCCGTACCTAACACTGGTTTTGTAGGTAGGAAACACATTAGAATTAGACACATGATAAATGAGGTTACCGATACAGGACACAGAGGTCTGCATATTTCTTACAGTATTTGATCTTCTCCAAATATAAGCACACAGGCCTGGAAAAGAGAAGAGGCAAATCGTCTCTGGGCCACTCAGGATCTATTCACCTTACCTATTAACTATCCTGTGGCAACTACATCAACCCCATCTTATTTTTGTTTTTAGTATTTTCTTTAAACCTTCTATGAATATCCTCCCAACTTAGAGGGCACTGCATATGTTCCCTAAGTTCCTCCCCATTCATTTGTCTGTTTAAAACATTCCTTAGAAATAAACAATGCAGGATTTTTCAAATCCATTTCACACACGAGGTGGTTTAACTAAAGGAGTTAGTGAAAGTCATACAACTAACAAAGAATAAACAAATCTGCTATCTCTCAGCCCATCAGCCTCTCAGGAAAGGGCAAAACCTCCAAATGTCAAGCAGTTGATTCACAGCG
This sequence comes from Apodemus sylvaticus, assembly GCF_947179515.1. Classification (NCBI taxonomy): domain Eukaryota; kingdom Metazoa; phylum Chordata; class Mammalia; order Rodentia; family Muridae; genus Apodemus; species Apodemus sylvaticus. Next base: position 32,872,646 of record NC_067488.1, read on the forward strand.
AAACCGAGGGGAAACCTGAGAGAAGTACATAAATCCCACACCTTCCTCTACACAGCTTGGCCGCTACAGACCAGAAGCAAATGGTGGAATTTACTGTTTTCTCACTGCGCATATATATCCAGGATTTAAGGTTTAAAGACCATGACTCCAACACAAACTGCTTGTCTATAAGGCCTATCAGCTCTTTCTCAACTGCTAGGCAAAATAAGAAGGCTGTGTAATGGTTTGGGGTGTGGGGGCTAAGGGTGGGGTGTAGGTGTGTCTCAATGGCAAATGTTAGAAATCCATGCCTGAAGGATTGTTTAATCATGCTCTTCAGCACTCATGGGGAAGTATCATTCCACTGGCACACATAAAAGGTATGTTATTTTACTTGGTATGGTAAAATCTAATTTGCTTTTGTAACAAGCATGCAGGTTCATTTAAGTTTGGCTGCTTAACAAGCGACTATGTGATCTTAAATACAAAACTAATCTCTCAGTTCTAATTCGCTTTATATAAAACACACTGGTTTGACTGGGTCATCCCTACATCTTTTTCCAACTCGTATTTATTCTCTGAGGGTTAAGAGAAATAAAGGCCAAGCAGGAAGAACATGGGATGTGAAGTGCTTCGCAGAGGGTTTAGGGACATCAATGCCTAAAGCAACCCTTCCTACTGAGCTGGTGAATGACAGAAACCTGTGGTCTGTGTCTCAGTTCAGTAACTCAGCACTGTTATCAGAATATCCCCATCTGGTATTTCATGTTCCTTATTTTATTTGACCATCAGAAAGAGGGAAATAGGTGATGTTCTTGCCTACTTTGCTGACAAGCACACTCTGGTCCTTTAAACGCATGGCAATACCCAGGCGGAGTGCAGCTGGACTTGCTAACCAACCAGACACACCAGCACTCTTTCCCTGGTTGTCTGTTTCTTACCTTCTTTGTGCCTTGTCTGGGGGGAAGGATTTCAAGAAAGCCAACCAGGATTAAATGGTGGTTTTGAATGAGAACACAATCAGTGTTTAGAAAAGTGGTATGTCACATGACTGACTCTTAAAGTAGTTGCCAATTAACATGATTCATCAATACAATCACACAATTAACTCTCCCAACTTTGAGCTGTAGCATTATTTATCCAAGCTAATAAAAGGCAAGAGAAAAAGAGGAATAATCCATACATATTCATTAATGATCCCGTTTAAGGAAGAAAATGACTAACACAATGAAAATCATCCAGGTACTTAAAATTTGGAACCATTATCTGTGAGGCTGTTTACAGAGTGTCAACAATGACTTTAGTTTTCTACTTTATAATTTAACCAAGCTATGTGTGATGATGGTTCTCTGTTGTAATTCCAGCACGTGTAGGCTCAGGCAGAAGGGCCCTGAGTTCAAAGCCTGCCTGGGCTGTCTTATGGTTAGAAAGGGGGACAGGAAAGAGAGAGATGGAGTTAGCCACATTTCTATTTTCATTGACACTTAAATATAAAAAAGGAAGTGGAAATTTGTCATTCTGTTGTTCTTGGGCATTAATAATCACCTAACTTGTGACACAGAGGCTGGGATAACCACTGAGTTGCCTGAGAAGAGGTGACCATGTCATTTACAGATGAATAATCCAATAACAAACCACACGGTTTTCCAAATAACAAACGGGTTTGGGACACACAGTATGGATACACACTCCATATACTTCACATATACTATCGGGCAGAAGAGAAGAGCTTGGGGGTCAATAGCCTGCAGTCAAGTGACACTGGAAAGTGATTTCATCTCAATGATTTCTATGACCTCATTTGCAAGTGCTATGTTACATAATCGAAGGGTTGATGGGAAAAAAAGCCCACAACTCAATAAAAGGTAAGTACTATCATTACACACAGAACAACAGGCCCCTTGTTTCCCTAGCACTACTGGCTCCCTCCCTACTCCCAAATTCACAAATCTCACAAAGTCAATGTCTTTACCTTTTCTACCTGTCTTCCAAGGTAAATGACTGGTAACTTGATAAATTTAATTTGATCACATAGTCAAAGCAGAGATATTTAATAACCTGCAATTGTGTGGTGTTTTAGGAACCAAAGAATCAATCTGATTATTAAGTAAAGAATTAATCATTTCTAGTAATTATACCAAACAGGAGAATAGAAAACACACAAAACTATAATGTGGCTACATATAAACTTTATTTGTATTTGAGTATTGATTCCCTCCTTTTCAAAACACAACACAATCTCAGTCTGCTTATAACGGCAATCAAACAGAAACGTTTTGACACCTCAACTGAACTTGCATATGGCCCGCCAAGTGCAATTCAGCAGGCGTCATCCACACCACTGCTCGGCTGCCACTGTCAACCGTGTATATGTGTGTGTGTGTGTGTGTGTGTGTGTGTGTGTGTGTGTGTGTGTGTTTATGGACAGGGTCTCACTCTAGCCATGACTAGTCCTGGATATTGAGCAGGATAACTTTGAACTCACAGAGAGCCACCTCTCTGTTTCCTAAGTGCTGGGGTGAAAGGTTTTTGTCAGTATGCCGACCCAGCCTAAAGGTACAGTATAAACAATGCTCAAAACCTTTAGCTTTTATCAGTAAGCCTGAGTTCAGGCTACTTGTATGTTTTATCTCTGGCCTCTGTTTCCACTTTTATAAAAGTGCTGTTACCAGGAGTCTATGACATAAAGCAGTCCAAGCAGTCCAAGGTTCCCTGGCCTCTTCCCTCCCTTCTCTGCAAAGCCCAAGGCCTACACTCATAGCTCTGTGCTCTGTGGGAGTCTCAGAGAGGCTGAGATGATTAGCATAGTTTGGTCATGATCACATTAAAAGCAAGTAAGGTTTTCAAAGGCTGCTGCTACTGGTTGGCAGGGTAGCATACATACACCAACACACCATTCAAGACGCAGTATCAATACCTACTCCTCAGCAGGTTAATTCTCAAGAATATAAACACTCTGGGGGCTCATGATGCTATATGAAAATTACAGAAATTACAACATGAAGACATAAACACAACATAGACCAGAACCAATGGATCGACCACACACAAATCAAGTGCAGTCTAGATATAGGAAGATGAAGTTAGAAAGAGAAACAGTTTGCCCTGCTGGAGTAGAAGAGGGCATGACAACAACAGAGAGACAATGGTCTTGACTGTTTGAAGAAAATCACCAGTAATTAATTAATGAAATTTAAATGACAATAACTAGGCCAAATTGGGCAACACCCAGGAAACATGTTAGCTCAACATGGCAAGTGAGCCACAAATTTTGAGTGCTGCAGATACTCAAATAAGAAAGAGGGAAACCATTCCACGTGGGCTGCAGAAGTAGGAACCATGTGGTTGGTGGCACCAGCGGCTCCTGGCAAAGGAAAGGAGCTGTGGGAATACTGCTCGGGAGGGCAGATGAGACACAGCTGTTACAAACAGGAAGTTGAAGGTGAGGCTACACGTGAGGAAATGGAAGGTACTCAGGCCAGGCACAGAGATTCCCATTTCACCAACGAACAGGTAGGCCAGAGTCGCTGTTTACTGCTTCCTACGCAGCCCATGAATCCCACAAAGACTAAGGGCTAAACATGGTGTAACCTTCTCATACTAGACGGAGGGTTTCAAGAGAAGCAGCCAGGGATGTTATGGTGCAAGGTGAAAGATGTGTAACAGAGCGTGCAAGTGAGGGGGTGGGTTGGAGGAAGAGGCCAGTAAAGGCAGACTTATGAAGACAAGTACCATCACTGAACAAACTCAATGTGAACTACACAGACTCTGATACAAAATGTAGCTATGGGGAAGAGTGGGGAGTGGGGCTTAAGTTGTTAGATTTGTCAGCTTTCATGCTAAAAAGCATGAAAGATCTGTGGAGAAGCAAATATCCTGTCCCACTCTAAAAAAAATGACATCTCCTTTGGAGGTAATAGGACTCACCTCTTATATATCCACTAGTAGGAGCAGAAGGTGGCCCCAAAACAATAGTGATAATCTGTGAAGACGAAACTGGGGGACCTGATACTAAGACCCAAGAAAGTTAGCAGACCCACCTCTTGAAATTGTGTTCCCATTGACTCTTTGACAACGAACATGTCCTTGACTGCAACATTTAGAGTGGATTACTTCAGGGAATGCAGGGCCAAAGAGCAAGAACAACTTGGCAACCCACACTCACTTTTCTCTAGTAAGCATGGAGGGGAAGTCTTAGCAAAACAAGCACCAGGCTCTACCTGTACGGACTTCCAACAGTTGACCTTCCCTGAAGGACTTTCAGACCCAGGAAAGGAAATTGTAATATTCAACAAAGAATACTATCAAGGAAAAACTGGGCCCAGAGCGGGCCTAAGGGCACCGATGATCACAATTCCAGAAATGAAGAGAGGCTCACATACTTCAGCCAAATTAAAATGATATTATTTTTAGAAGCACTTCAAGCGGTCTACATAAAACCAAGGAAACTGCAATTGTAATCACATTTATTCAAGAGCCATTTGCCTTATTTTCCTAAGACATGAAGAGAACTATTATGTTTAATTGCTAAAATACCCAGACAACCGTATCTCTGACCTCTTTGGGAATTTAAACAAACATGTTTAAACATGTTTTCTCAAGCTCTGGATGGGCAAGTATCCATGGTCAGAGCCAGGCTGGCGTTCCAATAATGTAACAATAAGGCTGGGATCAGCTCTTGTCTTCCACAGGCAACAGCCAGAATTCCCTAATGACATTAAGTGTTTGTTTATGCTGACCAGGGAGGGTTCAAACCACTGCTTCCTGCTGACTGCCCTGATGCTTAGTTCCAGCTGAGAAGGAGTAGGAGCAAGGCCCCCCAGTATCAAGTAAACAGAAGAAAATATTGAGCTCAGAGCTTACAGGCAGAGATATAGTATAATTGGGTACCTGTTCTCAATTTCAGAAATCACTGCCTGGCAAGGAAGCTTCTGAAATTCCTCTTACTTTTAGCTCCTAGTCTCTGGGAATCCACCGTGTGTCTGGTGTCATTTCCATCAATCTTCACAACAGACTTGCAAGGGAAAACTATCAACTCTATATTCTATCTGAGGAAAACAAGGCTTGGATATATAGTTTTCTCAGGACCTGAGAGCGTCAAAGAACCAAGCCATGTCTTAAAACCCTCTCCACACTGCTTCTTACAAAACAGTGACCAGCTCTGGTCAAACTGGGACCAAATTTATAAAGTGCTATGCAAGGAAAGGAGAAAGTTATTCTTAATTCACCAACAGCAGAGCTGGCATTGAATTTGCTGTGATATGTGGTTTCCATATGTGTCTGAACTAGATCCCTTACCTAGGGTCCCTTTGTGGATACAAGGAGCTGTGGAGTTATATATTAAAGCACACACAGTAATAAAAACAGATGCTCTCATTTTTCAAGTCATTTTACTCATGTTCTGTTTTGTGTTGCTAGGGATCACTTTAATTATGCTAGTCTCTGACATAATTGCCCCACCTCCACAGACATAAATAACCTTAATGTATGCTAGTCAGCTTTCTGAACTACAACAAAATACCTGAGGCATCAACTTTCAAGTAAAAAGGGTTATTTTGGTCTAGAGTTTGAGAGGGTCCAGCTTACAATCAGCTGGCCCGTTGTTCTGGGCTTGTGGCAAGGTGGTAGGTAATATGTGAGAGGGCAAACCTGAACATGCCCTGTGTAAGAAGCATAAAGATGAGAAGGGGTTTCTGTCTCACAACTCACTTGGAAAACACTTGTCACATGACCTACGGACCTGGCTAATTTCCTGCATGGTTCACTACTTCCCAACAGCTCCACCTCAGGACCACGGCTAACTCGCAGAACATTAGGGAAGGGTCAACATCAAAACTACAGCGACATGCTCACCATTATGAAATGATCCCTGGAATATTAACATAGATACCAACTTCTCCTCACAATAATGTATCCTGTCAGGGGAACACACTTAAGGGGGTGATGCAGATAAAGGAGACCTGTAGAGATCAAAGGGCAAGCAAATGAAACAAGAGGGAGATAATGCACGAGGCCAGCCTGGATGGACCTTGAAGGAAGCAGTGCTGAGATGTGCAAGAGGAGCATGCCTATAAACATGGGCCGATCTAATTTTGTTAAGCAAACACATCAAACTCTGATGGGGATGCCCAAAGGCACAGGCTACGCCAGCCTCACCCACAGATCCTGGCTTCCTCTTTCTTCCCTGGTTCTAGTAGGTTCTCATGACCCAAAGAGGCCTCCCTCAGTGAAACTTAGAATGATGCCCAAACCTGACCCAATCTACATGCAATCATGTGCCTAAAATAACAAAGGATGCTTTAGTCCTTTTAGGCAGCTTCCAAGGCTGCAGGCACATATCCGATACTTTTCAGAGCTAAGCCACTCCCAGCAATCTCAAACTGTTCAGTGATCCTCTGTGGACTGTTTCTTGAAACTTGTAGTTGGTGAGTAAGTTAATACCCAGCCTTCTTTTCTCTGTATCAAATCCTGCCTGACCAATTTTATTATCCTATCCTCTACATTCTCCTTTGCTGTGGCGGGCTGTCAAATCCTGGAGGCGTGGCTTGGATTAAAGGAAGCAAATGAGGAGGCTCTGATGTGGCCAATGCATGATCCCATGAAGACCTTCACAAGTAAAGACAGTTCATCTTCTACAGACAGACAACAGTTTACAGGGGAACTGAAAGAGTGAGTTGCCAAGTTACCATTTGAGAAATCCAGTTATCTCGACACTTCCCTCGAGGCCTGCCTCTGCTGCAGCTAAAAATGAACCTCTGCATTTTGTACATACATATCCTCCAGCTCGAAAAGAGGAAGACTGGTATGAAGAATGAAACATGACACGACGAGCTGAGAGTGGGTGTGTCAGAATCTCTTAGTGTTGGGAAAACCCTGACAAGACAAGGAATGATACCCAAGAACCTGCTGGGTGCAGAAATGGGCAACTGCTCACATGCACACACAGAATGGGAGAGGTCCAATGGAATGGACAACTAAGACGTCAGCAAAGTCACCTCTGCCGCCACACATTCCCACCCCAACACTGCAGTCCTCATTAAAGAATGTCATTAATGAAATCCCCATTGTCCCCCAGCTGCACACCCTCAGAAAAGAATAATAAAGAGTGGTGAGACACTATATAAAAATGATAGTATCCTCCTGTCTCCCATGGGGCCCCAACAAAAAAAGATGGCAGCAAAGAAAAGACAATGGGAAAGGTGACAAATCAAGAGTAAATCAAGGCAATTAACAAGTGGCATGGGTGAATGGGGTAACATTCACACCCTGACAAGGCAGCCCAAGCCCCCATTTTTACAGCAGAAAGTGATGTGCTCATTAGTTCATGTTCTGGCATTGAAGCTCTGAGATGTTTGATTTCTAAAGAGAAGCCTGACCATCCACGAGTATTCTATAGCCTCATGTTAAATCCAGTTCTTATAAAGAAAGATAAATTCCAGACCTTGTGAGTTGATTTGTCAAGAGCAGATCACACACAGATCCAGGAGTACATTCCTCCTTCTAGTGTTTCTACAAAACTCTTAAGCGTGACCCAAAATTTGAGACCTATATCCTTCTTTTCCTCTCCCTTCCAGATGTAATTCACAAAGGAGAGATCAGGTAAAAGGCACAGAAATGCAACGAATGAATGCATGTATGGAGTCACTTAATTTACATGAAGGGCCTGCATGTCAGGCTACAGGGCTATTCTGTGAACAGGACTCTCGCTCTTCTTTGAGGGCTTTGCGGACTGTCTGAATTGATGGGTAATAAGGTGGTCAGCTTTATAACCAAAGCAACCAATGATCTGCCTCCCTGCCTTCAATTCTATCCTAAAGGAAAGGGTTTCAGAAGGTCGAGCCATCTGAACTGGGTTTTACAGAGGAGATGGACAAAGGGTGGGTAAGAAGGGGGACATGGTTTGCAAGTTCCAGGCTTTAACAGACCCCAGGAAAACATTCCAAAGGTGGCCTTCGCCGAGATTCGTTGCTGTAAAATTCCACTCCTAGTCCAGGTTCTTCTTCCACCCAGTCTTCCGTTTCTGTTGTGCACAAGTGTAGCTACAAAAACGCAAGACACTCATAGAGCATCTCTGAAATCTCAGGATGGGAACTTCAAATCTGCTACTGATTTTTCTGCATGACTATAGGCTTCAGTTTTTGTTAGCTATTAAGGAGAGATGCTATTATTTCACAAGGAAAAGATATACACAGAAGGTATGTTTCCTTCTAGGAAGTGGGCAGCTCAGACAGGGAGGGGTACTATTCTTAATTAGCAATTCTAACAAGTGGGGGCAGTGAGTCCTAACAGGCAGTCAACAATGCTCAACAATGGCCACACTGTGGCTGCACAGGAACATTCTCATTCCTAGGCTCATGGTCTTCATCAAGGTTGTTAAGTCTCTGGCTCGTTCCTACTTTCTGGCCCAATCCCTGAGTCCTAGCTAGTCCCTGAAATGAAGGAAGGCCACGATGGCTCAGGTCAACCCGGCACAGAATGAAAACACCAGGACCAGCTATGACGGCCATGTTCAGCGGAGGAATGACATCTCCTACCCATCAGCCCAGGGCTAAGGAGAGAATTGAAAACCAGCTTTGTATAAGGTAGCCTCAGGGTCACCATGCGTTATCCATCACTGGGCCAGTTTCCTTGGATTACTTTGATCAGTGATTAAGTAGCTCAGGAGACTATAAGTGCCTCTAGCATAAGAAACTCTCATTGCCCTCTCTTCTGGCACAAGACTGGATGCTTAAATACCTACGGCACATAAAGAAGGGAGAAAACAAATCAGCAACTCAGAGTTACTGAGAATGTACAGCAAGCAATAATGCTGCAATTCTTAGGGAGCAGAAATGACTAAACCAGATCTTCACAGCCACTAACGGTCTTTGCTGCTTCCTTATACAAGCACCAGACAGACCTTCAGCTAACAGTTCATCTGCACTGACTCATGTTGCATGCCTCAATCACGGTGACCAGGATGTAGGCATTTTTCAGATAATTAAATGAAATGAAAAAAAAAAGCAACACTTCATTCACATATATATGTATACACAAAACACAGTTGTCCCTCCATCAGCCATCAACAATGAGGATCACCTTAGTCCACAGCCATAATGAACTGCCTTTTATCCATGCGACAATTCTGTGACTTGGAACTAACTGTTCACAGGCTCACAAGATTGTCAGAGTACCACTATAAAGCAGGCAGTAATGGATTCGGCACGAGAGTAAAGACAGAGTCTCATAAAGGTGATATAATTTGCCCCCACTGTGCCAGTTACCTCCTCTGTACCACACGACAAAGCGTTCCTAAACACCATCCTTGGCACGAGTCACACACAGGCAGCAAGCGCCATTCAAGGCAGGGCAAGCTGCACGGTTCGGTTCTACTCCTCAGCTCTCAGCTGTGTGGGGACACTTCACTCTGTCTACAGAGAGAGCTGCAGCAGCCTTCCTGTCGGGCTAGGGAAGGTGACAGGAGACAAGTCTCAGGCCCTCTCTGTTTTGGGGCCACTGCTTTGCGTCTGCTGTGGAAAGAGCAACTGTCACAGAAATTTTGGTTGATGGAACAGAAAATTACCCAAACAAGTGTACAGTCAGATAAAGGCCAACTCCAGAAGTTACCTACAGTCACATTCTAATTACTGAGACAAATTACAAGTGGCTACAAGTTTAACAGGGGAGAGAACAGAGCTATTAAACGATAATGGATGAAATACTGGAAGTTACAAGGATGAACAAGGTAAATTCTCAAGAGTGTGAACAGAGGTTAGCACCTTACAGAGCCTTTTTACAAAGGTAGGACAAGGATGACAAAAACAGTTACTATGAAGTTTGCATGGAATGTTATAAAATATCTGGCAAAAAACAAACACAATTAGCAGAGGGGTCAGCTACACATTAGCTATGGGAAGGCTAACTATAGTACTCAATTGTACTAAGCTACAAATGACCACCACAAAATAGAGTTCAAGTAATGCTCTAATTCTGTGACCACTGGTTTCAAAAAGGCCTCTAAAACCACTGTGAAAAGTGGCACTATATATACACACTATTATATATATATATAAATTTATGTACAGAGAATGAAGAGCGTATATATATGTGTATGTGTGCTAATAATAATAATAATAATAATTACATTAACCATATTTCATGGAGGTATCAGGAACATTTGTGCATCAAAACCACACTGTGCTACATTTAAAAGGTAAATTTACTATGTGGAACTGGTCCATATTCAATAGAAAAAAAATCCATTCAATCAAAGAGATTGTTAGATTTGTGTGTGTGTGTGTGTGTGTGTGTGTGTGTGTGTGTGAGAGAGAGAGAGAGAGAGAGAGAGAGAGAGAGAGGGGCGGAGGGGAGGGGGAGGAGGAGGAAGGGGAGAGGGGAGGAGGAAGGGGGGAGAGAGAGAATATGCTTCCATCTGAAATCCCAGCCTTGTAGACTTTACTAGGAGTTGATCATTCTTCAAACCCTGCTAGCTCATCACTTATTGCAGAAACACAGAAACACTTCCTTAGTTACAAGGAAGAAGGCTTCTCAGAAGTAGAGGTTTGCCTGGTCGAAGTCCAGATAAGTGGAGTATGTCCCTGGGCAATTCTATCCTAACAGTTACCCTGATTCCTGTGAAAATCTTTCTGAGTGGAAGCATACAAAACCCAGGCTAGGGAAGGGATCAGGAGACCTGGTATCCAACACACTATCATTTACTCAGTTTCAGAGGGTTGGCTGGGACAGGAACAGAGGTGTGCATGCCTGTGCTTATTTAAATTACTGTCTCAGCATCCTAGTTTTCCTTCTCCCCTTTGTGGCTGCTACATCTCTTGTTTGTTGTAGGCTGAGATGCAGATAGTTGTTTCTCAGTTGTATGACAGCTCAGCTCAGCCGGCCTTCCACCTAAGAAGCAGCACAGACCTGATTTTCTCTGGCTCCCGCAACACTGCTCCTGTTGTTTGTCTCTTTGAATCACTCACATTTGGGCTTAACATAGAGTGACGGACTACACAATCACTTTAAGAAGAAAAACTATGACACTTCCCGGGCAGCTAAACTTTGCTCTCACATACTCACAACCTCCTCTTGCTACAGGCCCCTGTGACTGCCTCAGGCTGAAGTCCTTTCCCTAGCCTCTGGCTCTTCCTATTTCACAGTACTGTATAGTATGGAGGTATGGTACCTTTCAAGGTTAACTGACCAGGTTAGAGAAAATAAGAATTCATACTTGTCACTTGGGAGGATAGAAACAAAGACCCACAAGACCTAAAAAATCTCAAGGGACTGACACAGTGTAATTGATGGCAGGCATCTGTGGGCAAACACATTCCACTTAGAAAATCACAGGAGAGGGAGAAAGAACAATTATCTATAAAAACGGCTACCACTATTCTCAACTATGTACCAGATTTTAAACTACCCATTCTTTCTCATCTGTAGCCTGTTCAGTGTGACTGCGCCTCTGTTACTGGCGAAATGACTGGGGCCATGTACCAGAGCTCCTCTGGGTCCTAGCTGCTGCGCTATAATCTATAGATATACTGCAGATAACCTGCTAGCACAGACAAGCCATCCTCTGCAAGTCCTCTGTTCTGCTGCTCAGTTGCATCCATTGAGCTGCATGTAGACGTGAATTCAGGTTGTGAGCCCACTATAAAGAGATAAAACCAAAAGAGAGCCGGAAGACAGCACTCACAAGCTCTTTCTGGTGGAGCCTGTAATCCACAGGAAGAGAGGGCACACTCAAGATCAGCCCTGACTTAGCCTTAACTTGTTACCCAATCATCTAACTGTGGCTGACAAAGACTAACTGGGAAAGTATAACTGAGAAAAATGGCACATGGTACTGTTAGCTAAATGGGCCAATGGGGCCACTGATTAGTTAATTCAAAGAACCACTGAACTAGGAACTGAGACATGTGGAGACTAAGGAAATATTCCTATTTCTAAATGGTCATGACATTAATGCCAAAATGTGAGGTTTCTTAAGCCATCACTTTCTTCTAAGGATGCTGGGCTCTTATAATGTCACAGAGCTAGTGAATGAGTGAGTATAGGCCAAGGGTTCTCAACCTTCCCAGTGTTGTAACCATTTAATACAGTGTCTCATGTTATGGTAACCCCCAACCATAACATTATTTTGTTGCTACTTCATAATAATAATTTTGCTACTGTTATGAATAACATAGATACTTGGTATTAAGGAAATACAATATATGAGCTATAGAGGGTTGTGAGCCTCAGGTTGAGAACTGCTGGTATAGGTAGCTATCATAACCAAACCAGGGCCTGGCAGCCATGAGAACCTAATGAGGACAGCTATACTAGTCAATGACCAGTAGGAAGACCCCAAAGGACAGAAAAAGACCTCCTTTTCAAGGGCCAAACATTATTTCTGTCCTAGAAAAGCAGCTATGGGTTAAGCATTTCCTATATAAATTTACTTAAAACATCAGATTATCTTGTTTTTCCCCTGGCAACTCTACTGTGCTGTTGTTAAGTGTGAGCTCTGTAGACAGCAGTGTTCTGCAGTGATGCCAAAAGCTTAGGCACTCCTGGAAGCACCTTACCGTTCACATACCATTCTCTGTGCTAGAGTTGGAACAGTATGTCTACAAAGCAAATCAGAACAGGGCAATGCCTGTTTCAGATCCTAAGGGGTTTGCTTTCTGCTGCTCTGAGGTTAAAGTGCTGCTGTCCTTCCGGGCTTGTTAAAATTCTCTCCCCAGCAAGCTTCAGCTGCGATACCTATTACTTCCTCAAAAGAGGTAGGTTCTCCCCCACCTCTAATCTGACCCGAAGATAAGCTATCCCTTCCTCTGGTGAGTCTCCTCTGGTACAGAGTCAGGGCTGAGTACCCTGCCCTGGCATCTCAGACTGACCTCTGCAGTGAGTCCATCGTGGCACTGATTGCCTGCTCCTAGCAGAATGGTTGCAGAGCAGAAATCACGTCTTTACTTTGGGGCATCCAAGTAACTGATGGCATGCAAAGCACAGCCTATGAACTTCAGAAACAAACAAGTACCCCTCTTAATAAAATCAGCGTTGACAACTACAGAGGATAGGAAAGGGCAGCAAGCTGAACAGAAGGCACCAAGACCAGACTGGGTGTCCAACGGTGGCTCACTGCCTCCGTTTGTCTGCCCAGGGGCTGGGGGAGAAAGCCAGCAACTGGAGGGCGGGCGCAATGGCGACACCACAGGCTGGGCCCACTCTGCACCCCGAAGGAGCAAGGCACGGAAAACGTTTTCCAGAGTTTGAAGTGTGACACCGAAGGCTGCCTGGGTGGTGCACATGTACAGGATGGACGTCATGTCACAGTGGCATACATGCAGTCGGGGTTGCTAGTGACCGGGAGCACTCACAAGTCCTGTGCTCACCCCCTTCATCTGGCTCTTCCCTCATCCCCAACCTCTCCTTGCCAACACCACACATCCAGGTGTGTATGTGTTCCACTAGGAACCCATGTGATGTTCACACTAAGCTGCTGCCACTCCCTGTATACTGCAAGAAGACAGAAAAGCAGACTACATGCTGAACTTAAAACAGTACAGAAAATGCAAAAATATTTAATATTTAAATAGGCAGACATCAAGGAAACGGTGATTTGGAGAAACTTTCTAGAGAAAATGAGCTGAGTAAAGGCTGCTCAGTGAAAAATGAATGATTAAAGAACAAAGTTAAAAATGTTACATTTCAGGATGAGAAACAATGCAAGTCAGAGAAATAATGAAAACTTGCATTAAAATAAATAAACTGTATAAACAGATTAGGTGGGTATTTTGTTTTAAAAAAAAATCTCATCAATGGACCAAAAATCCACTAAAGGGCAGGATTGTGAAATAAGCCACATGTGCAGGATATGGAAGCTAATTAGGCAAGGAGTCAGGCAGTCCCTTGGAAAACAATTTATCCAAAGCAATCATTGAAAAACAAACAAGCTTTAACACATACAGTATCTTCGCCCAACAGTAAGAAGAAAAAGAAAACCCCACAGAGGAGCACTACCTGCAGGCCAAGGCTGACAAGTGCCGGGAATTCAGTCATCAGCCCGTGGAAAAAGATAAACAACAGCTGGGGCACTCAACCTTAATTAAATATGGGATCTTAAAATCAAACCAGTTTATTACACTTAAACGAGATCACCATCATGTGATTGTCTTCTTAACGAAAAGGCAGGTGTGGTGACACTGGCCTGTAATCCCTCCCTACTGTAGAGACAGGACTGCCACAAACTCAAGGCCAGCCAGAGCTATGCAGCACAATCCTGTCTGAAGTGGAGGGAGGTTGAACATTTTTATGTGACTGGCACAGTCAGTGTTTCAGGAGGTAAGAATTCTGTGCTCTGAGGAGCTCAGGGCAGGCATGCCCTAGAGCCCAACTTGGGTTCTACACTGAAATCACCCCTCCTGCCTCCTTAAGAGTGTCTGGCTTACCTGCTGTAAAACTCCCAGAGTTCTCACAATTCCCCAGCTAGATGCGCAGTTGGCAAAGGCTGAGAACCCCATCACTTCTCTCATGAATAGAAAGTCTTACTATCTGGAAAAGACTGTGAAGCTAACGAAACAGACTCAAAGGCTAGACCAGAAAGTATCACCCTAATTTACAAAAAGGAAAAACAAAACTTTTTTGCTATCCTCTTCCAAAACAACTGGGTCCTTAAAAATAGAGGCATGTCTTTGGTTAAGACAAGGGAGAGAGAGGACCTACTAACTAATCCTTTGCTTCCTGTCTGGTTTAGGTTTCAGCAGAACATCAGTCACATTGGGATCAATATCAGCCAGAGCCCTGCCCCACCACACCCCACTCCACTCTCCCCATCCCTTCTACTCCCCTCCCTGTTTGTCTGCAAAGCAAGCAGTGTACTAAAGCTAAATCAAAACAGTCTGACTAAGCTGTACTACGGCTTCTTAGTACAGAAATCCATGCCCTCTGATGCAAGAAATGATGCCAAAACAAGTCCATTAATCCAGATTTTGCTATATGAAGAACAACCATCCAACAGCACCTTGTACTGTACTCAAACCTCTATGAAGGTATAGATAATTATGGGGCTACCTTTCCCACTGCCCATCAGGTAAGAAGAGCCAAAACTCAGTCTTGGAAAAAAAAAAACCCGCATTCTTTCAACACGCTCATAGTACTTAACTGTCTTGTTTACACTGGTTTTATAATTATTTTCCCATGCCAAAAAATATGTCTACAAACTGTTTAGCATATTACACTTACAGATTTCCCTAGCACTCAGTGCCCAGCAAGGGTGTCTCAAGGTGCCTGCAGTTCTACAACAAATCTTGCACACAAGATAAATGTCAAACAATGGAACAAATGGAGTGCCTTCCAAATCACAGAAGACCACACCACTTGGTAAGAACTCAAATACTAGTAATTTCCAAATTTCTATGCTCTGGGAATCAACATTCTAAAAGGCACAGAAGTGTAAATAAATAATCTGCCTACAGCTGCTATCCAACATTACATACAACATGTGTACAGAATTTCAGAAAACCATGGCTTATCTTTTCACTTTAACCAATGAAATCAAATTGTATGTATGTCTACAGTGCATGCTACTACAAACAGCTATACCAAGAGTTGACAGATATAAAGACACAAAATCCCCCAAAATGAAATGCTGGCTTTTAAGCTTGCTCTTCCAGCTGTTCCTTGTGGCAAACAGGAAGAACACATTGCGAGGGCACGCCACTAATGGGCACAGAAAGGGACAAGCAACTTCATCACCCAGATCAGCTGCCATCAGTAGGAGGAAAATGGTGGCCACAGGAAGATGACCAAGGGTGGCAGCCAAGCCTCCAAGCCAGACACCAGCAAGGAGAGAGCAGCTGGGGGATTCATTTAGGACAGCAGCTTAGATCTGCAGAGCTAAAGAACCTGGGCAATGTGAATCAGGACTGTACCCCTGCATCCATTAGAGTCTGGGATTAGCACATCAGAGGGAGAGAACACTGAAGACTTTCGGAATGGAAAACACACTCAAATTCCTCAGGCCAGGGTGTAAGGCTCCCTCAGCAGTGTGGTTCTTATAACACTGGCAGACTCTGTGTGTTTAAAGTCACAGAGCTAAAAGGTAAAAGATTCCAAGGAACTCTGGTTTTGCTTTTCATTTTTGTGGTGCTCAGGATCAAACCAAGACAAGACCCTTGTGAACACTAGCCAAACACTTTGCAACAGAGTTGTACAACACCTATTCCATATTACAAAAAAATGTAGGTCACCATAGAAAAGGTGTATTACATTTTTGTTAAAAATTAAAGAATCCACACATAATATAGAAAGAAAAGTGCGGGCGTAATACGAGGTGCCTGTGTCTTCAGAAGGTCCAGACTTGAATTCTGTCTTTGATCACTGAATTCTGTCTTTGACCATGCACTATAAATAGCTGGCCTTCTGAATGCTGGGGTTATTATAAGTATGTGCCACAGAACCTAGCTGTAAATTGTCTCTTCACTTACAAAATGGACTTTAGATTACATTTTGGTCCTGGGATAGCTGTGAAACTAATGGTTTCATACTGAAGTGTCTGCTTAGAATATTTTCCCTACACTGCTTAACGACAGATTTGGGTCAGGGCTTAACAACCTCCACATTAGTGACTTTCTGAATGGGATGACTCACCGTTAGGGGCGTGTCCTTTGTACAGTAGGGTGTGCTGCACATCTGAGCTGGCAGTTATCAATATCATTCTTAAATCTTTGAGACAATCAAAAATGGCTCCAGGGATATAGTAAAAGATGTCTTTCATTAAATGAATAGATTAAACAAACCGGTACATCCTGACGATAGGATTTGTTTAGCAATAAAAACAAATGAGCTATCAAGCTAGGAAAAGACTGAGTGAAAAGATCAATTTGAAAAGCTCTTTTAACTATATGACTCCAATTATATGGTGTTCTAGAAAGCCTAACTCTGGAAGACAGCAGGTTGGTAGCTGCTGGGGGTTGGGAGAGGGAGGGATGAATGCACAAAGCCCAGAGGACTTTAGGGCACTGAAATTAATACAGTAAAATAGACACTTATCAACAATTTTAATTCATAAATGTGATCAAGTCCAGTAGCATCCCCAAAGCCAGGCTTCACAAATCAGTCCGAGAGACCAGCCTATGAACATAAGCATCTAAGTCTTTTCAAGACAAACTCATGCTTAATTTTATCATTCTTCAACTGTCTGAGGATGTCTCCATTTTAATGCAGAATGTGTGTCTGGCTGAGGGAGAGAATCTTACCCGTCGACTGAGTTCCTACCTCCTATGCTAGACCCTCATAGTCCATTTCCCAGAATAGACTGGGGATTTTCCTTAAACGGAAGCCCACCAAGAATCTGCCCTTACTCAAATTACAGAAAATAAACTCCAATTACACAAGACAAAAGCTAGTGTACCTGGTCTTACAGCCTTTCCAATCTCTTCCTTGTACACTTGGGCTACAAAATCTCCTTCTTTCTTGAGCACACCAGCCATCCTCCTGTCTCAGTCTTTGCATTGCTGGTCCCTTTCCCCATAGTGATCTCCATCACAGCAATACTCTGTGCTCCTATGCCTCCCTTCCCAACCTTTTTGTTCTTCATAGCACCTTTCACTACCTAATACACTATCTCCTGAGTACTTGTTTGATTTCCTTAGCCTGTACTTTCATGTTTTTAGACAATCTCCACATTACAGATATTCACAATATGGCAAATCATTCATGTAATCACTCATTTTCCATTTGTCAGTGGGAAATTAGTTGAGATATGTTAATGCAGGTCTAGCTCAGCACTACTCCAGCTATTTGTTAATCATTACTTCTCAGACAGCATTCATCAGTGTCCTTTACAGAATTCTACCATCTTCAGGGCAGACCATGCATTGTCTTCATTAAAGTCTGGGATCAAGAAGACCAGGGTCTAATTTGCACTTGGTTACCTGAGTGACTGTGAAATTGTACTAGTTATACCTGATGCTTCTCACCTGAATAGTGATGACAGTAGTACCAATCTGAAAGAGTTCTTAAGATGGAAGAAGGCTGAAGCATCGGAAGGTGGTTGGTCCACAGGAATCGTAGCAAACAGCAAGCACTCTTGAGGTATCAGGTCTTGTTGTAAGTACTATTATTTAGCAGGTCACTCACTCACCAGATTTGCTGTCTTCTATGTATGCAAGTCATTATAAATGCGTACCCTAAGTGATTCCCTTTGAGCAGCTACTTGGATAATGGCTTCTTTTTTAATGCCTCCCTCCCCACACTGACAACCCCTTAGCCTTTGATAAATGTTCTTTTTTTTTTAAGCCACAAAAATCAATTCAGAAGCAAAAAGAAAACCTTATCCATCCTCATTAGCACAAAGCCCCCAAGGATCTGCATGGTCAAAGGTCTGAGTAGAATCGGTCCTTCATCTCCACCTAAACGTTTTACTCCAGAGACCGAGAGACAGAGAGGTCAATGGCCTCAGAGCACAAAGGGAACAAGCAGCTTTTGCTCAAGATTAAATTAGCAGATGCAGCGATGAAAGGACCTGGGAAACCATTTGATTTATACAATTAGGGTGTGTTTGTGGTCAATTCCAATGAAGCACAGAAACGTCTTCAGCAGCCACAGTACCTTAACATTTATTCATATTCACCGCCTGTTTTATCTCTGTGGTCCTATTAAAACTGTACTCTTTTGGGCCATATATAGAAAGCCAAACAGCACGGGAACTACAGGTCACTACAGCCAGCTCAGTTTCTGCACCAGTGGCTTCCTTGGATTAGAGCACTCTTGTCTGACTTCTGCCATGCTCGCACCTCAGGATGAAGCTCAAAAGTCATTTTCCTCCACAAGGCATTCTCTAGGCAATCCCGCCCCTACTCCATCAATGCCCCAGTTTGGATGAGTGCTTCTTGAGACATGGTTTTAAAAGACATGACCATACAGGTGGGCTTAATAACTCCGAATGTCCCATCCCTACCCAGGGAATGACGGGGGTCAGATACTCACCACCATGTTCAGCTACCTATTTGGTTTTTTTCTTAACAGTTATCACTCTCTGAGTTTACCTATACATCTCCTTACCTTTGTCTCTCCTATGATGTACTTTCTACACACACACACACACACACACACACACACACACACACACACACCACTGTAATCCCAACCACCTAGAACAACTGTTATCAAACACTGAATACTCCATTTAATAGTTCATAAATAGACACACTCAGTGTTCAGGAAATAACATTTAACTAACTGCAAGCCAAAAGTATTCATCTTCTTGTGTGGAAAAAAAAATGATGGTCACAAAAACTGTATGCTCTTGACCTATGACATGCATAAGTTCTAGGAATAGGCTCAGAGATTTAGGTCCACGCCACTTACACCAAGTAGACCGGTGATGTCCATACAGCGGCTGGCCCTGAAACTAAGTTGACAAAATCTTCCCTGCCACATGCCTGCAGTTATTCTCTTACTGTTTTTCTGTCACCACTCAACAGGGAACTTTCTCTTCCTGCAGAAAGACATCTCTCACTCACAATTTACATGTTTCCCACCTCTCCCTTGAGCTTCTAATAGAAAGCAAAGGGGCAAACATATCTAGTTCCAGTTCCCATTCTTTAATTTCTCAGACATGAAGCCAAGTGACTTAGGCAAGTCAAAATACCAGCTGGAAATCTTAAAGGACTAGGGTTCTGGTCCTGGAATTTGAAGACAGGTATTTATGGCTCCAAAATGCTATTACTACAGTAAGCTGATTTTCCTAAAACATTTTTTAAAGCTTTGGTACTGAGAGACACTTAGGGGAGTGTATTTGCACAGCTTCAGAGAGCAGCTTCCTCCTTCACAGTTGTCTCCACGTTCTGGAGTAAAATTGAGGAAACAGTTACATTTTAGAGTCAACAGAACAAATTTGCCCCTAGCACGTAACATTCTTGACTATAAATGCAATCACAAGTACTTTCTTACAGTGGGAGAAAAATCTGAATCTATTAACTAACTATTCTTTCAGTGCTGAGGACCAGAGCCAAGGCTATGTGCATGCTGTGGGTGGGAGCCCTCAACCAGGGAACTGCACCCATGTCATTAAGTTGGTGGTGACCTATGAGTCATGGCTTCAAGACTGTATTCCAGAGATGAAAGATATTCCACAATGATTTTCAGTTGTCTACTTTAAAATATAAGATATTAAAGTATGTTCTCTTGAGGCTGGAGAAATGGCTTAATGGTTAAGAACTTGTTGGTACTGCAAAGGGTCCAGAGGTTTGATTCAGAACATCCATATGGTGGCTGAAAATCACCCATAACTCCAAGGAATCTGACACCATCTTCTAACTTCAATGGATATCAGGCACACATGTGGTTCATATACATGCAGGCAGAAAGCCTAACATTTTAAAGAATATTTTCTCTTGAATTATTAAACATTTTTAATCTCATCTTAAAAAAAAATAATCCAACTCCACGTTGTTGGTTAAAATGAGATTTCTGATCACAGGCAGACCCCAGGGATGAAGCGGACTACCTAACAAATGAGATATAAATCAAATAGACTAAATCGACATCAGATCTCTAGGTCTTAAGAACAATGTCATAAGTGCAGGGTCTTTTAAGTAGCACAATGTCAACTTTGCTAAATTTAGCAACAAAGGGATCTTAAAACACAGATACTCCAGAACTAGTCTTCTCAGCAAAGCTTCTGTTTTTAAATAGATTTTGACTGATACAATATGAAACTCGCATGTCCAAATACCTATCACCCCATAAGCAGCGGGTGTGCAAGATGATAGTGAGGCATCCACATGGAAACAGAGGCAGCAGGGTGATGACAGTAACAAGAAATGTGTGTGAAAACTACGTTATTTGAAACTGTAGGAAAACAACGGTGATTCTGTTTTACCAAGGTCCCAGCTTGGCCATATTACTAGCCACCGTGACACAGCAGAGTTGCAGTAACTGTCTGTGTCGGCTTCCCCACCTACAAAATGCAATCTCATTACTTACCACAGTGGCGGGGAGAGGTCCTGAGGACAACTAAAGGTCAGGGACATATAAAGCTTAGCCCTACAGATTACAGAATAACGTGTTACAGGTTCAGGTGAGACACAGTGGAACAGAAAATGATCAGGAAGCAGTATCTTCTATGTATTAATTAAGAGAATTGTTTTAATTAAACAGGGCCGATTAGCCAAATTACTTATCTAATAACATTCATCCATCCACCAACCTCTCCTTGACCCCAAGAGTCATCAAGTAGATAGGGCAGATGGGGGAAGTGTGTAAACTTCATGGTGATGGATGTGTCATGAAGTGAATTAACCACAAAGGCAATTAAGTCATAAAAGCAGCAGTAGAGATATTAACTAGACAGAGGCTCAGTCAGAGGATCAGCTCTGAAAAGATTTTATTAGCCAAACCACAAAATCCTGCTAAAAATATATCCACAATCTCATGAAAAATAGTAGGTCACATGACATGAATTCTATCATAAAATCTGATTTTCTTTAATTTAAAAAAAAAACAAAACAAAACAAAAGTCTGAAAGCTTCCTTTAGTAGGGCCACTGAATACCTATCAAAGGACACAGTTTATGTTCTGCTCACCCAAAACTGGCACTGAGTTTTCTTAGTAACACTACTCCCCTGGCCCCATACACTTGAGCTTCATACAAATCAACACCTTCACATGATGCCAGCACTTGTAGATAATACTTTACTTGAGAATATACCATAAAAGTTTGGGTTGAAAGACTAACTTGGGCCAGGGATATCATCGCTTTGATATTAAGAGATGATACAGATTTTTACTTTCCTATTAAGTTATTGCTTAGGCTTAGTACAGGCTGCTGCTGGGAGGACAGTCATTCTGAGGAAGGGGATGGCCAGGGCAGACTGTCAGAAGTGTCTGCCTGCAGGAGGAAGGAACTTCAGAGCTGGGAAAGGAATCAAGGCCTCGCCCTTACACATGACACAGCAGAGCACCAGCTGTGGCCTGTGAGATGGTGTGGATGATGTGGTGGGTAGTGGAGTCAGGAGTTGCTGAGGTTTACATTCCCATGTTCTACCTATGTTCAAATTTCCCCATTTCCCCATGTTTTAATACATTTTTTAAATTAGTTTTCCTCCCATACACATATATTACTTAAATATACAATAATGGGTTTGTTATGGTATTTACACACGTGTGAACTTGTGCATATGTGTGTGTGCATAGGTCTCTTTAATTGTTCTGATTCATCCCCCTCTCTGACAGCTTTCCACTCTGCCCCACCCAACTCCAGCTGTTTCCTTTGCCTCCCTCAGGCCTCCCTTGTGATTTCATGTCATAGGTACGCCATTACCCTCTTTCCCCTTCCCTTAAGATCTTTCGCCCTTCTCATGCTTCTCTTTTAAGGTTTATGACCCATAAAGGAGACACACACACACACACACACACATACACACACACACACACACACACACACACACAATTGAAGATCTAGATTCAATAATCACTTTATATAAGTAGATCAATATACCCACATATATTGAAATTTTAGAATATCCAGCATAGCAGGCCATGCTGTCAATTCAGCTTTTGGGAGGCTGAAGCAAGGGGAGTCTGAGTTCTAGGTAAGCCTGGACTATATCAAGTAGAGTATTTTTCTTTAATGTCAGCACTTCGAAGACGGAGGCAGGCAATCACTGAGTTTCAAGGCCAGCCTGGTGATAAAGTGAGTTCCAGGCCAGGGACCCACCATGAAACCCTGTCTCAGAAGGGGCTGCTGTGGTGGCTCACCAGGCAGGCACTTGCCAACAAGCCTGATGATCTGAGTTCAACTCTGTGATCCACATGGTAGAAGAGCTCACTTCAACAGGCTACCATGAGCTGTTGCACATACTCTCACATATATACATACAGGAACCAAATGTAATAAAAATGTTAGAGAAAGACAGTGACAGAGTGATGGATAGATAGGAGAGAGGGACATGAGAATAAATATCTCCTTTCCCAAAGAAAAGCTATATTGACACTGTCCATGCTTCTGATAATATTTTCATGCATATGAATTTCCCATTTGTTAAGCTATTATTTTTTAAAGACAAAATAAGTGGCAGAAGGCACCTAGAGGCCTGCCTGCTGTGTGGCCCTCCTGACATGGCCGCCACTATAATGCACAAGTGTGTGGTAGAGAGATGGGAGAGAGAGAAAAGCTGAGTGCTTTGAGCACTGTGGAGAGAAGTAGAACTGGAGACACAGGGTGGAGAGGAACAGCATGATGGGAGCAGCCTGCCCTACCACTGCGGCTGGCCCAGCTCCAGGGCCTTGGGTTCGCTCACATCAACATCTACCTCATCTACGAACTAGAGCACATGAAGGGGCCAGTCTTGCAGAACCAAAGCTGCAGGATCTTCATGGCACAGGACAACAACCGGATGTCCAAGAGAAGTCCTGGTGAGGAGCCAGGGCTGATCGTGTAGCAGAAGCCAAAGGCCTCACACCAGAGCAACAACTCAGTGCAATGAGCATTTACAAGCATTTGCTATGTGTGAACAGAGGGTATACTGTGGGACCCACTGATACACTTTTCTCACCAAATTCTAAATGGACACTACCCAGTGCAAAGAAGCCAAGTGGTGTGCCTAAAGGGGGTGTCTGTCACTGCTGATACCAATGGCACCTTTAAAAAGAGCAAGAACATGACTCAAACCCGTACTATATTTCACTCAATACACCCAAGCAGAATGCAGCAAAACTCAAGGAAGGGTGTGGGTTGACATTTTGTTTTAAAAAGGAACACTGCAACCCACACCTACGCCTCAAGGACGATGGTTCTCTTCCTTTGACAGCCAATGTCCTCTTTGTTAAGGATATTTCTAGCACTAAAACATACAGGTTACCCTAAACACCACATTAAAGTGCTTTGTCCTAAGTGTCCTGAAGACATGTCCAAAAGGTCTCTTGCAGCTAAGCGTTTGGGAGCTGAAGGGTAAATAAGCAGGGTCCTGAAACAGGCTACATCTTCTACCTGTCACTTTTAAGACAGCTCTTCTGTTCATGAATTTAAGAGACCCGACACACAAAACACCTGACACTTGCAAAGGCCATCCATAATCAATCACATCAGTGGTGGCAATTCACTCCTACCTCAGTTTAGTTCCTTCAAAAACAAGCTACACCCAAGATGACACTGACATCTACACACTAGGAGCACCTGTGCCTCTCTGCCTCTTGTCGAGGGAGGGTGTTTTCCCTCAACCACAAAGCTTGCTATCCTAACTATCCTTCTGGATAAATGTTATCAAATCATGTAGGGCAGCATAAAGCTAATCACAGTTGGAATGAAATTAAGTGGTGTGAATTTCTTAATTTACAGTGCTTGTGTGGCCACCAAGTCACACAAGTGACTGTATTGTTAGCTTTCCTCAGTGTTGTGAAATCACATCTAACAAGAAAGAAAGATCTATTTTTACATGCATGATGCCAGAAATTCTTCTTCCTCTTTGTCCACGAGTCTCTTCCAACGGCTGCTCTACTGGAGGGACGGGCATGCCTTTCTGCTGTTCTCCTGCACCCACCCAGTCCTAGGACAGCAGGACTGTGTTACTGCCCAGCTCCCCCTCCCTTGGGGAGTACGCTACTCTCCTCCAGGTCTCTTCCTCAGCGCAAGTCTCAGAGCTCAGGATTGGACTATTGCCTGCAGAACAAGCTCAACGTGTAAGGCAGATGGTCTGTGTGGCCTCCGTTTGTCCTTCTCTTTTTGATGTATTTCACAATGTAGCACACAACCTAAGGAAAGTTTGGCTTCCTCCAGCACCAACAAATGTACCATCCCTTCCTCATGGCACATTTTTAACGAAAAATCACAACAAAAACAAACGTTCTACCTCAGGGCCATTTTCACAGTTTTAATTTTTACCTCTGAAGCAATGGCCAAAGCAACAGCATCAATGAGGAGACATTAGTGAAGTGGTTGAAGGCAGAAAGCAGAGACCAATGCAGGACAATGTTCTATGTCTCCTCTGACTGAAGTTGAGATGAGAACAGAGAATCCTAAGTCTATGTCCTTGCAGCCGCCATGACCTGAGAGACAGACATTCATACTTCTCTTCCTTGTCTTCAGGGACTATATACCACTGTCAGTTTTCCATAATGTTCTGAATGCCAACTCCAGACAATCCTTACTTGCCAAATGGCTTACTCTTCAAATATAGGTTAAGTTTAGATGGCGTTAGAAGGCCAATCTATAGAGCTTTGGGATTCTGAGTAAGGGAATCATGTCTCTGTAGAAAATGAAGTGGTCTTTTCCTTGTCAGGAGACACCAGGTGTCTTAGGGTTTCCATTGCTGTGAAGAGATATCACAACCAAAGCAACTCTTACAAAGACTGCATTCAATTGGGGCTGGCTTACAGGTTCTGAGGTTCAGTCCATTATCATCAAGGTGAAGTATGGCAGCATCCAGGCAGACCTGGGCCTGGAGGAGCTGAGAGGTGCATCTCTTGTTCTGAAGGCAGCTAGGAGAAGATTGGCTTCCAGGCAGCTAGGATGGGGGTCTTAAAGCCCATTCCCAAAGGGACATGCCTACCTCAACAAGGCCACACCTCCTAAGAGTGCCACTTCCTGGGCCAAGCATTTCCAAACCATCACACCAGACCTATCCACTGCTCCCACTGTGGAGCTCTTCACATGCCATCATGTGGAAGCCACATTCTCTCGGGACCAAAGCGACTAGAAATAACACTGAAATAAACTCCTGAAATAACACTCTGAAAGCATGGCCCTGTCGTAATTCAAGAGAAATTAGAAAATAACTCAGATCCTTCATAGAAATAAGAATTAGCGCCCAGCCTTTGGTTTAGACTGAACATACATGTTCACTCCTTCATTCCTGAAAATGCTTCTGCATTAAGGAGGGCAGTGTAGAGCAGCTAAAACCTAAGATCATCTAAGTTATCTGTGAAAAACATCAGCCAAGAATCACTTTGTAGATTCCTGACTTCATGCTGTATCTCAGAGCCTCCCCCAAAACAGACAGTTTGCAGACACAGACTAATGCAGCTGAAGTAAACTTACTCATAATGAACCTGCTGGGTTAGAATACCAACACTGAGCAAATGAGAATGAATAATCTAGGCATTGGAGTATATGCCTGTATCCCTAATGCTAAGAAGGCTGGGAAGGGGCTGGGGTGGAAGACTTCCATCCTATTAAACACATCAGCAAACTGATGAAGTTAACTTTGTGCAGTGTGTACAATATCAAATGCACACCTAATAAAAGTATTAGATGATGCAGCTCATATTTCCCTATTATTTTTACTCCTAGAAGTTCCTCAATCAGAGGATACATTGGCAGTGGGGCAACAACAAGCAAGTGGTTGGTAATACCTGAACCCACTGGCTGATGTGAACTTCCGAGACAGAGAACACAACAGAGCGTACTATCCATCTCTCACGTGCTTCTTGAAACAAACAGATATTGTCCCAGCTCTCTAAAGAGAGAGAGAGGATAAACTAGACTGGAATCTGAGGAAGAACTGCTGTGGGAAGCAGAGGAGTGAGGGGTCAAGTTAAGCAGCAAAGCCACTGCAGACAGTGCATTAGCTCTGCATGATGAATGCCTTTACTCTCTTAGGAGAAATGGAAAGGGGGCAGAGACTTTAAGAGATGTATTAAGCAAAACCATGGAGTTTTATTTTGGTCTTGATTTGAATAAATAAGCATTTGAAACTACTGGGGAAATATAAGCCTTCATTGAATATGTAATGATATTAACGAATTATTGTTAGTTTTTTTAAACGTTTTTGAGTGGAGAATTTAATTATTTTTTGATTGGATATTTTTCCTTATTTACATTTCAAAAGTTTTCCACTTTCCAGGTCTCCCATCCCCCTTCCTCTATGAAGGTGAACCCCCACCCACCCACCTACCCACTCCTGTCTTCTTAGGTTTTTAAGTGTGGTAGCGGCAGTGCACTAGAAAGAGCTCTTACTTTTACAGATGCACACTGGACTTCTATCAATAAAATTATATGATGGGAATTGCTTTGCACAACCTCACATGAACATGAGAAAGCATGAGGAAGGGGAACAGTATGCTGCTGACTACTGAAGCCTGACGCTGAAAAGGGGCTTATTAAGCCTCCTGTCATTCACACGGCTTCAAAGTTTCCAATGAAATGTTGTTTTAATTCCCAGCAACGAATAAAGAAAATGAAGAAACCAAATTTAACAAAATGTCAGTTATACAACCGCAGGTATACAGGCTCTGCAAAAGTCACCGAGGCAGAAGAAACACAGAGGCTCAATACCAGCTGTGGGCATCATGGTTTTAAATGTATCTACAGATGAGAGAACTGGCATGACCTTCACCCAAACATCCAGCTCTGTTCTTTCCAGACTTTAAAACTCAGCTCTTCCAAGATCCACAGGGTCTTCCACAATGCCTGCCTCACAGCTCCAAGAACGCTCCTGGACTTAGCTGGATTTGTTCCTGGCCTCAGAATGTGGTAGTGGGCCAGCACCAGCAGCTTCAGCACCAGTTACAAAGCCGCTCCCGTCAGTTAAGATGGCTTAGAAGGTAAAGTCACCAAGACTAATGACCTGTGTTCAGTCTCCAGAACTCGCACAGTAGAGAAGAACTGATCCTGCCGGCTGTACTCTGACCTCCAGATGAACACCACGACACTACACACTACCTACACACAAATACATAAACAAGAAGCAAGGAAGGGAAGGAGAAAGGGAGAGAGGAAGGCAGGCAGATAGAGTCTCCAGCTGTACACCGGGCCTGTTGACTGTCAGTCCCTGGGTGGAGCCCAGTAGGTTCTACCACGCCCTTTGGGTGAGTCTAAGGTACAACAAGGGCTAAGGAGCACAGGACTATTCCACCTGCTTGGAAAATGGCTTTCTAGATCTTAGTAAAATACCTGGGCTGGCTAGGGAGGAACTACAGGGAAGCGGGACATGAGAAGCACCACACCGTGCAGGTTGTGCCAGGCACTCACTCATGTGTGTCACTGATCTTGGTGGCCACACATTCCAGATGCTACTGTGATCTCAACTTGCAGGTTAGGAAAATAAGGTGAAGGGAAACTAAATCCTGGTGATACATTTGTTACAATATGGGGGTCTGAATGTCAATCTGTCTGTGCCTGAAGCAGATGCCCAGTTACACTAGAGACTAGGCCAGCACTGACATTCTCCCGGTAGAGACAGGAGTATGGCTCGTTCAGCTTTTCAGTCAGATCCTAGGATTCTGGACTTGGGTTTGCCTCTGTTACTCAACCAAAGAGACTAGGGACAGAGCACCACAGGAGAACATCAAATGCTGGGTGTCCAGTACATCTGATCCAATTATAGCAGTGCCACAGTTATGAAGGTTAGAGAGAGAGCAAGCGTGTATCTGCTTAGGAAAGAACACATCCTGGGCAGGTATGGACACTGTGTTCTGAATCTTCTCCTTTAGAGTTTCTTTTCTGGTTTTTCAAAACTGGGTTTTCTGTGTATCCCTAATTGTCCTAGAACTCTCTCTTTCTCTGTAGACCAGTCTGGCTGGAACTAGAGATCCTGTCTCTGCCTCTGCCTCCTGAAGTGCTGGGGATTAAAGGTCTGCCAACAAGCCTGGCCTCCCTTAAGAGTCTAATAGGTTTTCATGGAAGAACCAGGAATGCATCTTCATTAACCAAATTCTCTTGGAGATGTAGTACATTTTGGAAAAGGAGGCAGGTGATCTGAAGGACCAAGTGACTAAACGCCATAGCAACCCAGTGAGCAAAACTCCAGAAGGCCTACAAAACCATTAAGTACAGTCTGATGGGTTGCTACTCTCACATGCATTCAGTCTTCACCAAAACAAAGTGACCTTGCATTAAGGACCACTTCCTTCTTTATCCTAGCCGCCTGGGAAGAGATATGTAAATTTAGTTCCCTTTCCCCATCTCTTGCATTATAAAGGAAACTGGTATTTCAATTTGCAATAATGGGTCAGAGAAAATAACTGTTTTAAAGTAACACTTCATGCAAAACTTCTGCACAGTTCTCTGCAGCCATAGCTTGGCCTGGTAGTATTCTGGACTCCAGTTAAATGCCAAAGCTAGCAGCTACACTATGAACACCCGGCACTTCTTTTGGAAGCAGAACAATTGGACTCAGCGTCCTAACAGGATATCAAGAGGTTTCAGCTAAAGAAAACTTTACCTTCAATGCCAAAAGCTAACAACCCAGAGTAATCACAGCTTATGCAGTTTTACCTTAAACACTGTTTACATTCTACACGAACTAAAAAGCCCATGACTTTCCACCATGAGCTGAAACTATTTTAACAGTGTGCAGAGGAAGACAATGAATCCCCCATCCACCTCCAAAGAGACATCCCGTCTGTAAACAGATGGAACCTCTCCAGTCATGACATCCCGTGCTCTTCTCTCGCCCCTTCAGATGGCCCTAGAGAGGACTGGCAGGGACAGTTTTATAATCTGCCCTGAGATTGGCAGACAGGCCACTAGGCACTAATCAGTGTCTCAGGAAGTCATTTTTTTTTTAAAAAAAAAATACAAGTACTCCATGCAAATGATCATTATCAATGGAAGAGAAGAATGAGTCACCGTCAATTTGGTGAGGAAAGGTCTTTTTTTCAGAAAGGCCATCTGCAGAGCTCTCCGCCTGGGTCACAAAGGTAAGCACACTTCTCCACTTAGCCCCTGCGTGAATTCTTCAAGACCTTTCGCACTGTGGTATCCTTGACCATTCCTCAGCCTCCAGACTACTTTTTATGAGGTACTCAATACACTGAAGGGGAGTGGGGAGGGTCATTTGTTCAGCACCAGTAGTACTGTCACACAGTAGTACTGTCACAATGGGGCTGAGCCCCTTTATAGCAGTTCACTTAATTCTCACGGGAGGCATATGGAAGGAATGAGTGACCCAGCACTGAGCTCTGACACTATGCATGCAATGGGGAAGTGGTCCCAGCAATGGTCCAGTGCTAAGGGAGCTACTGATACAGCCACACTAAGCACCTGACCTCAGGCTAGTCTAACACCCACACAGCTCTCTGCTTTTGTTCCTTTCTTCCTCCCTTAGGAGGGACTGGCCGGTTCTCTACTACCCTTTTCTTTTGCATAATTTACATACAGGGCCTCACTAACTTGCCCAGGATGGCCTTGTACTCACTGCTGCCCACATAGGACACGGATGTTTGGGGTTCCTTTGCCTTGGCCTCCTTGACAGATGAGATTCCAGGCCTGCGTCACTGTGACTGCTTAGCAGTTTCTTCTTCACGGGAAGAGATTTCCTGCCAACCATCTTTCCCTTCTAAGGTCCAGGACACCAATACTTGAATGACTTTTCCATCTAAGTGGCAATTATTCCTGCCCAGCACCACTCTTGGAAATTCTGGGATTTGTACCAGTGACGTTCAATTTTGACTTGATTTCCCCCTCAATGGAGTGGTACTAAGCTTATCTCTTCTCTACTCCATTTAAGATTCTGTTGATTTCCTACCCTGAAATCCAGTCTCCTTTTCTCCTTGACAGTGGAACTCTGTTTCTACTAGGACATTTGCCACTGGACACAGAAACATATTTCCTAGCCTTTCCTGCAGCTAGATGGATCAATGAGTTCCAGTATTAAGTGACTCCTCTAAGATGGGCCAATTTTGCTTTTCCTATCCATTTAATTTTTTTTATTTTTTATTTTTTTGGAGACAAGTTCTTACACTGTAACCCAGGCTGGCCTTGGATTCACACCAAATCCCTCCATCTCAGCCTACTGGGTTCTGGGGTGGCTTTTCTTTTCTTTCCAGAATCTGTTCGTCGTGAGTGATAGCTGAAACCAATGTGTGAGCACAGGAATGGAAGCTATGCACCAAGGAAGGAGAGGAGATGAAGCCGGCGGACAGAGACACGACCTGTTATATTCAGGCTTCGGTTCAGTTGAGGCTCTTCCTCTCTGTGATACGCAACTCTATCCAACCCAACTCTTGACCCAAGTCAAGCCAAAAATAAAAGAAAAGATGCTACAAGGTCTCTAGCATGATTCATCCGCTGCCAGAGAGACCCGATGGCGAATGTTAATAAGGAGCTGTCGGCGTAAGATGCTTGGGGTGGGGGTCCTGCCATCGTTTGGTTCCTCATACACCTCGAGATGAGTAATGACTTTGCTTCTGGCTTCCCAGCAAATTGCTTTCCCCTATAAATCTCCATAACTGTCCATAACATAATCTTTAGGACAGTACCACAGGTATGTTAAAAAGAAAAAATAAAATAAAATTAAAAACAGTATACAGTGTTTTCTTCCGGAGACTTATTTAGAAGAATGGGGTCATTTTATTCCTCACTCGCCTGTTCCCACACCAGCAAATGCCACACAGCCAAGATGTTGCTGGTATTCTCCACCCCTCAGCCATCTGCCGAGAGGGAATGGCTCTGGCAGGGAAAACCATCTTAATACGTCAAAATGTCACAAGACGCTCTCACAGCTTGCTGAAGCTGTAGGAAAAGGGATGGACTCTGATTCTCTTAGCCTCCTTCAGTGAATGTAACTTTACCCTGAAGCATTTCAAAAAAAGGAGTGAGGGTTGTTGTGTTCTGAATCTGAGTGTGCACATGTCCTCTGTGAAGCCTTTTTAGAGTCTTGTCCCAAATCAAGCCAAGCTCACCACTGATGCCTCTATAGCAATCTCCATAGGCACTGACAGGATACTTGTCTCTATCTATGCTGCAGCTGCAAGTCAGTTAACTCCACTGCGAACTTTGAAGGCCTGGGTCTTGCCTGCCACACTAGTTTTGTTGTTATTGTTTGTTTGTTTGTTTGTTTTCATTTTTTGTCCCTGGAGCTAATACTTTCTGGAATATAGCAGATGTTCAGTAAATTGTTCCTATACGAACTCATGAAAGTAAGTCAGGAAGCCCCCTGGGGAGTTCTACACACTAAGACATTTTCCCATCCTTAAAGCATCATTTGCCAAACTACACTGAAAAACTGAGAACCCACGTAATACTGGCTAAAGAGATGCAGAAGAAGCCAGAGGTTACCTTTCTCTAATACGCTGTATGGGTAGCGAGAGCAACTCTGAGATGACAGGAGAGGAATAGGCAGCAACTAAAACTGAAGTGACAAAGGGAACGAACACTGGATTTGCTGGGGAAGAGCTGCAGAAATGGCCGCTATGCTTCTACAGAAATGCTAAAATAAGGAACAGGAAATTCTTCACAAATGGTTGATAAAAATCACCCACTGGTGGTTTCTATGACAGGACAAAAACAGAAAAGCACTTTCTAATAGTTTGATGGAACTGTGGACCAGATGGTGTTTTCTGGAGACAAGCATTTGCTGTACTGTGGGGTTACAGGGAAACACATTTCCAGGAAGATCTTGTATTCTCAAAGCAATGGTGTGTGTGTGTGTGTGTGTATGTGTGTGTGTGTGTGTGTGTGTGTGTGTCAGCTGGTCAAACAACCTGACCAGGGGCAATCCACACAACAAATGAAAGCTCACGGTTCCCTTTGGCTATTTCTCTGTCCTTTCAACATACCATCCTAGCTGACTACTCTAATAGCCAGGGAGGGTATATCATTTCCACCTGCCCTCAAAACCTTTAAGACCTTAAAACTGATATATGCCAGAGACCATGGTTGAAACCTTTTCCATGTCTCAGAAATTAAAAAACAAAACAAAACTGTTCATGGGCCAGGTGGTGGTGCACACCTTAAATTCTAGCACTTGGGAAGCAGAGGCAGGTGAGTTCAAGGCCAGCCTGGTCTACAGAATGAGTTCCAGGCAGGGCTATACAGAGAAACTCTACCTCAGAAAACAAACAAAAGGACAGACAGACAGACAGACAGGAGAAAACAAAAAAGGAAACACCATCAATACAAAGAAACATTTTTTCCAACAACAGTTTGTGGCCCTAGCACTAGCCATCAGGAAAGCTGTGAAGGGAACTCTGAAATACAGATAGAAATCTGAAAGCTGGGCTTCTGCATCATTTGAATAAAAATTGTAAGAAGACTGATAGTACTCATCAGATCTATGCAATAGGATGCCACTGTTGGTTTGCCAAAATGTTTTACAATGTAGGAAGAATTGTATTTGGAGAAGAAACAGCAAAGAAAGATGAAGATCTTGGTAGAAATGCTCAGAGTGTGGCAAGCAAAACCTGTGCAGCCAGAAATAAAATGGTGCCTTCGCTTAAGTCACTGTGGCACTGACTCACATGGCCAGGAGCAGCCTACAGCTGCTGCTAATTTTAAGACAGCCCTGTCTGTCCTATAAGAAAATAAACTAAAAAGGAATAATAAAAAAAATGTTGAGGAAAATGCCTGGCACTTATCTAACAGACTGTGTGTGGTACCAGTGAATGAAAGGTGATGAGCCCAGATCAAGAGGTAGTGAGATCTTGCCCCGGGCCCTGGAGAGGTAGTGGGCGTCTTCCATGTGGGATGTGAGAACACTGCGCAGTCAAAATGAGCAAATATTCTCCACACCCAGGCACGGGAAGTTACAGTTTACTCTCCCTGTGAAGGCAAACCTCACTCATATCCAGCAGTGGGAGGAACGTTAACTCATGTTTGGTGTGAAAGCCTTAGGCCCAGCAACTCAATTTCCAAGGTCCCTTCCTAAAATTTTGTTAGAAAAAGTGAGTAGACAAACATTAAAAGCAAAACAAAACAAATAAACAAAAGAAAGGAAGACTGGAGACATTGCTCAGTGGTTAAAGCACCAGAGTTCAGTTCCCCATATTCATCTCAAACGGCTCACAGACTGCCTGATACTCCAGTTCCCAGGGCTCAGGCATGCCTGTGGTGCACATAAACTCATGTAGGCACACACACATGCACATTTTTGTTTTAAAAAGTTGAAAAGGAATAGAGAAAACCAACATTAATAACTAGAATAAAAGTAAGTAAAATGGCATAGGCGGAGGGTACATGTTTTCAGCAACGGAGGAGACGGCCACATCAGCAGTGGAGAATGCAGAA
The DNA here is from genome assembly GCF_947179515.1 of Apodemus sylvaticus. Lineage (NCBI taxonomy): Eukaryota > Metazoa > Chordata > Mammalia > Rodentia > Muridae > Apodemus > Apodemus sylvaticus. The sequence goes on from NC_067488.1 coordinate 32,906,541, forward strand.
TATATAGCAATTTGAGGCATGCTTGTATTCCATACATCCTTTATATGTCATGCATAAAATAGCAGTTGTCACTATGAAATTCATAAAAGGATATTTTTATATTCTCATCTCATAGAATTCTCAAAACTGTGTCGTGGAATTTAAAAAAAAAAAAAAAGACAGAGGCATTATTTCACACCAGAAAGCTAAATGTATCATGCTTTTCAAAAGGTTTCATTGCAAAACATGAAATAATTAGCTTGGTGTGGTGGTGCAGTACTCGGGGTGGGGGGTAGGGGTGTAGAGGCAGGAAGCTCCAAGGCAGTCAGGGCTAGGCAGAGACCGTCTCAAACAACACAACACAAACACAAGGTAAAGTATGAGTGAGCACAGGTCACACTCAGATCTCTAGGGTTGGTGATCATGAGGCTATAGGGAGAGCTGGATCCATTGCTGTAGTGCCCTCAACATGGAAGGATCTCATGAGTCTAACTGGACAACACGGAAAGTGTCTCTCTCTCTCTCTCTCTCTCTCTCTCTCTCTCTCTCTCTCTCTCCTCTCTCTCTCTCTCTCTCTCTCTCTCCTCTCTCTCAAAAGGAAGGGGTGGGGGGAACACACAGAGAATAAGGCCTGACACTTAAGATTTAAAACCCCAAAAGGCAAGTATGTCACTGTCAGGCAGGAAAAAGTAAGGGGGAAAACCAAGTCAAAACCAAAAATCCAAACAAACTAAATCAACACTGCCATAACCAACCTAGATCTAGCTTTCTCTACAGTACCAAGGGCAAGGGCCTTTTGTTTTCAGTGTCCCCAGTACAGTGACAGAAACACAGGACATCTTAGTTACTTACCAGACTACTCTGAGAATAGAATCACCTATGGAAAACAGTAGAATTATCTGCCCAAACCCCTGACCTGGTAAGCAGACATCAACACCACTGTCCTAGTTTGCTTTGCCGAAGAGAGCAATACCTCCAGTCTTTCAGTTTAAGGCACTGGAACAACAGGTAAATAGGGAAATAACCAAAAGGCCAATCATCTAATTCTAAAAGGAAATCTTTTTTTTAATCATGTAAGATAAAGCAAGAGTACCGATTTAGAAAAATTCAAAATTCAGTTAACTGTAAGACAATAACTTAAATCTCTGGTGTGTTATTGAATCTTACTCCAGAACAGCAGCTATAAATTCTTAAAATGTAGTCAAGTCCCTACCATTCCCAAGCCACTGTGACCTTATGCATGATATCATGCAAATCTGTTGATACTACTGATTGTCAGCTCTGTCTGTCCATCTGAGCTTAGAAATGTCTGACCTAGCATGGAAGCATCTGGTAGGTAAGGAGAAAGAAGCTGGCCTGTGGCAGGGTCAAGAAGAAAGTCAGTGAATTGGGAGATCAAGTCCCACTGTCGTCAACAGAGGTCATTTTCCACAACTGCAAAACCAAAAATGGACTTAACAGAGTCTTAACAGAGTACAGTCCACTAGGTCAACAATTTGGTGAGGCTGGCTATCAAGCCCCAAGTATCTGCCTGCCTCTGCCTCCCCGTTAATGAGATTATAAATGAGGGTCACGATACCTGTCTTAAAAAAAAAATGGGTTCTAAGTAGCATACCCAGGTCTTTATTCTTGCATGACCATCTAAGATATCATCTCATCTCGAAATACTTAAAGTATTTTATCTCCAATATTTTATCCATCTTTCTTATGCTTCTAATATTTTCATGATTTTTTTAAATATAAGAAATGATTAATAGTCATTTAAATTGTCTAAATACATCTACTCCCTTGACCTAAACCTGAGTAAAACTGGTATCCCAGAAAGACATAGTATGTCTACCTACTCATCAATAACCTTTATCTGAGGCTGGGGAAATGGCTCAGGGGTTAAGACAGCATAATGCTTTTGCAAAGGACTCAAGTCCAATTTGAGTTGCCCCAAGCACCCAAGTTGAGCAGCCTACAACCAGCTGGTGAGCTTCAGCTCCAGGGGACCCAACAGCTTTTTTCTATTCAAGGGTCACCTATACTTAACATGTATATAACCTCACACAGACATACATATATACATATAATTACAAAGTAATACAAGTAAATTTTAATGAAACAATAATCTCCCATAATTTCAAAAACCCCAGAGAACTCACTGCTTTCTGAGAGATGTAAGGCTTTATTTAATGATCACAAAACGTATCCCAATGTCCTGGTAGATAAAATGAAGTAATAATATAAAGCATTTAGCACTGTGCTTGGCTCCCAACAGATGATCAAGAAGCTAAGCCTGGTTTGGACTGGCCTCTTCTCAAACAGGCTTTCAAAGTCTGTACTGGAGCCAGGCCTGACCGCAGCTGCTCAGCGTGGGCTAGTGCGAGTTCAGGGCCAGTCTGAGCAACTGTGAGTCCACAGCTGAAGTAAAAAACCAGGCTGTACCTATAGACCAGTGGCATAAAACCTGCCTACCAGGACAGCCTAGGATCCATCCCCAGTAACTGGGAAAACAAAGCAAAATGCAGGGAACCATCACTGGAAGAGAAACTGTAAATATTGCACGAAGGACACAACTGCAGCTCTTCTATCCAATGTCTGCTTAAAAAAAAAAAAAAATGAGGCTGAGGAGACAAAAGAAGCTGCAACTATCAATACAGAGAAAACAGCGCTGTCAGTGAGATGTCTTAGAGACGAAACAGTAGTTGATGACAAAGGTTCTGAAAACCTGAGAGGAGGTGGGCTGCCAGGTAAAGAGTCTACCAAAGCTGATGACTTGAGTCTCATCTCTGGGACACACATGGTGGAAGGGAAGGAACTCCCACAAGTTGTCCTCTGATCTCCTCATATGTACCACAGAATGATTTTCTCAACAAAACAAAATGTTAATTTAAAAAATGGAGAAACAAACATGTATACTCTCAAGTCAGCCCAGGGAGCCTCTTTGCATCTGCATATGCATTTTATGGCATCTGGGATAAGAAAATGAAATGCTGCACATAACCATGATTCTTTGCATTACATGGGGGTAAATTATAGATTTACAGCATCTGCTAAACACTGGTATCTTGCTCCTTGCTGAAGAGATACATTAACCAATCCCATGATACTGCTGAACTTTATTATTTTTAGGCTATCATAATACCCTTCAGGATGCCTCCAAGAAACATATCATATATGTAGCTATAGAACTGGAGGCAAAGATCTCAGGAAATGTATTATGAACCTTTCTAAAAAAAAAGCTTTCTTTTTTACTGGATGGAAGTCTCAACTAAAAATAAATCGTATTATTTGGACTCAATTCAACGCAAAAAGTATTCATTGAGCACTTGCTACGGCAAACCATCACCTAAGCCTTGTGAACAGAGCAGAGTCCCTGCCTAAGCGAGTTTACAATCTGGGAGGAAAGACAGGTGCACCTATAAATAAGTAACAAAAGAAGAAAGTGTAACAATGCTAAGAGAGACTCAAAGACATTGCTCTAGAAAATAGTGGAAGTTCACTTTCAGAACAGGAAAACCGAGAACATTTCAAATCCAAGGTAGCCATGAGCTGGGGCATTACTGCAAAATGTCCATAGGGTCACTTCTGCGCAGGCTTCACAAGTGGTTTTCGAATAGTCAAACTCCATGGGAAATCCAAGACCCAAATGGGCAAAAATCCAGGAAATACTGACATCAGTGTTGACACTGATGACAAATTCACAAATGGGAGAAAACTCTGGTATGGCTGGACACACCACAGAACTACTGCTGTCCATGTTAGGGCAGTGTTGGGAGTCTCCCACCTTCTGGGTGGTCCGGTGTTTTAAGACAGGGTTCTCAGCACTACAGCAAAGGAGCTGCTCACCCTGGTACCCTGTCGCCTGTAGCTGGGAGAGAGGAGGAGAGACATTGATATTTTAAACACCGGTCTGGAGGGCCAGCACTTTCAGAAGCTAAAGCCAGCACTAACAAGTGGATAAGGGCAGCATTCAAGACCTGCCTCTAAGCCATCTTAAGGCAAAGGTTCCTTCTTGCTAGTTGCTTGTCATGCAGAAGGAAGTGAACATCAGAACCATGTACTATGAGATTCATGTTCTGTGTAAAACTTTTTCTACTTCCCTCTACTCTCCCTAATCCCTATCTCTAACCATAATGTTGTACTCAAGATGCTGGCTGGTGGTGTAGGGTGTGTGTGTGTGTGTGTGTGTGTGTGTATCTTTGCAGACACATCTGCAAAGTCCTCACCATACTGTACCAACACCAGGCATCAATGTATACACATGATCAGTAGAGAACAAGGCACAGAAACACATCTCTGCTAAGTTGCCTAGGCAAATGGTTGCAGAAGAGCTCCCCCCCCCACCCTGCTTCTGCTTCAGAGCTGCCTAGGCACTCCTGAGGATGCCACTCCTCAGTTATCACCCTCTTCCTTTGAAGGCTCAAATACATCAGATCACCCTCTCCTGCCGGCCTCATCAGCTCTGTTAGGCACCCATTAGCCAAATCCTCTAAGTCAAGCATTAAACAAGAATCCTACATTCTACAGGGGCCTCCAGGCGTCTAGGTGGGAACAGAAGGCCAGTTTGGGCACAATGCTCCCAAGTCCTGAAGGGAAGAGCATTACTTTGCTCTGCTCCAAGCTGGCACACCACTGACCTTTTCTGAGCATCCAGAAACGTCAGGCTAATTTTTTTCAATCTAATGTAATGAGAACGGAAGCTGCTGGGGTAAAAAAACAGCAGATCTGGGAGACTGGCCTAATGCACCTCAGGCTATCTCGGAAGCATAGGCTTTGAATCTAGTAACTGGAGAGTTGGTTCCATTTAGTAGTGACTTTTGTTTTTTAAAGTTGCAAGTAACAGGCTTTCATGATGAACTACATTTGACATACTAGTGTGCCAAAAGATAAACTGAGGCAGTGAGGTAAACTGACCTGGACAAGCACTTGATGGAGCAAGGACATTATATAGCCAAGAACTACCAACACATGTATCACAAACTCAGATGTGTTCAGAGGAACTTGCTATATCCTGATTTCACTATGTATCAATACAGAAAGCATAACTCATAAGATTATTAAAAGTATGGGGTCTGTAATTCTATAGCCATACACAAATTATTAAAGATCAAGAGTTACAACATCTATCTTATTTAAATGCTTAAGAAACAGCTAGAGAGTGGTGATTCATGCCTTAATCCCAGCACTTGGAGGTGGAGGCGGAGGCGGAGGGGGAGGCGGAGGCAGAGGCAGGCAGATCTCTGAGTTCAAGGCCAGCCTGGTCTACAATGTGAGTTCCAGGACAGCCATGGCTACACAGAGAAACTCTGTCTTGAAAAACCAAAAACCAAACAAACAAAAACTCTTGTAACAATCAGTTGCATGACCCATACTTTAATCATTCTGTTTTTTTTTTTTTTATAACACTTATTTTGAAAAACAAGAGAATCTCTTTGCTTCCTTAGAAAGTGGCAGCAGAATGTCTACTGCAAGAAGCTCTGGTCCTGAGTTCTTCAAGAGCCAAGCAAAGGCAATTGACCTGTAACATACCTGTGTACAGATGAGATGATGAACCACCAAAACCAGGACGCCAGTTGCTCTCTGATAACTCTTCTTGCAGACCAACGGAGAAGTAGTGTCTCTTATCCTACCTCAAATACTTTAATTGAATGAGAATAACAGAATACCTCTAACAAGTGGGGTGGGGTGGGGGGGGGCCTGAGAAAACAGCAGCAGGAGTTAATGAGTGGGTTTGCATTCTTCCCTCTTCTGAGAACTCAGGACTTTGCACCTAGCTTCTTTTTAGGACCCAATCTGATAATTTTCCTTTAAATGAGACAAGAACTGGGCAAACTGGAGAATTGCATTCTTGAAGTATCCAAAGACAAACAAAATGCCTCGATAAAATCTCAGGTAACATGGAAGAAGTGAGGCCAACTTCAGACAGCACTCAGTGAGAAAGTTACCACCGCCCTGAGCATACCTGGTCTGTGCACTGGGTAGCCACATCACAAACATCCACATTAAGATGCTGGTGCCATTTGTTATATTTCCTTACTCTATTGGCAGAGCTAAAGATGCTTGTTCTTACACTAAATCTTATAAGTTCAAATCCTCTAGTTTCCAGGCAAGGCATATGGGGTATACAAAAAGCACAGCCTTTCACTGTAGCTACAGCACCAGAACACACCTTTGTGGGCTACTGCACACAAAGCAGATTCATGTTATAACTATGTGAAATATTAAGTACCACATGCTTGGCATGCCAGCAGCCCAAAGTTACAGCTAGGCTAACATGCCCAGCACTGTCTCCACACCATATAAAACTATTGAGATAGATGCTTTCTCCTTCCTTTATAGATGACAGAACTAAGGCTCAAAAAAGTTAACTGATCTCAAACCCTGCAATTAGTAACAGTAGCCTCAGGCAGCCTTCTAAGGTGTTGACCCCTCTACAGACTGTGGTGGAATAAGTGCCAAAAGAGGAAATGAATGGACGAAAGTTAAGTAACCTTCAAGGGGTAGACTTGGAGATCTAAGGGGAGCTTAGTTTTTCTCAACTCTACAGCACACAGTCTTAACTAGCTAGCTAAATTCCTAATCCTTGATGCTAGAAGCCAGTGAAAGCTTAAGGGTGGGGTGACATGACACAGATACAATGTCCCGTCGCTTCTCAGGGCACATCATCCTTCACTACCAAGGACTAAGGGATGAGAGCACCCCAGCTCACTAGCACCCTTAGACTCACAAGGAATCAGAGTCTGCTTGTGACAAACTCACTATTTAGTCGAGCACTCGTGTGTCTACTTGCAAAGCCTGTGTCTATACTTTCTCCTTTTGCTTTATAAAACTTATTTCTACGTCAGAAGCCCCCACTTAAACATAAAGGTGCTGACATACCTTAAGCAATTTTCCATGCAAATAGAACATGTTTTGGTACAACCCATGAAGAACCTGGTATACATAATGTAAGTCACTACACTCTTGAGTTCCATTTTCATCTTCCCTCAAGGAAGCTTGAACAGCCTACTGGATACTAATAACAGTGAATTAGCAGTGTGTTCTTGTCGAGTCCAGCAAAGGATGAACACCCAAAACAAGTGAATGCAAATACTCTACATTTGATAGTATGAGTTAAAAAATTCTCTTGGGATAATCCCAACATGTAAGAGCAAAGCATAAACTTGATGTTTCTCCACAGCGTGTCTCCCAGCCCTGGGGTTGGACAATGATCACAGACGCTCTCCAGGGATAATGAGCTCTCTGCCTCTTCTAGAATCCTTTCCCTCAAGTCTTCTCTTTAAGCTCTTCAGACTCAGACAGATCACTCTACAGTTGATATATGCTGCATATTTCAGGGCAGATGGGATACATAATTCCCCACACACTCTGGACCCACTACCATTTGTATTTGGACATGTGACTGACCCTATTCTACAGTCAGTAAAACATACAGCCCTGTGATTGGTCTGTTTTTCAACAGCTTTGTCCAACGTCCTTACTGGTGGGGGTGGGGGGCACTGTGGCTTTATGGTGGTCAGGTCAATTGTTTGTTGTTCCTGAACACTATATATCAGGGCCACAGCACAGCAGGGGAGTGCCTGGGCCCAGGTTTCTTCAGCAGCTCCACGAGCCCAAGGCTCCCCAGAAATGCTCCACAGCACAATGTGTGTACTGGCTAGTTTTGTGTGTCAACTTGACACAGGCTGGAGTTATCACAGAGAAAGGAGTTTCAGTTGGGGAAGTGCCTCCATGAGATCCAACTGTGGGGCATTTTCTCAATTAGTGATCAAGGGGGGAGGGCCCCTTGTGGGTGGTGCCATCCCTGGGCTGGTATTCTTGGGTTCTATAAGAGAGCAGGCTGAGCAAGCTAGGGGAAGCAAGTCAGTCAGAAACATCCCTCCATGGCCTCTGCATCAGCTCCTGCTTCCTGACCTGCTTGAGTTCCAGTCCTGACTTCCTTTAGTGATGAACTGCAACATGGAAGTGCAAGCTCAATAAACCCTTTCCTCCCCAACTTGCTTCTTGGTCATGATGTTTGTGCAGGAATAGAAACCCTGACTAAGACAATGTGTTAACAGGGTAGTGAGCAGTGAAGATTTTGTGCTACTTCTTACCAAATTATAGGGCTCCCAGGTAACTGTAGGGAAAGAATTCAAGAGAGCAAATATAAACATGGCCTAAAATAGAGAAGTCACTTAAAAATCAGCAATACTGGGGTGATGACTAAATTAAGCTACAACACATTAACGATATACTGTGTAGCCATTAAAATGTATAGTTAAAAAGGGCCCAGAATGCAATGTTTCATAGAGATACCAAGTAGACTGATGTTGGGGAGGGGAAGAACAGTGACAAAGATTGGAAGAAAATTGGAAGTGACTGCTGGGGGTCATGAGGCTTGATAAGATGTTCTCAAATTAACTGTAAAACTCTGTAAATATGCTAAAAAAAAAAAAAAAAACAACAACCCATCCAACTCTAAGCTCTGAATGGATAAAATATAAATGCAAATAAACAGCAACAAAATTATCACCGAAGTCATCATGCAGAGGACTCAGGGAAGAGCAAAGGCTTTAACTGCTGAAAATCATCTCAGTTTTGCAGAGCACAACAGAACACGCAGATATTTGTTACCTTCTAACTCTACTCTTGCCATGGCCACCATGGGAATTTCCCAGTGCACTTCAACTCTGGGATGTTCACAAGTACTTCAGATATAGTCCCGTCTAGCTTCATAAAAGTTTTATGACACATCTGGACAGATGCATCACCAGTTGAAAGCACTGGCTTCTCTTCCAGAGGGACCCATTTTGCTTTCCCAGTATGCACATGGTGGCTCACAAGCGTCCATTAACTTCAGTTCCAGGGGATCCAAACCCTTTTCTGATCTCTGTCAGTTATCAGGCATGCACATAGTACATAGACACACATGCAGACAAAACATCCATACACATAAAGACTGAGCCTGAGTCCCTTAGTTTTACAAATAAGACAACATCATAACTTAGCCAAGTACACACAACTAATAAATGGCACAGAAGATACTGAAAGCCAGGACCATATGGACAAAGCCATAATTAACTCAATTTACTACAGCAGCTAACAAACAATGAAAACAGTGAAGATACATGTAACAACATGCACTCTATTTGTTACATAAATGCAAACTAATTTCAGGAATAAGGGAGGAGAAATTACTGTAATTTTGCCCTCTGAAGGAAGAAGTATCCACTGTCTGCCTCTGAATACATAACAACACTTGAGCCACATAATACTATACCCAGTTGTCTCTGTAGGCAATATGGCCAATGTTAAGATACAAAGCCATTAAAAATAATTAATCGGTTACAGCTTAGTATATGTAGACCACTAACATCTGGAAGAGGTATGTCTTCCTGGACTAGTGGAGATCCAAGAACTATTTTCCTTGACTGATCTGAGTTGGATACGTCATCTGCTTAAGTAACTTCTCTGAAGTCCTCGCTACACTCAGAAGGGCCCTAACTATCTCCTGCCAATGGGTGGTCAGCCCTCCAGCTGTTCAAAGTCTGGCCTGGGACTTAATCTACAATTGCTGCCTGAGTGACACAGTAACATACATCCTCTGGCCCCTCCCCAGCTCCCAGCTCCATCACAGCCCTGGCCTCCCTTAAAACATGACACTCACTTGTGGTGAAGTGTGGGACGGAGCCTCCCTTGCCAAGGACGCTACAGAGATTCATAGTTACAAGTTGGCTGTTTTCCCTAACGCTCAATCTACAGGCCATTCCCTCCACGAACGGCCTTTGTTTGGGATGAAGAGCCTAAACTTTGGAATTATTCATTTCCTTTTGGAGGGGGTTACTGTATAACAGGTGAGGTCAGCTGTTTAGGTGAGGTCAGTTGTTTCAACTCTCACCCATAAATTATAGAAATGAAGGGGAGTGGGAGGGCTGGTTAAATAACTTGTTCAAAATTCCAAATGACAATGACAATGTTCCATGACAATGGCCTCCTCATTTGTGATGAAGCACCTTTAACTATCTCCTGCCAATGGGTGGTCAGTTCACATCTGTGTCTTATGAAACATGTTTTTGGGCCATCATAAATGTGCAACTAACTAAAAACTCCAATTGGTCTCAATTCTTTTTAAACCCAGGTCCTTCATATTTTAAGAATACGAAAAGCTCTGAAATAGGAACCATTAGGAAATCACACAACAGTAGTTCAAGCAATGAGAAGGCTCTGACCATCTCTATTCTTTTTCCCTGGGGCAGCCTCAATGTCAGTCGCTGTTCTCCATGGGGGAAAATCCATGTGGTTCAGATAGAAGCCATATCATAATCACGGAGAGCAACAGTCTTATTTGCTCAAATAATTTCTTAATCAGCACACCCAGGAGCCTTAAGTCACTACTTCCCTTCCATCCTGTACCACAAAGGGAGGGCTGATTGGTGTTACAGCTAGAGTCCTGGTCCTCAGGGAGAGATGTGTATAATCTAATTCCTCAATTTGTCAAACAGGACATTTTCATTGCAGCTGGACCCAGCTGGAAATCTCCCCCACGCATATATACCCAACAAAACATAGAAAAGAAATGTAATGGAGAAAAATGCATACACACAGGATGAAGATTGGTTCGGTTTAATCAAACTAAACAGAACAAGCAGAGGCAACAGTACTGCCATGAGGAGACTGCTCCATTCTGCTCATGTATGCAGTAGATGCTCATGTTGAGGTTTGGTCTTGCTGTGTATTGTAATTCTAAGTGCTGCCCCCAAGGCCTGGGGTCTGCACATAAACCCAAGTGCCACTATATGTCCCGTGCCCAAGTTTTTTCTGATGGGTATATAAAGATGCCAACAGCTGATAGATGGACAGAAGAGACATAGGTGGGGTTTGGGATTCCCGGACTTGGGGCTGGAGGAGAACCGGGGGTGGGGTGGGGTGGGGGGGTGGAAGGCAGGTGAGGAGGAGAAATTGCATGGCATAGGTGGTTCATGAAAGCGTGGCCCTGAGGCTGGCCAGATGGAGTTAAGAGCAGCCAGAAGAGACACAGTACATATCACAGGGTTACCGATAGGAAAGGAGGTTCTAATAGCATAGAGGGTAGATATCTGCCCAGCTTTAGTGCTGATTACGGCTTATTGTAAATACAAAGGTTGGTGTCTTTTATCCAGGAACTAAATGGTCCAAGTCAGGGTAGAAACCCCTGGATTGGGATTAAAATTTCTACAACACATTCCCATTCCTCCCTGGACCTCCCCTGGCTCAAATGGTATCAGACCTGGAATCTTCTACTTATACCTGCTCCCCACTTCAGAATCTACATCAGAAAGGACCTCCAAAAGTCTTCCTAGCTGGAATTAATGGTGATCCATTATTCGCTCCTAGAGCAATATGAAATAACATCGCAGCACTGACCTACACTCCAAATGGGAATTTTTTGCAAGAAGTCAGGAAGAATACTCTGAATTCAAATGTACAGCATTCTGGAGTATTCCTGACAGTATGAAGAACCTACTTCTATTTCTAACTTTATATTTTTCCTTTTATTTTTCTGATAGTATGTGACCAAAATGGACTATAACCTCATTTAGACCTCGGTTTAAAACCTTCCTCTTCACATCAATGTTTCTACTGCACAAATCCCCTTGCTACTGAACAGGGCTAGTAGTTCCCATGTACATAGACAGAAGAAATAGAACCCAGCAGGCACACAAGACATGTCAACGAATCTTAAATCTCAGGACTGTGGAGCTCTGGAGGAATGTTCCTGCTTCAAAAGGAAGGAAGGACCCATGATCCTTCGACCACACCCTAAAGGGTCAGCTCACTCCACAAAGTCACTTTGTTTTTACAAGCCCAACACTCAAAGCTGTGATAAAATGACAACCAGGCAAGCTATTGAGGAAGGCTGCCTGCAGAGGAGGAATACTACCTCTGAGCTCTCCTGACTCACCTGTCAACTTGGTCAGTGTTGCTTCCTCTTTCCTTGGCAGCAGCTGAAGTTGGGTCCAGAGCACTAAACAGTCAGGAGGCTCGCTAGCACTGCAGCATTCATTCCAACTGCTAGCATTCATTCCAACAGTCACAAGGCTCGCTAGCACTGTAGCATTCATTCCAACTGCTGACTCAAAATGCTCAATTTACCAGGAAATTCTGTCTGTAAGAACATGAACTCAAACCTTAGAAGTTAAGCTCAGACATGGAGGTTTAACTGAGCCTGCAAAGTCTACCAGACACCAGATGCAATCTCCCTTCTTGCCTTTATCAGTGGAAGGTTCTTGCTTTCAGAGCCTAGGTTTCCTCATTTACAACAAAAAAAGGAATTGAGCCACTACCAGGTTTTTATGAGGGAACTATAAAGCCAAAAGGTGGAACAATGAACACTGGTGACCAGAACCCAGTGAAATGTGTCCAACCCTCAAGATTCTGGAGCTGTCAACAGCAGAAGCATAGCATTTACAACACATGCCCACAGGTGCTACACAAACATACTTACAAATGCACAGAGTTTATCACACAGGGAAGGAATGAGATAACAGGCCCAACTAGAACACCACAGAGAAGATTCTTTCTGTGCTTGCTCCTAGCCTAGGTTTCTTTAGTCAGCACCATTGAATCTAGAGACCATGACAAAATACACAGAATGGCAGAGTTTGGGAGGACAACAGAAATCTGCTGTGTTCAAGCCCCCCCCCCCCAACCCAAGGCTGCTCTGATGGGTTAGGCTCACAGTAAAAATCTCAGGGCTATAGCTGAAATTTCTGCATTCGACTGCTGTTGACTAAAGCTGACTTGGCTGTACCTCTTGGGACATGTACTGCTCTTCTGTCAGTTCAGGGTGCTTCCACCCGGGACACCACAGCTTGGGTCACCACAGGTTTGGGACATGTACTGCTCTTCGGTCAGTTCAGGGTGCTTCCACCCAGGACACCATAGCTTGGGTCACCAGAGGTCTGCAGCCAATAGGCACAGGTGAATGAGCAAAGTGGAAAGAAACTCTTTTTCTACCGAGGCTGAGAAAGGAAACCCAATTTTACCCAAACCCATATATACCGCCTACACATTCATATCCAATCCCATTTCAAATTAAACATCTGCTTTTATGCTAGTTTCTGTGGCTATGTGATTCTATTTTATGGTATCATTATCATTCATTGTCAAAATAAAAAATACACAATTTCACCTCCAGGTTTAGAAAACTCATAATTCCAAATCCCAAATAGAGTTCAATAACAATAGGAAGACTTTTGGAAATATTCCAGAATGCAAAAGAAGCCTTTCTTTTTTTTTTAATTTAAAAAACTCTGGACTATCCCCATCTTCTAAGTGGCCGTGAGAAGAAAAGCCCACTTCCCTCGTTCAGCCCAGACTCATTCAGCTTCCTAGCTCCGTACCACTTCTTTCAAATAAAATCACGGCCTTTATTAAGCTAGCATCCTCACAGCCTCTCCTAACGGGAGTGCACAGGAGGCTTGACGGGCAGTTTCCATGTCATTAAATTATTTTTGGAGGTGTTTTGTTTTCATCTCTGTGGCTATGATAAAAACTCAGGCCAAGAGCAACACAGGCAAGGACGGAGTTTACTACATCGTATCCTCCCAGGTCACACAGTCCATCACTGAGAATCAGAGCAGGAGCCAGAAGGCGACAGCGCTTACTTCTCCACACATTTCCACCCAGGGTACTTAGAACCAAGGTAGTGCGCTAGAGAGTGCAGAGGACCTCTGCTGGCTGGCCTGGTCTCAGGCTTATTTACGCTTCCCTAGCTTTCTGATACAGCCCCAAACCACTTGCCTAGAGATGGGTCCACTCACAAGGGCCTAGACCCTCCTTATTGATAAATAAGACAATCCCAGAAATATAACCACAGGCCTTTCTGATCTAGCAAAGTCCTCAATCTGGGTTTTCAGATGGCTGTGGCAGGTTGGCAATTAAAGTTAACTAAGGAAATGTGTATGTTCACTAAAAACTTTGAATTTATAGTAGGCAGAAAATATTTTTTTTTCCTTTTCCTCTTGTGCTGAGGTATGAACCCAAGGGCCGGAAGCACCCTGACACTGAACTAAATCAACAAAACTGAAAAGGAGAGGAGTGCCCTGCACCTCACCTGGGCAGCACAGTAGAGCTGGCCCTGGTGGCAGGGGTGTGAGTGAGATGGCTTAAAGAGTGAGTGCAGGATAGCTGGCCACACCCCTTGCCAGCTGCAGCATTCGGTGAGATGGGAGTGCTGGAGAGCTGGCCTTGATGGTATGGGTGCAGGAGAACTGGTAGGCTGAGCAACTGACTGCCACCCAGGCCAAGATCCAAGGCTCTGAGTCGGCCCGACCGTCTGTGAACTGCTGGAGCACACAAAGGGGCCGGCTTTGGAGAAGCAAAGCCTTAGGAGCCCCTGACACTGGGCAACACTAGGAGGTCCGAGAGGATCCAGCACGACAGTACAGTGCGGCAGAAGCCAGAGACTAGGCCAATGACGACCTCCGGGAACATTGGCAGAGTCAAGCTGTTTGCGCAAAAGGATATACTGTGTGACACACCAGGATACACTGCAGCTTCCACGGCAACACATTTTTATTCCTTTTGTTTTCCTTTTTTCCCCCAGAGGTATGTTGTAAGGGAAGAGGGTAGATACAAAGGCACAGAGAGATGAACACATGTGAAATTCACAAAGAATCAACATATAGTTGAAGAAATAGGAAAAGAAGAAAAAAAATAGTTGGGTATGGTGGTATGCCTAGAACCTTAGCACCCAGTGGGCTGAGGCAGAGTTACTTGGAGTTCAGGGCCAGCCTGGGCTATATACAGAGTCCCAAAATAGAAGGAGATCTTGTCTCACAATTAAAGAGACAGGGATCAACGAAAAGACAGACAGAACATAGTAAAATAGCGACTTGTCTACGGGAACAGTCACAGGAGATTGCCAGCGTAACAATATTCATGAAAATTTAAGCACAAACTGGTTCAATCTTTCACCCTGAACTTCTATTCACTCTCCGTGCCCTGTTCCTTTGCCTAGTGGCTCTCATAACTTGAGAGGAAAAACCTGAGGGGAATCCAAACTCTAAGTAGCCTAGACCTTTTTACCATCTCATTTCCTAAGCGCTCATCTCTAATTCAAACAAGGAGATTATTAAAACAATGACTTTCCAGTCAGTTACTCAACAGAATGTTAACTATCGTTATCTTCGGATCAAGGGGTCCTGCTTCACATTTTCTTCTTCATTTCTGTAGTAAACAGTCACTGCTATAAAAATAAACATTTAATTTGGGACATTCTCATTATGAAACAGAAGGTTTACAGCAGATGGCCACAATACCAAAAGGTTAGCCCTCTCACTGACTGTATTGATAAACATAAAACTACAGCTATGAGATATACTTATATTTTCATGGAGACTTCTGGAAGGCCCGTGATGCACAGTACTGGGTAGGAAGCCATCCTGCCCTACAAGTGCACAGCACCCTAGGCACAGGGCAGTGTGCATGTGTAGTCAGCGGAGCTAGAGCAGCAAGATGCAGGAACAAGGGACAACAGCAAATCGGTCCCTTCAAGGTGCTGTCCAACCTTGGTAGAGGAAGAGGGATCTTTGTTTTCCTGCTACAGGGGATGCAGAGAAGTGAGTGCCTACGGTTCACACTGAGTCTCCTTCGTGTAGTAGAGGAAATGGGAAGGCAGGGGGCCCTCAGTACAACTGTGAAGAGGAATGGACTCTATTCCATGGCCCACAGAAGGCTGCCAAGGCCCAGACAAGAAGGAACACAGTCATTTCCAAATTAAAAAAAAAACAACAACAAACAAACCAAGGCATTGAGTATGTTTCTGGGTAGTGGAAAGGGAACACATGAAATGCTGCCACCTAAGCAGCTTCTCGCTCCTTCTCGCTCGTTACTGAAGTCTTCTTCCAGTTCCCAGCCCCACTGACACCTGACCTAGCCCATTCAAATCCAGCCAGAGTTCAAAAGCCAAGATATATAGTCTACGCTTTACCTTCTAAATGACAAGATGCCTACAACCACACCCACAAAGGATATCAAGCTATAAAGCAGAGATTTATCTCAATACAGGTCCTCACAGCCGCTCTAAGGGCTTAAAGATTACTTTCACTGTAATGTGCTCCCAAAACAACCATTTACTTGATAATGCAGAGGAATCAAAGACCAAAATTAATGAAAGGACCTGTTATAGTTCAAGTGTGCGGAAATTTCCGGTTTCTTTCACACTTCTTCGGCCATAAATCCAATCACAGACTACTTTTCACGCCATAATATCAACATTAAATAATTTGGAAACTGGAAAATTTTGACATCACTCCAATACCAACAGCTCTGTTTAGCAATATGAAAGAGAAATATAATTAAGTACATCATCTCACTAACAGAGTGCCTTTGTCACAAGCAAGCAAACCCCACCCCCAGGTTATCCGAATATTATCTATCCATCAAACTTCTCTTCCACAATATCCAGAGTCCCTTCCTTTTATCACTTGTTTCCTTTGCTTCCTGCTGTCACAGAAAAGAGAAGCAAAATGATGCTCTACTGTCCACCCAGAACTACCTGAGAGCTGGCACACAGTTCCTGTCCTGTGCCTTCCTCCACCATAAGCACCCAAACTACTATTGTAAATCATGTTCCATTCCTGTTCATTTGATAATATTGGTCATTTTCATCACCATATGGATGACCATTTTCTAGACAACTATGGTACAAAATACCCTAATTAGACATTTAAATATATTAATTCATTTCATTCTATCATTCAGTAATACACCAGCACACTGTTTCTATTCCCACTCACCTTTACTAGCAAAACATCCCTGTACTCATGTATATCAAACTATAGAAAGGCTAGTCTAAGCCAGAAATTGACTATGTCTAGATTGTGTAAAACCTCTCTGGTAGGAAAAGGAGAAATAGCCAGGCGGTGGTGGCGCAAGCCTTTAATCCCAGCACTTGGGAGGCAGAGGCAGGCGGATTTCTGAGTTCGAAGCCAGCCTGGTCCTCAGAGTGAGTTCTAGGACAGCTGGAGCTACACAGAGAAACCCTGTCTCAGAAAACCAAAACCAAATCAAAACAAGGAAAAGGAGAAATGAAGTAATACGAAGGCAGGTTCTGGACCTGGCTTTGCCTCTCATGCTTGACGTGAATAAAAGATGCAACACCCTGTGCTGCTGACGTGATGTCCCCTAAAGGTAACATGCAGACCACATACATATACTTCAGATGACTTTTGGGCTCCTTGGTCAGGCAAGGGCAAGTGAGGGTCAGTGAGAAACTTTTCTAAGCACATCAACCACTCTACTGACTTGAACCTAAAGAAGTTAGCAAACCTTTATGGAAATCTATGTTCTAAGTACTACTGAATCACATAGCTGCCAGAAGTTAAAAACATTTTTTTTTAACTAAAAGTATATTCTCAAAGACTCCTTCATAATTACAAGATACAATTAATTGGCCACGAAATTTCCATGTTGGACACAAGTCAGGGCCAGGCTGTAAGTAAGGAGACTACCCAACTCCAAATGCTATCTGGTCACTGCCATAGAGCCAGATTAAATACAAATGAACTTCAGAAACAGTCCTCTGAAAGCAATCAGATGACTCAGTGTCAGAGTTTACTGTGGGTGCTTCATGTGAGCAAAGGGAGTAATAGGGCAGCAGGAATGAGAGTCCTCATCCATCAGGAAAGAGATCTGATAGAACAAGAGGAACCCACCTGAAAGGGACCAGGGTCATCATGTTGGTGTGCGTCAACATGACCAGAGCAACAACTCTACCAACCTATCACTGAAGGATCCTATAACCACCATGGGGCCCGGAAGAAGAGCTGCAAGGATGTTAAACTCCAAATGAAGCAAGAGGACATTTAAGAGAATCCACTGCAGGCTACTTGCTGGCTCTAGGAAACTGTTTCTAAACTCAGATAACGATGCACGCAGGCTCTGGCCATACGACAGGAACCGGAGGACTACTTACTGCCTGACCCAGGTACCTTCAATAAAACGTCAGTAATTAAACAGCACAACTGAAAATTAATAGGGCCATAAACAGATTATAATGGGGAACTGCCCTATTACTGAGAGGTTTGAAAGCTGCCTCCAGGTAGCCTGAAAATGTTATCAAAGACAATGGTTTATTACAGCCAAAGCAAACATAAAATGCACAGATTATCTGTCAAAGGCCACAACTGGTAGCAGACAAGGAAAAAACTCCACGTTTCTTCTATGAAATTACTGGCTATTAAAAAGAAACAAAAATAGTTTTTAATTTACCCACCCCCATCCACACAGATGCAATGATGGCCACCCAGCTCTGGGGAGATGAGCGGATGATCTGTAAACTGCGCTCCAGCAGGCTGTCCTGATACAGGGTGGGACAACACCTGAGACTGAGTTGGGGGAAGGTCACGGTGGCTCTGCTCTCTCTGACTTCTGGTTCCATAGTTATGGAAAGAGAACCAAGCTTCAGAGCTAGAGAGTTATTGCCTAGTTCAATCTGCACTCATGCCGCTCGGTCACATTCCTACAGGCCTACTTTAATTATCAGTTCATAAAGCAACAGCCTCTAAAACCAAAAAATGGAGGCAAAGAAAGAGACGTGCCACTGAACCCTGTCAATGAGAAGCCTCTGTGGAAATGAAAAATTATCCCTCTCCCCTGCTTCCTCAGACAGTCTGCCCCCTGAACCCTGCCCCCTGCCCCCTGCCCACCTCCCATCCTACAGGACTTCTCCCTAGACTCTATCTTCTTAGGGCAAGGTGTCCTAAAACGGGAAGGGTCAAGGGGCCACAAACTAAACAGACCAATTCTTTAGCAGTAACAGGCTAGTATTGGGTGGCAGAGGTAGGCGAATTTCTGAGTTCGAGGCCAGTCTGCTCTACAAAGTGAGTTCCAGGACAGTCAGGGCTATACAGAGAAACCCTGTCTTGAAAAAAGAAAAGAAAAACTCATGCTAAGTCAACATTTAAAGCAATGAAGACCAATCTGTTAACAAAGCTGTATGAAAGGAAAAAGGAGTAATCATTCCAATGTAGTCAGTCATCACACAGCAATAAAACGCACCAATCTGAATTGTCACTAAAGGATTCTTAGCTACCCAAAGATCCATTTTGTGATCTATTTGTGTGACTTATGGAAAGATAAAGCACCTCCCTCCAAAAAAACCCTCTAAAAACGGATACAATGATGAAACGCACACTGTAGTGTATATACGGGCACCCTGGTATAAATCCCTGGAACTGACAGAGCGCCAAAAGTAAGCCAGCCAGGCCACACTCAAGAATATAAATGTCAACACAGACCGAAAAAGCTCCTAACTTAACTGAAATGGAAGAAAAATGTAATGGTCTCTCCCTGACAGAAGTTCTAAATGTACCTGGAAGGAATGCAGGGACAAGTTCATAGAAGCCGCATGCCAGATTTATAGTAAGTCGCGTAGCTGTCTTCTCCGAGAAAAGTTAATACAATCCTGTCAGTTGTGCTACTGAAGTGTTCAGTCCTGGAGCCAAAGCAGAATAGCTTGAGACAAGAGAGGGGAGACAGACTCCCGCAATGACAGGATTCCTCCCCAACTCTCAGGCAGATCCAGAACAGAAGAAGGACAAGTGGATGACTAACACATCCATTCAACAAATACTTCCTGAGCTACCCTTGTTCATTAAATAGGAACTACAAGTAAGCAGCACAGGCAGGAATCAGCAAGGCGTGGTCAGGGAGCTTGTAGACAAAGGCAAGCCCAGAAAGCAGCAAAAGAAGACGGTGCTGAGTGTGACTGATGCTTGCCTGGGGCACAGGTCTGGGCATCCCAGAAAACCCTACGGACTTGATCGGATGCGATCGCAGTGTCAAAGGTAGATAAACACTGCTCCTCAGCCCTGCCTTTCTCTGCGGTCTACACTGCTACTACATGTCAAAGGGGGCAAAGACTTTAAACCAAAACCAAAAAGGCCCAACTAACAAAATGGGTTGGTGGCAAAGTACAAAGAGTCAGGAACCAACGGGGTAAGGCAAGCACGGAAGGGTCACTGCTACCATGAAAATTACATATCGTGCAGACAAGGGCAGAGGAGCATCGTGGGCAATTTTAAGGTCTTCTACTGAAAATCCACAGCATAAAACTGCAGTGTATAACATTTCCTTTTTAAGGGGAACACAAAAGAAGCAGAAGAAACTAACTTGATTCCAAATTTACTTTCTCTGAGAGCAACACTTGCAAAGTCTTTGTGCGAGAGATCCCTACTCCACTATGTTCTGGTCCATCTGTTTTCAATTATTTACAGTCAATTAAAACTACATGTCTCAGGCTTGGGTGATATCTTAGTATTACCTCTCAAGCACAAGGACGAGTTTGGATCCCCAGACCTCACATCAAAAACTGGGATGTTGAGCCACCTGTGCTGAAACCCCGACAACCCTGAGATGGGAGGTGGAGACAGGCAGATCATGGAGGCCAGGCCTTGTCGGCTGAGAACCAATCAATACTATCTTCTAACCCCACAGCATCATACCTGCTCGACTAACACAAATGCACACACATACGTTGAAATAAAAAACGATGACCGGCATCTACAGATCACTTCACTTCATCTACAGAACAGCTATTTCCTAATCTACAGGAAGGGGAACCAGCTTGGTGAAATGTGTTGGTATCATGACTGCCACACCCAGTGTCTCCTCGACCAGAGAAATGGCCTTTATTTCTTTGCCCAGGTAGGCCAGGCAACTGAAGACCAATGCAAGCCTGGCTGCTGGGAAGGACAGGCTGAACAGCGCAGAATGATAGTTATTAGGGTCGGCTTCTTTTCCCGTCACGTGGACTCTGGTAGTTCTATCACACGCAGGTAGTCAAGCTCGGTGACAAACTAGTGTTTACCCAGTGAGTGATCATGCTCGGCACTGCTGTTGCTTTTTAAAGTGAGCCGTATCTACTGATATTTTGTGTAACAGAAATGAAAACAGAAATCGTTCCAAGTCCAAAACACATTTAACAAGCTGTCAGAGAAGACACCGTCACTCATCATATAGCCCTTGGAAACTCCGGGGACAGTAAGTGAAATGCGCAAAGAGCACCTTGGCTTCGTTCTGAAGGCACTGCTGGCCTTTGGAGGCCTTAAGCCTCTCACCTGAGAGAGAGTCCCAACACTGTGCTTCCAATACTTCCAATGGGGGAAATGGCAAACAGCTAAGGCTGTCAGATAAGCCCAGGCCAGAACTTGTGTTTGCAAACAAGGAAAGGCTTGGCACATCAACAGAGAAAATAATGGCACAGGCTGGTAAAAAGATGGGACTAATTCCAAAGTGTCTTAAAAGGTGTTTACATGTTTCCTAGCTTACAGTATTTATTTTCTAAAAGTCTGATTTATAACTTGAAACTACCCTCTGAACTCTGAATGAACAGTCCACGTGACATGTAAGATTATAAAAAACATCAGCTGATGAAAACTGCCAATGGGGTTGATGTCCCGTGCCACAGCCATCTGTCTAGGAGTTCTCGTAGATAATCAGTGTAACAGGATGCTCTTCCAGTATTGTCGCCAGTAGAACAGAATGAACCAAGTCCAAAGGCATCTTCTGGTGTATGTTATAAATGTTGACGGTCCACAATAATTAACAAGAACAAAGAGGGCACAATAGATAATTCTGTCAGAAAGTCAAAGTTGGTTGTGTGTAGATGTAGGTAAAGAATTTCTTATGGAAAAAAAAAATTAAAATACTGACAGCTGGTTCATCCCAGCCAGTGCTTCTCACTGGCTGCCCTCCTGCATTACTGCAATAACTTTTCAACTTTCCTCTGTGGACAGCTTGAAATCTCATCCATTCACTAAGATAGTCTCTCTTCTAAGGTAGAGCAGCCGGCAACCAGACCTTTCTACACACGCTTGCTCCTACAATCCTGCCAACATAAAAGGTGGTGTCAGAAGACATTTCCTCCTGGGAGCAGTCTTAGAGGCCACATCTGCTATTTAAGTTCAGCATTTACCATGGGACAACAGAATGTAAGGTATTGGGATCCACAGTAATCTTTTGAATACATATATTCACTTTACAGATGAAGAAAAGGCTCCAAGGGCTGAAATGGCTTTTCCTAGATCAGGACTAGGCAACAAAGGCCTAAGGAGCTCTTGACTTTACCCTACACTACTCACACAGAAGCACAGTACAAATACCGCTTTGACACTAAGGTACCTATTTACAGGGTATGCCTGGAGGAGAGGCCTGACCAGAGAGAAGTTAAGCAACTTGCCTCAAATGGCATGTTTTGCTATGTGACCGCACACGCAACAGGCCCTACCTTAACCAGTGGCTCTGAGGTTTAAATGAGCGGACTGAATTAACCACATTCGATAAGCACTCAATAAAAATTAGCTGCTACGATTAAAGGTCTCTGCATTTATTTAAAAAAAAAAAAAGGCACTCAACCAAGGAGACCCAGTAGCAACAACAGAGCTTGCCTGTCAGCTAAATAAAGAGCGGACAATACTCAGAGACATTATTCTAATCTCTTTCAGGCAGCTTTCGTGCCCAAGAACCCAGAAAACACTGTGGTATCTCTAATGCTAGTGATGTCATGCCCATGTTTTCCAAGGGTGCTTTCCCTAGGGAGATGCGATAACATCTGCTCTTGGGTAGAACGAGAATGGCCCCCACAGGCTCATACATTTCAGTGCTTGGTCCCCTACTGGTGGAACTGTGTGGGAAGGACTAGCAGAGGTGCCTTGTTGGAGGAGGTGTCTTCCTGGCAGGACGCACCCCATTCCCAGTGGCCTAGCTCTCCTCTCTGGATCAAGACAGAGGCTCTCTGCACAGCTCCAGTGCCTGTTTCATGCCAGGCTCCCTACCGTGATGGTCATGGACTCTAACCTCTAGAACTTTAAGTCCCAAACTAAATGTGTTCTTTTATAACTTGGTCATGATGTTTTATCACAGCAATAGAAAGGTAACTAAGATATCTTATTCATTTTTATAAGCACCAAAACAAATCCTCCAAGGTCCAACTTGGGGACTCAATGAGCTTACTGGTACTACTTGCAGAGTATGGGTGAGAGCAGTCTCACAGAAGCAGGAACAATCCCAAAGCAACTTCACAACTACAGAAGGCTCACCATGACATAGACAACAATTCTCCACGGTTTCACAGGCGGAGTCCCACGCCCCTCCCTTCCATAATCTGGCAGTTTCAGAGATCAATGGGGGACAGAATTATATACAGCTAGACCGGAGGTGCACAGAGAGTGGGGAAAGGGCTGAGATCAAGCAAGGATCCAATGACTTCCTATATCCCTCTATGAGGGAACATCAAGAATCAGCAAGCTCAATCTTGAGGCTTTCTACAGCTACTCTAATGAAAACGGTGGCTACATGCCAGAGGATGATGGCTTATGACAAGACCTACGTACAATTTTTCATTTCTGCTACAGAACAGTCAATAGGGTGTAATAGAAAATGTGCATCCTGTGCTACATCACCTCTTAACCACACGACATGGTCGGGCCTCGCCTTCTGCAGGTCAGTGCGGCAGCTCCCCACTACACTACTAACTCTTGGAGAGAGGCATCAGACTCTGGCTGGGGCTTCTGACCTTGGTTTGCTTGCTGCTCCTAGAGATCATAAACCACTTCAGAGTTCAATTCCTTGGCCACACCCCTGAGGGCAGCTGCTGCTCAGCTCTTACTACAGAACGAGTGGTTCAGAATCGAAGCCGATGACTTACAATCAAAATCGTAAGGTTGGAGCTGGAGATGTACTCTAGGTACAGGAGGCTCTGGGTTGAATCTCCAACGTTTATAAAAACCAGTGTAGCTGTATGCACTTTAATCCCAGATGGAGATGGTAGCAGAAGGATCAAGGCAATTCTTGGCTACAGAGCAAGTTCAGAGTCACCATGAAATAGAGGAGAATGTTTCTAAGAAAAAAAAAATCACAGGTGGGGACAGAATGATGCAAACACCTGCATATTAATAAGTAAGCGCCTTACCGTCCTATTCCTCCATGTGAGCTGAAAAGCAGTGAAGAGAGTGCATCTGAAGAGACGGTGGGCGGTAGGCCTCGAGCTCACGGATGCCTCAGTAGCCTGGACACTAGTGGAGCAACTCCGCATTAGGGAGACACTAAGTCTCTGCCAGAGTGGAATGAGAACCACTTCACTCGTACTCAGCACCTATCAGCACGCACTCACCCTTGGGAGATTGAGTTGATGTCTCTATACTCTCATTTCTTCCATAAGACAATACACATGAAGGTTCTTTGTAACTCAGCTTGTCACATAAAAGTGATAGAAACCTTTAAAGCAATCACAATAAACCAAACCAAACCACATGGCACAGATGGGGGCAAATAATTCTGTGCCTTGTGGTAAACAAGTAGTTGTGGGTGCGCGAACTCAGGCAGTTGTTTTGAGCAGATCGGCTGGAGCACTGAGGGAATCTGGAGCGGGAGGGAGCTCACATGAACCATAAAGCTAAATATGGTGCAGCCCTTTTCTGCTTGGGAACGGGCTCTGGCTTTTAGAACTTTTTAATATAGCTTTGTTTGTGACAAAAACCATCTCAAGGCTCAAAGACAAAACCAACCGCTTAAAACACAGAATACGCACTGGTGATCATTAAGGGGTTAAACCACCGAAAGCACTAACTTGATGAGCTTTAGTCTGGCTCTGTGCCCCTAAGGTCAGCAGGCAGTGGCTGTGAACTCAGGGGTGAGGAACAATCTCAGTGATCTGGAAAATGAGGCAGTTGACCTTATAACTTCTAAAGACCCTCTAGCCTACAACTCCAAGACTGAATAATTTCTCCAGAACTCAGAGGCTCCACCTAACACGGTCTCAGGAGCCCAGACTGCTTTTCTAGACCCTTCCAACCTGCTCAAGGCTCACAACCAGCAGTATGCATGCATCCGTGTGTGTGTGTGTGTGTGTGTGTGTGTGTGTGTGTGTGTGTGTGTGTTTCATTTATTCATTCAGATGCTGTCTTTCAACTGTGTGGCAGGCTTTGGAAAAAACAACAACAACAAAAACACTTTCTTAACACAGTAACTGGATAGATCTGGGAATAAAAACTCAATCTGGTGGGTCCCACATGAGAAAAACCTGGAGACATTGCTTAGAGAAAGTGTTCTCCCACACAGCTGTGAGGAACAATGGGTTTGTGCACAGCAAAAGGTTCCTTCCCAGGGAATGAAAAGCTACCAGCTCCTGTGAGGCAGAGGACAGACTAACAGCAGCTTTAGTGACCAAAGAGTCAAACAAGGCCTAGGCCCTAGGAAAGTAAGGGCAACAGCTTTAGAAATAACCACACATTAACGTACACTGGGTAACAATTTCTGCTGGGTGGAGAGCCCCTCCCCAATGCTGCCTTCAGACTAGAAGCATTCTAGAAGAAAGAGTCGAAAGTAATGATCTCATTAGTAAGGGTTTCTGGCACATACTCTTGTACCTGGTGCATAAAATGCACCTGGGCATATATTTAAACTATGAAGTTAAAACCATTGTTCACATCTACTTTTGTAACCTGCTATGATACCTAAGGCAGCAGTATGCTATCAGGGAGTCAAAAGCCCTGATTTGAACCTCAGCTCTGCCATAGAAGACTTGTTCACCTTAGACAGACGAATCTTCTCTAAACAGCTATTTTCTCCTAATACAATATAAAGGACTGTTGGGTATTTACAGAAAGAACTTAACACAGCTTTAAGTTCTAAAGAAAAGCTTGATAAACACTGGCTATCAAGAAACAACAGTTCCTGAAGACTAGAGGCTGTTCAATTATTTTGATAGCTACTGCAACACTGTCAAAAACCTTCCCAGCAAAGAAATGCTACCTGCTTTACTTTCCCACTGGGGATAAGAGTTCACAGTTGTGTTTTAGAGTTGATCTGTATTTAGTGTGACTTTTATCATGATGTGCGTTAGGGTCTAACAGATCAAATTAAGTTGCTAAGTGACATCACACGTTACAGCAGAAAGTGAAGTGGACACTAACCTCCCACCAGACTGCTCCAGAGGGGAGCAGACAGAACAACAGGAAGCTTGCCTGGGCACAGGACAGAAAGAAGTCCACCTTGTTTTCCAAGTGTCAGTAGCAACAGTTAATTCATGCTTATTCCCAGCTAAGCCCACATCAAACACCCACGGTGTCTAAGCGCACACCATGCTTGCCTGAGCAACAGTTTGGGACCCTGGGTGGGAAGCTGCAGGGAGGTGAGGAACAGACACTGGGAGAATTCAATGTCTGACAATCTTAGGTTCCATCTTGGTTCTTTCCTTTCAGGATGTAGCAGGAGAAAGAAGTTGCTCACAGCCAAGCTTCCAGACACTCATCATTTGAAAAGTTCCTAAGTTTTCAATTCAGACTTGTGATTTGCATCTCTGCACGTCCATTTCCATGACTGATAAGGATGACCAGAGGAGGCCTATAGACTAATTAGTGCAGCATCTCCAGCTTGCTGTGCAGTCTAGTGCTAGAGACGCGCTTAAGTCATAAAGCTCTGTCATGGAAGACTGGCTTGATAAACTTTAGGGAAAGTTCTGACATCAAGAAGGGAAACAGGAAAGGCATTCATTTGGAAAGTATTTTTTCCAAACATGAAGCAGAGGCGGCAGGGATCCAGAATCAAACACAGAGCCAGCCCCAGGGAGCTTTGCATCGGTTACTGTGAGCGTGGTGCTGGGGTGCACTGCGCACTCCGGAATGCCAACACCAGAGGGAGAGGATGAAGGGCCAGGGCCAGCCTGGCCTACGTGAGACATCTCAGAAACGAACAAATAAACCTAGTGTGGAATTGACTCCTAACGAGAGTGTGCCTTGACTTACAGAAGTGCCCTTTAGCTGACACCCCACCAGGAAAGATGCCCCTGAAAGCACACTGGCAGAGGCCTAACATTTTCAGAGGCCGTGTCAGGCTTAAGAGTGGTTCTCTGAATTTTTTGGAATGAAGAAGAGTGCACTCTGTAAAAACTCCCCAAATGTTGCAAACTCAAATGTCACCAATTTGCCTGACAAAGTGGATAGAGCTGTTTTAAAACCTCAAATGTTACCAATTCACCTGACAAGGTGGAACCAGCCTTCTATCCAAGAGCCAAGAGGCTCAAGAATAAAATCTGAATTGCAATTTGGCTTAAACAGAAAAACAAAACATGCTAGGTCTGCCTTCAGAACTACCTGTTGAAGTCACCTTAGTTCCCTTTGGTTATTTCCTCCTCCTCAGGATGCTCCTGAGTCTGTCAGCCCTGCCCCCATCACCATCCCTCTTACTTTCACTGTCTGGTAGTGCTGTAGGAGAGCACATGAGACTGCAAAGGCACTCGCTGCATGGCTATGGTGTGGGTGTTTCTTCAAGGGTTCACTTGCTGGAACTCTGGTCCTCAGCATAGTGATGCTGAAGTGACAGAAGTTTCAGGTTCTGTCCTTGGAGAGGATTCTCCCAGGACCCTGAGCTTTTCTCCTGAGACTGTACCTGGTCACTCTGACTTCTGCCAATGTGATCTCTCCTCTTGCACATCCCGCCCACTGATGCCATCCACTCTGAGTGCACCACAGTCATGCTGATGCTGGCATCACGTGCTTCACTTCTGGACCTGTGTGTGAGTTTAACAAACCTCTTTCCTGTCTAAAGATAGCTATCCTGATGAGGCTCATGCAGTACTTACCGACCCACACAAGGTACTCAGTTCAATCCCTACAAATGCAGCCTCGTGTACTTTATTTTTGTAGCAAGATATGATTTAATATGGAGTTTTCAGCCAGAGAAATGTCTTGTTGATTTAATAATCAGAAGCAAAAATGTTTAGACAGCAAGGCAGATTCACTGCGAATTGTATTGTCCACGCAGAAGGAGCAGAGAGTTAACTTGTTTTGAAAATATCAGTTCCCTCATTAGTCCTTCTCACTCCACCTCTGAACTGCTTACCCTTAAAAATAACTGATGTAAACTGTCTAGATCTCGACACCTCCTACTCAGCTTATAGGGGGAAAAATTCATGCTTTCCATTCACAGACACCAGGGTGTGCAAGTGTGTGTTGTGTGTATGTTGTGTATGTATGTTACATACATGTATGCATATGTATGTGCATGTGTGTTCCACTAAGGAGACGAATGCTGAACAGGCTCTCTGAGTGACTAGTACTCTGCTGCTTTACCACCAATAACAAGCAAGGCAGGGTGGCAAATGGGATCAAGGTCTGGGCCACTGAACCCAGGCCGGATCACTGTCTCGATCAAGTCCTGGACGATTCGAGGGCTGGGAAATAGCAGTCCCAAGATCCTCAGGACAGAGCTGGCACTCGGAAAGTGACTGGTGGGACAACACAATTAATTTCGACAAAAGGTCACACAATAAATTTAGCATGGTATTCAAACTGGTTGTGGCACAACCTTCAAAAAATCCGAAGGCACTATGCAATCGATGGGCATATATAGTCCTGGTCCAAAGTGGCAGACTTCACTGCATTCAGAAACCTTTACCAGATCTGCTTTCAAGAATTATAAATCAAATTATCACTGTCATGATCATTTTAACCAAATATATGAGTTCTAACAGGTTTAATAAGGGGGTCGGAGGAGTGTCACTAGACCTGAGGTGTGTGTGATCTTTTAGAAGTAATGCTAGTAGGTCATGGAACCTAGGACAGTCTAGGACTGCCACTTTTCTCAACCAGTATAATTCTAATTTCATTTTAAATACTTACCCTTACACCCATACATAAATGTAGCTCTCCCCCCTTATCAAAAAAACCTTCTTTTGTCAGCAGATAGAAACTGAAAGCTACAACTAGTCAAAATGCAGCACACAACAGACTGTGGAGTGCCCACCCCAATGGATACAACAAAAACTTTACCCCTACATTTAAGGTTCAGGGAACACACAGAAAAGGGAGTGAAAGGCTGCAAGGGCGAGAGAACCAAGATATCTTATATGAGAGTGTGTGTTCTATATAACAGAGACGTTATAGCCATGAAATCCCAACAATATGGCTACCTAAACAAGTCCTGAATGACGACAACCCCAGCTGACAAGCCAAAGTGCCCGGGGAATCTCAGGAGGTCCCACTCTTAGGTGAAGAGCTACAGACAATAATGACTACTGAGTGATGGAGTATCAGTCTTCCTCAGGGGCGAGACCCTAACCGTGGTCAGCCCTCAACACACTGACAGATGCAACACTAAATGGACTTCACAGGCTATATTTATTCTATGTATACATTGAACAATAATATAAGAAGAGAAAAATGCAGTAAGAATGGCTAGAAAAAAGAGTAAAGACAAATATGAACATGAGTATCAGCCTTATCATGAACAAGGCTGTTCTAAACTGTGAAGGAAAACGACTTCTGGGACTACCCAATGGTTGTCATTTAGTGCCCCATCAGGAATATTAAAACAACAACAGCAACAAATAAGCAAGTTGAACCTCAACAGCTTGACTCAGAAAAGCCCAGTATCTCCTGGCTCTGTTTTACCCGGCTAACACATGCATGGCGCTTTAAGATGAATCTGAGGGAGAAAGGGCATGAACTAACCCAACCATGGAAGCCTAGTTCAGTCATCCATACAACAGTCTCACAGTCTAGGAGCTGAGACGTATGAAGGTGAGCGGAGGATGTCAGTAGGATGCCCAACACAGTGCCGACGGCAGACGAGATGCTTAATTGTAGGGGTTTTGTTTGTGAATCTGATTTGGTTCCAATGCAGAAGCCTTGGGGCAGCGACAGTGTTATTTGACTTGGCACTGTTCCATGTTCTGGGAGGCAGTGCGCCGACTTGCTTTGCTGTGAAAAATATTACTATTATTAAAGCGGGAGCAGCTGCTGGGCCAGCAGTGAGCAGCTCTTTTGATTTGTACTCGGTGGAAATAAGGAGTATCTAATTTTATGTAAACGCCACTAATGTGAATAAACATCACAAGAAAAAGGAAATGAAATTCGTAAAAACGGAATGATTATTGGAATATAAAGGAAGCCCCCACCCCCATATCTTTAAAAAAAAAAGTGGACTTTCTTATTTCATGTGCGTCTGGGTCGTGAAGAAGCTCTTCCATGGAAGCCATTAGTCCCTGTTTATTCTTCTGTCTTGGTTACTTCAAACTGGGGGAAAGCCCATCAAGCCAAGGAGACCCTTTGCTCTGCCTAGCCTTCCGCCAGTCCTGGGTAACTATAGAAAGGTTACTGAAAGAACACCGTACCATCACTTTGGATTCGATTGTTGGTCTTTCTTGACCACATCAGCAAAGCTAACAGTGGGTAGTGCAGTCCTCTAACCACAGCCCTACATGTATCCTAAACGAAGGGTCAAGGAAACGTAAGGCATGCAGAGGGAAGTGCAGAAGAATTCCTATCTTCTAAGTGTCACCAGATACCAGGTACTTTACCAACCTTCCATACCTACGAGTTCTCCTGATATAAGACCCTGTTGTCTCTATCCAACTCTTACTTAAATAAAAACTTAGAGAGGAGGCCAGGAAACCGGGATTTCTGCTTTGCAGTGTCAGCTGTATGGAAGAGGCAGGGGCGGGGCGGTGGGGGAGGGGAGGCTGTTCCTAGCCTCTTCCCATTCTCTAAGGACCATCACAAAGCAGGGAGAGGAAAGGCTTAACCCGCACAATCATAGGTCCATCACCCTGCCCGAAGCTGAGCAAACCAGAGGTGATCTGCTGTTCTGAGAGGGGCCAATCTGCACTTCCCTATGGAATGTGGTTTTCCCACAGTGGAGGACAAAGATACCAACCAACTGGTGTCAGGAAGTTTTATAGGACCTGTGTGAGCATACCTGCGTGTAATCTAGAAGTGACTAGTCCCTTTATTGCCTGCCATTCTTCCTCTCATGTCCTAGAGAATTTTCTGAGTCTTTCCAACAAATCTAAATGCTAGTTAACTAGTTCTACTTATGTTTTTCTTTGCTCTGTATGAGTATCTATGAGGGGTGGGTAGAGATTTGAAATTTACCAAAAGGACCATATGTACCTTTATTTTCTGGGCCCCAGCAATCTCATCCACAAAAGGACTGGATGATCTCTAGTTATTTCCCCAGCTTTGATGAGCTCACACCATAACAAAAGAATTACCACCATACTTATTACAGCCCACTGCATGCTGGGTCTGCTCACTACGGTTGTCCTAGTCTAAGCCCTTGGGGCCTGACGTTACAGAATACAAGGTACCGCTGCTATGTTAATAACAGAGTCGAGAAGAGCTTATATGTTCTTCACATCTGGCAGGAGAAGAAATGGTCTCCATTAATGTAGCCAACTCTTTGCTTTCTGCAATAGTTGGCAACAAATTTTAACTGTTTTGTGGTTCTTACCTCCCTGAGCCATAAGGTTCTGATTTTGTTTTCCTAGCTTCTGGGTGGCTAAATTGGGTACTGTCTTATCAAAGGGATACATATTCCAGTTCTTTGGGGGAAAATTATACCGTAGCCTCAGCATTAAAATTCAGTTCTTATGTAACTGACCGCAAACGGCACCATGGCACAGGGCTGCTCAGATAATGCTCAGGCCCAGGAAGAGTCCACTGTGAACTCATACATTTAGCTATAACAAGCAGAGTCATATGGCTCCTAAGCTGAGCCACCCCTGCCCCAGATACAATTAAAATTATTTTACTGAGGTAGCAGCAACTCTATGTCTTGACTAAACAGAAAGATCCTTTCCACTCTAAAGCTCCCGCCTCTAAGCCAAAACTTGTGGTCTCAGTGCTTCAAGCTATAATCGGCAAAGCACACTACATTCCAGGTAGAACCAAGGCATACGTGCCTCCCCCAAAATGGACAGAATCAAATATCTGTGTTCGTTATATAACAAAACAGCTCGTTACCCCAAACTCCAAATAAATAAATAAACAAATAAATAAAATCAATCAACCAAAAGAACAGTGCTGCCCAGAATTTGAGGCATCAATGAAGGGACCCTGTGGACATGTGGCAGTAAACAAATTAGCTCTGACTGGCAAAAGCATGGGTCACGGGGCTGCAGGGGAGCCCATCAAGCCGGCCGGAGTCAGGCGGCAACCCCAAGCACTGGTTCCCTCCTTTAAGCGTTAAGAATACAGTCACACTGAGCTCGCAGCTTACTTCAGCTCTACATGGTTATGACCATATGACCATGAGCCACAAACGGTCCCAATCTTTAGTTCTACCCTGGTGCCATCTATGCTTTTACAACCCAGATCCTTGAAGCATAGAGAGCCAGCATTGTAACCTGACCTCCTCGTCACCTACCTCTCCAAAACACATCTACCAACTGTTGCCCTGATGACACACCAGCAATACAATGCACCAATAATAGTAGACAGCAACAGTCCTGAGGAGAAGAGCCATCATATGTATACAGTGACGGCCATTGCCAGGCAATACTCAGCACTTTACATACGCTGACTCACTCTTCCCATAAAGAAACACGAGACAGAGAAAGCTTCAGTAACTTGACTGACAAACATCCTGGAAATCAAAGCGCTGAAGCAACCCCGGCAGGAGTGCCACCTCCGTCAACGCACATATCATTACTGGTCCACTGGTAAACCTTTCGTCTGTTTACTCACCTACCAAGGAATGTGTAGTGACAATTTTGGAATTCTGGTTTCTTTAAAATACACAAATATTATCAGAATACATTTTTGGTTTTTGTTTGTTTATTTATTTTTTAAATCCCCTGTGTTTGTTTGTTTTTTGAATCCTCAATATGGAGCCTCTCTTCAGACTGTCTCCAGCAGCTGACCATGATTTGCCTCATGCTCTAGCATGGGCATGATTTTGCCAGCTGCAAGCAGTTTCTGCAACTGTGTGGATTCTGGGGACTTTTCAGAGAATATATAAAACCTAGAGCCATGAAAGGTTTAGTTGGTTGGTGGGTGGTTGCTGTTGGTAGTGGTTAGTTAAGTAGTTGTTCAAGGAGGAGGCAGAAGAGAAAGGAAGAAGAAAGAAAAAAATTGGGAAGAGTGGAAGAAAGAAGAACCCACCAAGTAGCAGAAGGCCAGCTACTGGAAAGCTAGGGCCTCTCCCTGGCCTCCTTCCCTATGGGAGGAGCACTGACTAGAAAGACTTTGATACTCACTGGCCGCCTTTTCCAGGTCAGGAAATCACTTGTTAAGTGCCTCATGGGTGTCATCTCCTTTTCTAGTCAAAAGGATACCACTTATGAAATGAGGAAACAGGCTTTGGTATCATCCCAGCCCTGTCACTTACTCACCATTAAATAACAAGTGTAAGAATGGCTGTGCCAGGAAATCCTCAAATGACTAGGTAATTCATATGGAAACCAACACTCGGGGCTCCAAAGACCCCTACACACAAGGCACTCTGCAAATGCCTGGACAGTCTGAACATCTGACACAACTGGCTTTTGATGGAAGCCTCTTAACCCAGTATCAAATGTGTCATGGCCTCACATCACATGTGTTTAGAGACCAGCATTTAAGCCTGTGGCTGGTATGTGCAAAACGGGCTTCCTCACTTCAGGCTTATTTCAGGCTTTCTCTCTAGAAGCCAGATCCAGAGAGCAGTGCTGGAGAAGACTCCCCCAGCAAAGTACTAAAGAGTCAAAAGCCCTGAATTCAAACCCTTGCCTAAGTTCTTCATCTTTAGACCTCAGTCTCCACATTGGAAGCAACAGGACTGACCAAAATCTGTGTGAGTCCCTATAACTCATCAGTTTTACTCCACAAGGAGGCAGAGCTCCAAGTTTCTTCAGTAAACAGTAAGCTGAATAAGATTAATACTTTGTTTCTCCACGTTTAGGCGGCTGTAACCAGCAATCCAAGCATGGGATCAGTGAAAGATTATCAGAACCATACTAGCCTGATGAGTCAAGAAACCAAATCAAATGGCAATAGCATGAGAGTTACAGAGTACTACACTAGTAGGGGTGTCCACCAACCTTTCTGTAATATTATAACTGGTTATTTGATATTCAACACAGCTTTCAATGAGCCTCTTGGAGATAAAGTCTCCACTTTGCCAACCTCAGACTGGATGATACTCACGTTCCCTTTAACTCAACTCTATACAGCGATTCCTTAGGCACGAGTACCCTGTAAAACGGGAGGTGGTGGATGGCCAGGCAGCTCAAGGGCAGACAGGTTCTAAGAAGCCTACTGCAGCCACAACTGTGGAGGTTCCCAGGCACCAGGCTGGCCAGCAGTTCCAGAATACATATGCCAGGATGGACAAGGAAGCCACATGGCTTTTCCATAGCTGATGAGCTGTGCAGAGGACTGTTGGCAGCACCATGTATGAGCATAGCAAGCGGACAGTCAGGGAGAGGCCTGAGCAGACTAAAGCAATTGGCTTGCTTTTTCTCCCCTCTCTAAATTTTATTTATAAACTGTGAAGTATATAGAAAATAAATCAGGTATAAGTTCATATATTCTGTATCCAAAGTCCAAGTCTGTTGCCTACCGTATCAGGAAATCTTGGACATTTAACCGCTGAGCTTTTATGCATGTATGAAAGGATAATACTAAGATTTCCACTGAATTGGCCTTTTATGATGTGAAGATGAAAACAGTGTTTTTAAAATAACGAAGATGTATATGAGGGCATATGGCATTTGTGTGGAATACATGACTGACGGAGTCACACCTTGCTGTAGAGGGAAGCTGTAGTCCCAGTCCCTGTTTCTGTAAGCAAACAGTCACTGACCTTGGCTAGGTTCTGAGAAAACATCCCCTAATTACTGTCAGACTGGATCAGAGGCTTGGCCTCCAGAGCCTAGACTTCTACAAAGGATACTGGTACCACAGGGAGAATTGTCTTTTGTTGGTTCACCTTCAAGAGGTTAGGAACAGACCCAAATACGTTTTTTTCTACTTTACGGAAAATGGCCCACTGGGACTTTATCTAAACCCTCCAGAGAATGGCTTTGTTGTAAGGCTACGTATTGTTTGAAGGTAACTAACTAGTTCTTGAATATAGTGAGACCTGGTTTTAGAATTCCTAGGTAAGAGAGCTCACAGATTAGCACTAGAGACCTAATCTTACTTATCAAAGGCTAGATCTCCAGACATCAACAAGAAAGACAAAGCTCAATATTGTGATCAAAACTTCAAAGAATAGAGCAACACTTACAAAGGAAGTCTGACTGGCTTGCAAGAATACTCTACTGTCAATCCTCTAAGTCTCAAGTTCATTTCTGACTAGCCATAAACCAAATACATACAGAGACAGGCAGGCAGGCAGGCAGGCAGGCATGCACGCACACACACACATGAGATACCCAGTTACCTGTAAAATGGGACTATTAGCAGTAATCAGACAAACATTAACATAGTAGTATGTACATATGGAGGAGGGGCGTGCTAGCGAGATGGCTCAGTGATTAAGAGCACTGGCTACTCTTGCAAAAGACCTGGGTTTGGTTCTCAGCATTCCTATGGTGACTCATTCCCTCTGTAACTTTAGTTCCAGGGGATCAGAGGCCCTCTTCAGGCTTCTTCAGGCAACAGACACATACATGGTATACAATATACACATGCAGGCATACACTGATACACAAAAAAATAAATAAATCATACATACATAAATACATATATACATATATACACATACACACACACATATTACTAGCACATATCAGGAATAACAGTAATTGACAATTGTAGTTACTGTTAATATCAAAGAGACCTCTGGTAACCTTTGATCAAAAAATTCTAGGCCTTCAAAAACACGTATCAAAGCCAGAACCACACTGACATCCAGCTACCTTAGAAAAGCTTTTAGAGGGCACCTTTCAGACTCATTCCCCAATCCCCAAGCCTAGTAGTATAATGCATTCAATGGTGTGTGCATTTGTGCACTGACTAGATGGCCAGACTGCAGTATTTAGCTTATATTGCTGTCATGAGTGTTCTGTATTGATTCTCCCATTTATGAACTTAACCTTTCAGTCCTATTAAGAGTTATGGTTTTTTTTTTCCCTTCTACACCATGAGCTTCCAAATAATCCAAATAATAATCCCAGTGCCCCAGCAGGGCTTGGCAACCAGGACTGCCACACAGATGCTCCTCAAATATGTGATGAGCAGATGCTGCCCATAGGTCACTTATGTAAGTTCTCACATTTCAATCTGAAACACATATCCATACCTCTGAAGAAATATTATACTAAAATTACTATGAAGAATTACCTGGGACATGGGCAGGAGGAAAAGCTAAATTACTAAGGACCTTAGACAACTCTTCAAGAGACCAAAACTTGTATGACAAAAGTGAAGCCTCATCTGTGCACTACAAAGTCAATGAAATATGACTCTGCAGACATTTGGAATGTGTATCTTACATGGTAACTGTGTAAAGGATTCCCGAACTCCTTTATTTACTAATGACACCTTGGAGGAAAGTCATCTCTTTGGGCCTTTTCTTCCCAGTAAAGTGGAGATGAGAGCTGTCCTTTTCCCTTCATCATCTAGTCTACGCGTAGACTTTACACAGCCCTACACAACTGACTCCAAGTGACTGTGTATCCCATGTGCCTAAAACTGGCCTTATATAGAGCAGCAGCTAAAGAAATGAGCAAAGATTATCTCCATCAGCACCAACATAAAATGCTGGCAATAACCAGTAACCCTGATGAGTATGACGTATTCTCCCTTGTACCCAAGGCCCTAAGTATCAGCCACGCCCAGTCTTTAAAGGGAGAATGTGTCCCAGCATCTTGGTCCATATTCCTACAATGCCTGCTTGCTTCTTTCTCAAGAATCTCCTTATCTTCTAGCCACTTACCTATAACTTCTAAAGGGTCACAAGAAGAACAGCATACACCAGGATGCTCTGTTTTCTGAATAAGCAAAGTATTGGTTTTGTGCCTGGAAACTGCTTATAGGCCAAGATGAAACCTTAGCTGAATCCCAGCTGATCCATTCCTGCCTCTCAAAGGCAGTCACTTGTGTCCCAGCCAAACCATTACTCTCCCAGCCATATGTGTCCCTCAGCCCTAAAACGGAAGCCTTGAAATCAGCTTTTAGCCTCTTCTTTCCATGTATATCTGATTCATTTCCCAAAGTGCATGTCCCAAGGGGCTTTAAATATGAACAGCAGCATCTGCTCCACATGGTGGACTGTTTGACAAGGGAACACGACTAAAGGGGAAGTGTTAACCCCAAATTGATCAATTTGGTGTTCGAAGCCTGGTACTCTAACAGGTTTTCAGTTGAGCCCCCCCCCCCCACGGTGTGTTAATTAGTAATATAAATAGCAGACAAAGTCACAAATAAACAGGAAATTCTTAACTACCAAAACTAGGAAAAGACTTGCTTCCAAACAGAAGTCCAAGCTACCCAAATTACTCCCTATTCTAGAGTTTCCACGTCACCAAAAACAAAACAAAACTAACAAACAAGCTACCCAAAAATTCTGTGTCTAAGAATAACCACAATAACACAAGCCAAATTCTTTCAATTTCCAAATCTCTCACTTGTGAAGTATATGCAAACAACATTCCCTGATATGTTCATGAAGTTTTCCTTTTATTTTGGGAACAACAATTCCTACCCCCCACCCAACACACACGCGCCACACACACACACACACAGTACAACATTTTATTTTATTTTATGTTATTTTTGAGACAGGCTCTTCCTATGTATCCTAGGCTGGGAACTCACAACCCTGTGCTCAGTCTCTAAGTGCTGGCATCATAGTGTGTGGCATGTCTAGTGCGGTCCCTGCCCTACCATTTTATGAAATAAGGTCTTGCTGTGCAGCCCTAGCTGGTCTAGAATTCATTAGGCAGTCCAGGCTAGCCTCAAGCTTGTGGAGGCTCCTCCTGCCTCTACTGACCAGCTGACTGGATTACAGGCATGTCCCACTATACCCAGCCTATTTCTGAAGAACCAGGTTATGATCTAGTTAAGATGTACCTTCAGCTGTGTGATGATCCAACAGTAAGAAGCTAAACATCAGTTTCATATAAAGAAGAGGTCACCACACAAAGTCAAACCAAATCGACTATGATTCAAGGGTGAAAAAAATACACATTGAGGAAAATGATTTAACCCAGTTATACTCAAGTTTAGAAAAAGAATGACAAAATTCTGTTATCAATTACTCTATAATTGGTACAAATGAAACATTTTCTAGCATGTTTTGGAGACAAGAGTATATCAATGTATTCGAATATGTCACTTTTGAACTTTCAGACTGGTTCCAATTCTTTCTCAAGCTCAAAGGTCTATTCTTCTACCTATCACACACACACACACACACACACACACACACACAGGGTTGGGGGCAGATGCTTATATGACATTAACTCTATTCTAAAAAGGTGCTTCAATATGCACAAATATCCACCCCACAAACAGCACCCCAAACACCCTTATCATTTGCTGTACAAACAGAATACAGTAACACTATCTGAGTGTGCAGAAAGTTACTGTAACTGACAGCTCTATTAGCAGGCACAGAAGTTGTTATCTGGCAGAAAAAATAACCCCACAGTCTAATCAATGTTAAACCCTTTGGAGGCATATCCAATTAGAAATGGAAAAAGATGACCACACAACTCCTAGCTGAGCATGTTTCAACTTCTTCCACTTATATGAAGGACAGAATCATTTTGAGGTTGAATGCCTGGCAACTCTGTTTAATCCCTGATATTAACTATCAAGCAACTGACAGGTCACCAGGGGGGAGGGGTAGTCATTACCTCTGGCTTTCAAATGCACCTAGGTATGTAGCATTCCCCCATCTACTTGAACATTCATTTCCATCACTCAACAATGACTCCAGAGAAGACTCTAGAAACAACCCTTACTGGGATAAAAACAGACTAATTTATAGCACCTGGCAGGTGGGTAAGATGGGACAAAGAAATCTCCCACCCCCTAACATTTCCATCTCTTACATATGCATCCAAATACCAGTTCTTCATACACTAGACGACTTGACTACCAAAGCCAGTTCCAGGCAGAACTTCAAGATTCCCTATATTACCGAGGGCTGGTCCTAGCGGTCCTAAATAAGAAACGAGCTCCCTGAACCTCAAATAAACCAAGTGCCTAATTCCCATGGGGAAACCCCTCTTCCTGCCTATACTGTCGTGTTCAGCCAGGACAGGCCTGGCTGCTTAGGATAAGAGTAAAATTTTGTGGCACTGAGAAATAGTGCTGAGTTCCTGGGAAATTACCTTATTTTCACTGATATTTCACAGGCTTTTATGTAGCTGTAAACATATGCTCACACGTTTCTCTTCACCCCACCCCACGCTAGCTAAAGATTTAAAAGAAATAGCTTTGCCCTTGCCCCTGTCCCTGGACATCCATCCGCTGGTGGGTCCCGATAGGCAGAGCTAATTCTTTCCGCAGCTTCTAGTCCCATCTACCAGTCTGATCAGCTCTGCAGACTGCATTGAGTGTCCTGCGGATCTGGTGCAGCAAGCCCTGAGCCCTAGAGAACCAAAACGACTGGAGCAAGGGGAGCTGGGCGGGGACCTGTTTGTACAGACCTCCTTCCACTGGGCTTTTGCTCACTTTAGGCACAGGGGATTAGCAGACACAGGCCCAGGGATGGCAACAGTCTCAATCGAAGTTCCCTTTTACTCCTTTGGGTTTTTCCACCAGCCCTTATCTCTACAGCTAAGCCTGTCTGGCCCCGCAGGGCTGCGGAGAAGTGCATTCACAGCCCATCTCCAAGTCTCTGGCTGGTGACCTTGGCCACGCAGCCTCGCCTTTCTGCCCTCGGTGGCCTGACGCCATGTACTTCGCGGGTTAGGAAAGGGTCACAATGATGTGGAAGCGCTGAGCAGACTGCCTGGCACCCAGACAGGGTGCAAGACAGAGAGGATCTCTCTTCTACTCGGGTGTCCAGAGCTCGCTCAGTCCTTCCCTACTTCAGTTCCCCCTGGCTTTCAAGCCTGCAGGATCCCGAAAAGGGCAGCCAAGGAGGACCGCAGGGGCCGGGGGCTGCCGGAGGGGGTGTGGCTCCCCAGTCGCCGGGCTCCCCAGGGCCCCAGCCCACCCAGCTGCCAGGCCGCCGCCTACCTCCTCCAGCAGCGTGACGGTGTTCCTGCAGTTGTGCAGCCGCGTGGTGAAGCTGGACGTGGTGGGCGAGTTGTAGTCCTCGGTGGTCTCGGCGATGAACTCGGACACGGAGATCTGGTCCGGCATCCTGCCGCGGGAGGGACGAGACACAAGCGGGGGCGGGCGTGAGTCACGGCGCTGGCTCCCGGGGCCGCCGGGCGGCTCATGAACGCCACGCGCGCAGCCCGACCCGCCGCGGCGCCCGGCCTGGCGCGCGAGGAGCGGAGCGGAGAGGAGCGGAGCGAGCGGCGCAGAGCGAGCGGCGCAGCGCCCTTCAAACTGCGAGCGGCGCGCGCAGGCGGCGGCCGGGGACGCGCCTCCCCGAGCGCACGCAAGGGGCGGCGGGGAGGGGCGGGACGGGGCGGGGCGGGGCGGGGCAGAACCGTTCCGTGGCTCTGACAAGCGGCGAGGCCCGACTGACTGGGGCGCTCGCTCCCGCGGCGCGGCGGGCAACGCGCCCGCGCCGGTCACGGGGACAAACACGGAAGTGCTCTGCGCACGCGCCGCGGCCGTCCCGCCCCTCTCACCCCCCCTCCCCCCGCCCGACCCGCGCGCGGCCCCCACCTCGCAGCCGCCCGCGCTGGTGCTCGTGCCCGTGGGGCTCCGGAACCGCGCCCCACACACACACACACCCGGCCGCCCCCGGAGCGGTTACTTCAGCGAGCTGGTTACGCGAGCGTTTTTGCAAGAGAGAGACCAAAAAAAAAAAAAAAAAGAAAGAAAGAAAAAAGTTGTTCTTGTTCTTTTTTAGTCTCGAGTGGGTGCAGGAAGCGAGGCCCGGAAAGCCGTCTCCCTCCTGCGCGGACCGAGGAATGGGGGCGCAGCCCTACTGCCCTCTGAACGCCAATGCTGTGCCTTGTGCAGCAGAGACAGGAAGGGCTGTTTTAAAATACTTTCATCTGTCCATGTGCATTTGGGTTTTTTTTTTTTTCTTACCCCAGAGGACCGCTGAGCATCCGGAGATGCAAAAAGTATTTCTTAGGTGCAAATGCTCTTCGCTGCTGAGCAGGAACCAAATTTCTAACGAGAAAAGTGCCAATTCAGCCCCATCAAGATGTCTACTGTTGTTAGTCCAAAATACCCATCTAATTTCTCACAGCTGATTGGAAGATTTTGAGAACAGTGACAACAAAACCCACCTAGGCCTTGGGATTGCCCTACAGGGGCCCTTGAAAGCATAGGACAGGTTTCCATGCAAGCCTGCTTTGAAAGGCAAACACCGTGGCCCAGTCAGACCTGCCTGCATACCATAGGTCTAGAGATTGTGTTCGCTGGCCTTTCTGCCCACGTGTGGCTCGGTGACCCAGGTGAGGGCTTGTCTTTGGTGAGGACGGCAGGGAGGGGAAGACAGCACGTCAAAAGGAAATGGTTCGCCTTATAAACTGACAAATTCTGAGATGAGAGACCTCAGCAAGGGCAACATTCCTGCTGTCTTGGAATTGACTTTGCAGCAGAGGATCAGACAAATGGGCAATACAGAAGAGTAGGAGAAGACGACAGCCATACATTAACCATGCTCAGAGAAGGCTCTGTCAGAGAGCAGAAAAGAGTAAGTAAACCACTCGGTACCCTGTTGGCTGGGGTTCTTGGACTCCTAATTACCTCCAAGGAAAGTAGAGGACAGGGACAGTCACCCAGGAGCCTGAGTAAAACGTTCATGGATGAGGACTTGTTCCCTGCATAGAAATGCATCTAAAATGGTTTAAAATGTGTGCTGTTTATCTTCCTGGCTTGACTAAATTGGGTCTGCCCCGTGCCTCGGTTAAGCTTTTTACCAGAGCTCTCCCAGGCAGAGAAGGGTCTCTGCCTCCTAAAGGAAGAACTTGCTAAGAGAATGAGCCCAAAGAAACACTTCCCTGGCAAAGTACAGTGTGAGAAATTGACCTTCAAAAAAACTAGTGAGTGAAGAGGTAAACGTACACAAGAGGACTTTCTTCCCTCAGTACTTGAAAAGTTTGGTTTGGGACACCTGGAAAGTGAACAGAGAATAGTCAGGAGATTTTTGGCAGCTGATCATCCACAGGGCAGGGTCACTGGTTGCCATAGCTGCAAAGTGTAGCTTTTGAAGAATGAACAACCCAGAAAGGAATCCTACCTCATTTCTCACAGCATCTGGAAAATTCTGTAAGTTGGAGCAAATATGACCCTTACTAGTTTGGACTAATTAAGCTCCCTGAGCCTCAGAAATCCCATGCTCCCATAAAGGACTGAGAGCAAACCTGTGAGCACTGGGGCTTCCCTCAGAAAGGACTTGTCTTCCTTGGGGCTGTGAGAGAGTCTGGGTTTTGATAATTGGCAAGTTCAATCTCTCTCTCCCTCTGTCACCCAACGCCCCCCAGAGTTGTCATCTAGTACCCTGTCTACTGCGCTGGCCTCACTCCTCTGTGAGTGGCAGAAAGAGTAAATATGAACTGTTGTTCAGAGCTTAGACTTAGTGAATAGGTGCCTCTGTTCGCAGAGGCCCTGGATTCTACAGCCTTCTCTCCTAATACAGATACCTTGGGTTTGGGCGATGTGACTTAAAATAAGAGGGTAGGTGTGTCAAAATGACCACACAGACCCTCCCAGCTGGAGCTGGTTTGCGCCTACACCTGGCTCTGCAGATGAAAGAGTCAAGGTTATTACAGCAAGCTAAGCTCAGCAATGGTAAACAGCCAGGGATTTCTTTCTGAATTCACCAGAGCCCAAACCGCCACCACCAATTGCTGTTTCAGTTTCCTCCGAAGATTATGTTAGGTACCTGCTCCTCCCCTGCCTCCTCCAGCCAAGAGAGGAATAGATGAACAATGAGATATTGTGCTCTGGTAAGTATATACCTCCTTAGACTGGCCTGCAATTAGAATTTCAAAGCTTCGCACCTCAACCCACCATTTCTGGGGTCCACAGACCATAATCCTCTTTAAATTCGAAACCGTGCCCTAGTGCAAACCATCTGCACCTCCCACTTTCTCAAATACCCTGAACACCATTCCTGGATATCTAAAAGCAAGTAGAGTCTGGCGTGGGCAAAGCTGAAAGGCTGGGTTTCTTTACAAGGAGCTACCCAGAAATACACACTTATCCTCTCCAAAGCCAGAAGAAAAAAAAAAAAAAAAAACACGTGCACACAGATTCGAGCTTCTGTGAACCCAGCTCATATAAAGCAAGCACCGTCATTATAATCCCCCTCAAAGACTGTTTATTACCCCAGGCCTCTCATTCTGCTAAGCACTGCTCAGAGTGGCAAGACAGTCAGCTTGCAAGGATGCTTTGTGTCCTTGAATTGAAGCATCAAGAACAGTACAGGCTTGTTCCTAAGGACAGCATTAGCACTGCTGACCACCGTCACCTGGGAATTGACTCTGAGTCCTATTTCCTCTCACAAGCCTCACTCTTCCATCTACTTCAGAACCAAAGGAGCTCACTTGCAAGATGACGGACAGCAATCCAAACGTAGGGAACTGGAGGTGGGTAATCAACGGTGCTCTCTAAGCCTGGAAACCTTTTGCTGCCCTGAACCACAACTTCAGTCAGCCACCTCACTCATCAAATCATGGAACCAGCAAAGGAAAAATGTTTCAAGTTCCTGGAACCTGAGTTTCTCTACTCTGTCCCTGGCCTTGTTTTCTCGTGTGTAAAATTAGGGTAATCAGATTGTTAGAAGAAATGAGAAAAGATTTGGCTAAAGATGTTGACGCAAAGTGAATTCTCTTTGGACGTTTCTTGTGTGAAGCATGACTGTAAATCCATCTCCTTTCATCCCACATCTCAGATATCTCCATATTAGTTACCTGAAGGACGGAAGGAGGTGAGGAGAAGGAAGGGCTACTCTATAATTTCCAGAATCTGGAATCTCAGATGTGAGAATAAGTAGCCATTGGAAGATTTGCTTATTCTTGTAAGAGGCTGGAGGCTGGACCCCCTAGAGATCTTTCTGGACTTTGGAAGTTAAGTGAACAAGAATGCCAAATAGGATCAATTCCAGTAAGTATCAGAAACAAATCATTGAGGGCCACCATGAGATGACCCAGAGAGTTAAGTCCTTGCCACAAACTCTGACAACCTGGGTTCAACCCATGGAACCCATGGTAGGAGTAGAGAATGTCACCCTCAAATTGTCCTCCACCCACATACATGCATGGCAATACATACCTAGACACACACAAACACAGAAATAATTTCATAAAAGCACAGCTCTTATAAAGAAGGATGTTTTAAGCCAGGTAACTTTTAGGGTATATAATGAAAGATCCAAATCTCAGGAAGCAGCACTGATTTGTGTGAGTGGATTTTCAAATGTGAATGACTTGGGCTCACACTTCTGCCGCACATCAGCTCTCAGACCTTACTGAAGTGATTTACTTCTCTGAGTCCTGGTTTCCATATCTGTAAACAGGGAAACGGGACAGACAGACAGACAGACACACACACACACACACACACACACAGGCAAAACAAGATGATCGTGCCCATGTACAAGAATGAACAAGTTAAGGACTATAAAGTACTTAACAGGGCCTAAGACATCCTAAGTTGACACCATATTTCAGATATTATGGGAACTTGAAACCTGTATGTGGAGATAGAAATTTTGATATTTCTAGTTTATGTTCCCTTTCTAAACCCTCATGGTAACTTCATATGTAAGTTTTAATGTTTACCACAGCGAAAACCAAGACTGGAGTACAGGACAGGACCCTACTACCCAAGCACCAATCCTTAGCCAATCCCTGCCCTAGTGGTATGCATGCACTAACTGAAGCCACCACTTAGTCCTGAGGTGCAGCCACCATAGTAACAGGAGCAGTAACACAACAAAATCAAACTGAGCCTGGCAGGCCCGCAAAATTGGTCTCAAAGTATGGA
Source organism: Apodemus sylvaticus (assembly GCF_947179515.1). NCBI lineage: Eukaryota > Metazoa > Chordata > Mammalia > Rodentia > Muridae > Apodemus > Apodemus sylvaticus. The sequence goes on from NC_067488.1 coordinate 32,951,318, forward strand.
GCTAGCTAGTGATGCTATTGTGGATGCAGTATTTCCCATCACAGGTAACCAAGGAAACATTATGCATTTCACTTGTTACCTCACAGATTTGTTTTCTACCAGCTTAAACTACAGGAAGGGAAAGTCCTCCCAAGGAAACAGTGATGTGTCTGACTCTGTTTGTTAGTCTATTAGGCTCGTGTTACCATACTCTGCATGGAAGAAAGGCGGTTTTCTTCATGTTCTTTGTACAAGTGTTTCCCAAGTGCACTTGTACAATTTCATGTAATATATTTTTTAAGGCCTGTTCTATTCCTGATTGTGCTTAATTTAATTTAAATATGTCACATAAAACCACTAGAGTGTTCTCGGTAAGAGCGGAACATGGTTTGTTTGAAGACACAAAAACCCTTCTATTCTTCGTTTCTGTTTCCTGTTGCCTTCTGTAAAGGAGGAGAGAGAGAGAGAGAGAGAGAGAGAGAGAGAGAGAGAGAGAGAGAGAGAGAGAGAGAGAGAGAGAAAACCATGCAGAATACCGGGAACCCAAATCTCAAAGCACAAGTATCAAGTGGACGAACTGGGAAATATATTTCTGTCCTGTAAAAGAGAAGTAACAGTCAATCACTACAATCGTATTATGCACCTTGGGCTGCAGTCATGATCTCATCTAACATGGTAATTATATACCATGAGCACGAGGCTATCCCCTATTTACCTGCCGGGGACACTGAAGTTCACAGGTCACCCTGATAGGTCACATAGCTGACCCGTGTGATGCCCAGGCCCTGGTGGTCAGCCAGTATTTGAAAGCTCCACAGAGTGATCAGAGACAGGGAAAGGTCCCAGAGACCCCAGAAAACTCTCCTGCCACACTCCATATGGGTTTCCCTTTTCTGTGGGTCCAGTTTCGAATACAAGCTTGACTGGTCTTGAAGGCAGTCCCCTGCCTCTATTGATTAGGGATTAAATCTGCACACGAATGTTCTCAATATAACAGCCTGATCCCTCTGTCATAAAACACAGAGCAATACCAGCTCAGTTCCAGCAGACATCAGATGCAGGTACACTGTGAACTTCCCATAGTGACAAGTAGCTCTGCTAATGTTAGGGCTTGGCAGAGAACTCAGATCTTCCTATTGAGTTCCCTACACTACCAAGCTCCGGATCGTCAGTTCCCAGGGAGCTCCAAGGGAGTCTTGTCCATCTCTGTCTCACCTATGTCCCTCGGGAATTAAAGGAAGGACAGAGGCTCTGGTTCTCCAGGCTTGACCCTGTATAAATAAGCATCGTCTTCTGAAACCTTCCCAAGAACCTAGTGAGCTGGCACGTCTCCAGCTGTGCGTACTGGAGACACGCAGCCTGTTCAAGGTCAGCAGATAATAAGTTGAGCGATGCTTTTCAGTCTGTCTGATTCCAAACCCTGCAGGCCCTTCTTTCCCTACAGAAGGTTCTTCCTAATATAGATCCCTGCAGGCTTCCCATAAATGTGTTTTGAACTGTACAGATTCCTTTTTTTTTTAAATGAGATACATCATTTCCAATATAAGCAAAACAACATCCAGAGAAGAAAAATTGTTGTGTTTTATAGGATTCCTAAAATCCAACACTCTATAGAAGCCTGGGATCTTATGTCTTTAGTATGTTTCTGCAAAAGAAACACGTCCCTGAAAAAAATGGTGAACCATTTATATAATATCCAGGTTTCTCCTTATCTTACATGAACTGGTCTGGCTTTAAATTTAGCAGATGACACTTAATCATGCCCATGCCTGTGCTATCTCAAGGTAGAATACACATCGTTTACGGCCCCCTTCCCTGGCTCCTTTTCAAATATTTTTATTTCTCCAGTTACTCTGTGGACTCCTTGAGAAGGCAGAAGTGGAACACCCACCCACTGTTAGAGCACAGATGCTTACACGTTATTACCTGAAGGGATGGAAGGATGAATGACTAGAGGAATGAAGAAAAAAAACATTGCTTAAATAAAAAAAAATATTCTCCTGACTTAGGTCAGGAGAACTGGAGAGAGTGAAGTTGCTTCCAGTATCTATCATCACACACACAGGCACCAGAGACAATGAACAGCGTAATACTCTTTCCAATACTTTCCTTTTCCAGACAAGGGAAATGATTTCCAAGCAGGCAGGTGTGTGGGAACTCCGAGGGCCAGATGTCCCACCTCCCAAGAGTTTCCTACTTCTCCATCTTTCCTGGTTCCACGTGTAAGGAAGGAGCAAAGGCCCTGTGGTAAGAAGCTCCCATCTCTTGTGCAGAATGCTGATCTTAGCATCAAAGTATCAAGGAATGCCTAGAAGCATGTGTCTGTTCTTAATAACTGTAATGAAGGGTTTATAGCTCAGGGGGTAGGCTCTCCTTACTGTGGGTAAAGCTCTGTATGTGTAAGGCTTTGAAAGTAAGAAACAGAGATGAGTGGTGGTGGTGGTGGAGGTGGTGGTGGTGGTGCATGCCTTTAATCCCAGCACTTGGGAGAGGGGAGGGAGGTGGCAGAGGTAGGTGGATCTCTGTGTTCCAGGTCAGCCTGGGCTACACAAAAAACTGGTCACAAAAAGAAAAGCAACAGACACACAGAGACAGAGACAGAGACAGAGACAGAGAGGGTGGAGGGAGGCACATGGCACACTACCACTTGAAACAGAACTCCAAGCAACAGTGCTCACCTCCTGTTTCCTTCTCTTCCCCATCTCATCAGCATATCTCCCTGTTCTTTCCTGTTCCCCAAAGCCAATACCCACGCCATCCCTTTCCTTCTCAGCTGCCTTAACATGAGTAACCCAGGATCTTTTCACAATCCTACTCCCCTTCTCCCATCCCAAGGCGCCCCTCTAACAGAGTGCAGAACTCTGCTTTTAGGATTAGCACCCAGTTTGGCCATTTCCAAAGAAGGGACTACTGCCTTCCAGACACCCCAAACATTTCCAGCGAGAGTGGCTGGTGTTAGCTTGAATCCCAGAAGGCCCACATTTGTCTTATTCCCTGTCTATAATCTACCCACGGTGCGACCTGGATTCCGATAACCTGGGTGCCAGTGCTGCTGCTTCCAGGGCCTTGTTACCTCAGGCAGGCTACTTCATCCCCAATTTTTTTTTAACCTGTAGAAGGGGGATTATGACAAGACCTCTTTTGTAAGTGTGTTGAAAGGTTTAAACCAGATTATCCATGCAAGGTACTCAGTGCAGGTCCTAATGTGCAACTACTGTTTATCATTACTGAAATTCTAAAGAGGTACTACGTTAGATTGTGCAGGGGTTAAAAGCAGACATAAGGCAGGGACAGTTAAGAGGTTCTGTGTACACAGAGACTGATAAGGAACTGTTCAAACACACATTAAAAAGTCCATTTTTAAATGTGACCAGGCAAAGGTGACTTGCATTTCTAAGTGTCTGAAACTCCCAAAGCTCAGGTTATGGGGGGGGGGGGGGAGTGGTTATGTTTTATATGTTCTGTTTGTGTGCATGATGCGTGTGACTGTGGGCACTCACGTCATGGGACACATGTAGAGGTCAGAGAACAACTTCTGGGAGTCTACCCTCACCTTCTACCTGGAGTCAAAGTCTCTCTTGTTTCTGTGTAGATGCTGCACACTGTGGCATCACTGGTCCCAGAGATTTTTTGCCAGGTCAGTTCTCTCGTCTCTGTCTCCCACCTTGCCATAGGAGCAAGACATAGGGACTACAGATGCACACTAACATACACAGCTTTCTGACCTGGGCTCTAGGATCTAAACTCAGGTTGCCAGGTATACAAGACAAGCCATTTATTTCCCTGCCTGAGACCTATCTTTATAAGTTGTCTTTTATGAGTTGCTACTTATCAGAAACACAAGTCAAGAAGAAACAACTTGGTAAATGGTAGCTGAGAGATGTTTGCCACATGGAAAACCAGGGAGGCTGGCCCTTTCTCTTGGCCAAATTGTTTTCACCACCTTGGGCCTTTCCGCCCCCCCCCCCCATGGTTAAGACCAGAAGATTAGGACAGATTTTTTTCCTGTGGTCCTTAGGGCCATACATCCCATAACTCAGCAACAGCATTTGATAATTAAGCCTACAGATCAGGATGCTGTGTTTCCTGGGCTGCTGGGAAGCCATCAGTCCCGGGCAGCAGGACCTTCTAAGGGATGTTTTCTATCAGTCACTTTCTTGTTATGTTTTTCAGAAATATGACTTTACCTGCAAGATACTGGAGCCTGTATAAAATGACCTGTATCATATCAGAATTTTGGCAGTCCAGTCTTATGAAAAATAGGGTATCACTTCATTTAAAAAAAAATGCCCACCCATTGCAGAGTTTTCTTAGCATATGTTACTAGTTAGCAACTTTCTCAAATGTGAACACTCCAAATCACACAAAGGGGTGCTAATTAAAAAGAAAATAAAACCTTTCTAATTGTTAGCAAACCTTTGACAGATGTATCTAGCTTCTGTCCCAATTTTTTTGGGGGGGAGTAAAGTTTTATTTTTGAAAAATTAATCTTTTTGTTCTGGCCTTCTAGATGTAGAAGTATCCTACATACTGACTTTTCAAATTGCTGGGTGTGAAGGAGCTGGCTTGGGAACACACAGGCAGGTGTGCATGGCATGACCCAGAAGTGTTTTGAGTGTGTATGTTTCTGGGGGCAGAGATGTGCATAGAGGCCAGTGGTCAATCATGAGCACGGTTCCTTAGGAAATATCCACCTCAGGTTTTGAGACAGTCTATCGGTGGGACCTGGGGCTCACTGACTTGGCTAGGCTGTCTGGTCGGCGAGCTCCAAGGAGCCTTCTGACCTCGCCTTTCTGGTGGTGTGGATTACAAGCACACATTACCACAACTAACCTTTATGTACGTACGATCTGGGAATTGGATTCAGCTCCCCATGGTTGTGCAGCCATCTCCTGGTCCTGAAATTGCTGTCTTACTAGATGGCAGAGACCTTACTGTTGGGTGACTTCCAGAGGTTCATTTCAATCTCTTAGGGGTTTGTTTATTTATTTATTTTTTTATTTATTTATTTATTTATTACATAAGTATGTGTGAGTATGTGAATGAGCAGGCTTTTGGTCCAATCTTTGGGATTAAGAACCAACTTCTATTTACCCTCAACTAATTTGAACATCTTAAACTTACCAGCAGTTCAGACAAAGCTTTAGAACACAGTTCGCATTTCCCACCTTGCTCTGTCTACACCCTTTTCTTTCAAGAAGCTCCTCTCTCAGATCCCATGTGACTCAGCCGTCCTCCCCCACTGTGAATCCCTGAACTAAAGCAAATCTCCCCCTAAGGTCCTTCCATCAGCAACTAGAAAAGGCGCTAATCCGAGGACGGAAGAAAACGTTTGTAAATCTTATCTCTGACAAGATATCAGAGTCTCTAGACTATAAACTCTTGCCACCCCAAACAAAAAGACAAATACTTAATTTTAAACCAGAATTTTAAATGAATAGACATTATTCCAGATAGACAGTAACCTCAAAGAGATGTCGCACATTAGGCCCTGGGGAACTACACCTCAGAACCATATCTGTCCTGCTCACCAGGATGGCCAGAATCACAAGTACTACTGAAGAGGAGAAGGTGGGACCAAGATGAATTTCCAGAACATAAACAGACACAGTTTGGGCACAACCTGGGGTTCTGTACCACATGACTTTACCATCGTGTTCTATATGGACCCAAATGCTGTACACAGGCCCTAAATGCACATGTGTGATCTTAGCATCTCCATGGGATGACATGAGAAGGTGTTACTCCCCAACTGATTCCACTTAAGAGTCACCACAGGGGGGCTGGTGAGATGGCTCAGAGGTTAAGAGCACTGACTGTTCTTCCAAAGATCCTGAGTTGGGTTCCCAGCAACCACATGGTGGCTCGCAACCATTCATAATGAGATCTGACTTCCTCTTCTGGTGTGTCTGAACATAACTACAGTGTACTTACATATAATAAATAAATCTTTAAAAAAAAAAAGAGTCACCACAGAAATGCAACTCCAAGACTATATAAAATCTTTCCAGAAAGGTTTGAAAGAAGAGGGAAGGACCCCGTGGATTGGGATCCCAGACCTACTGAGCCCCAACAGCTCTCAGACTCTGCTTCCTGACTGTGTGTGCTATGTGACCTGCTGCTTCAGCCTCCCACTGCTCTGACTTCTGTGGACTGCACCCTTGAGCCCTTCCTTAAGTTGCCTTTTTGTCAGGTATTATTTGTCTCCGTGAGGAGAAAAGCAATGCAAGGGACGGTGCATGTTCTCTAGCCTCTTTCAGCCATGGAAGGCTACAATGAAAAGTGTCTGGATGCTTGGTCCCCAGTGAGCGGCCTCCTGATCGTGCTGACATTCTGATCCTGGACTTATATTGATAAGAAAAAGGGAAAACATGACTGCATGAATACCTGTATGTAAACAGCCACCGCAACATCATTAGCAGTGATCCAAAAGTGGACTGACCCACGTGATCATGAGCAAGACATGACAGACATCATCCACCTGGCGCCATGTCACGCAGCCATGAAAATGAATAAACCACTGAGAAATAGTACAAGAAGGACGAAACTTGAAACTGTTTTGCTAAGTGATGGAGAAAAAGATCCAAAAGGCACTCAAACAATCACACTGATATTAAATTTCCAGAAGGGGTAAATCTATAGAGACGGAATGCAGAATAGCAGTTGCCAAGTGCTCAGGATAAAGGGCAGTGACTTCTAATGCTTACAGGGCTTCTTGAGAAGTGGCGGAATGATCAGGAATGAGGCCGTGGTGATAGTTACACATCCATATGTGTGCACTAAACACCCTTCATTCGCACACTGTAAAAGGACAGACTTGGAGGCTTGAGAAGATGGCTCAGTGGTTAAGGGTGCTTGTTGTTCCTTCCAGAGGACCAAGCTTGGTTCCCATTATCAGGGGATCTGACACCCTCTTCTGGCCTCTATGAGCACTACACTTTCACACACACACACACACACACACACACACACAAATCTTTTGGGGAAAAAGAGATTTAATATGATAAAGACTACATCTCAATTTAAACAGTAAGTATTGGGATGATGTAGGTTCAATACATAAATCAGCTATCAATAATAAACATATTATCGCTGGTACCTCCTAGATACAAGGCAATGTCTTTATATGGTTTTCTTTAATCCTCACAACCCCCCTATAACATAGCTATTACTTTCTTCATGGTTAATGGGTAGGAAATGGAGGCTCAGAGGAGTCAGTTGCCAGGCCCAGCACTCTTCAGTCAGTAAGTAGAGAGTTCCCACATAGACACAGGTCTGATACCAAAGCTCACGGCCCTTTCACCCCTTACACTGCACAGCACTCGGGACCGCAATAGTGCTTCACTGGGTGTGCCAGGGAGAATTAGCTACATGCCCTCTAGCTGGCCTTTCTTCAATAACATGGGTCCAATTCGATTGGCCCATCTCTCTCAGGGCTGCTGTGAGAGGTAAGCATATGTGCTATGCAGGACTGTGGGGAAAGTGCTTTACTGAAAAGCTACACTTCAGAGTGTTATTATGTAGAATATACAGATAATATCTGTTAGAATTAAATACCAAGAACAACTGACAATCAATATATGTGTTAATAAACTATTCTCAGAAGAAACAATATAAATGTCCAATATACACACACATATATTATATACTACATATATTATATAATGTATTATATATGTGTATGTGTGTGTGTGTGTGTGTGAGAGAGAGAGAGAGAGAGAGAGAGAGTAATTCAACATTCTTACCCATCAGGGTAATGCAAAGTAAAGCACTGGGCAATCCCATGCCACTCCAGCCTAAACGGTTATCACTGAGAAGACAACCAATGTTGCTATGGATGCAGTAAATAGAAACATATATGAATAGCTGGAGTGTCAATTAAGACAGTCACTATAGAAACTGGTGTGGAGGTCTTTGAAAAGATTAAAGCTACAGTTACCATAGAGCCCAGCTGTGCCACATGCCCAATGGACTCTACAGCCTACCACAGAGATACCTACGCATCCATGTTCAAGGAAGCTCTAGGTCACAATAGCAAGGAAACGGAACTGGCTTAGATGGCCAGCAGCAAAGAGCTGGAGCATGAGGACGCGGTGTAAAGACAGAGTGAGACTTTATGTAGCCGTAAAGACAAATGAAGTTATGACATTTGTGGGAAGTTAGTAAACTTGGAAAGTATTAAATTAAGCAAAGTAGCTCAGATTCAGAAGACCAACTATCTCATGCTCCTTCTCATAGGCAGAGCCTCACATTAAATGTATGTATGTGGGTGCGAGTAGGTGTACAGACTATGAAACTAGAAAGGGGACCAGGAAGGAAGACTCAAGGATATTGAGGAAGGGGGACGATAGCACGCCTGTGACATGAAAGCAGAAAGGAAGCTCCTGAGATAGGGAAATGACAAAAGAACACCTAAGCCTGTGTATGGTAATCAAGTTTTTATGAGCTACTCTAGCTGGAAAAGGAACCTTATCATCCAGCCCCCCTTTCCTCCTTCCTATGGTCCTTAGATGTGATGGCTGACACGCTGGCAGCCATTTAAAATCATGAGGCAATAGGGCCCAGGGACTAGAACTAGGAGGACAGAAAGGTCTGAGTTTCCTGGTAACCATGGCATTGGAGTTTCCATTACCTGGCATTGGATTCTCTCTAAACTTCTCTGGATTGATGATGGTGGAGGGGTAGGGGTTGGGGTTGAATAGAGCGGATATACACCTAATTACCACTGCTATTTGGGACCTTGTTTACATATAATTAAAATGTAATCTTAATTTACAAGATAGGCCTAAGGACATGCTGAGCCAACCAAAAATGTATGTACAGGGCTCAACTCAGAAGGGGTCAAATTAAAATAGTTCTGCCAGAGTTATTTTCCCAACATGTGCTCTACTGTTGAGATTTTATGATGGAGGCCTTGGGATTCTATTGGGTTATTTTGAAGACACTCACTAAGGGCTGTTTTGTGGAGTTATAGAGTTGCTGAAAAGATTGGTCTCAATTCGCCATGCAGGCACAGAACATTTTGTATGCACTTAAATTCCATCTTAGCAATTGCTTCAGAAAGCCAGCCTCCAAGGTGCCAGTGAGCTCCCACAGAGCCCGGTTCTGAAGAAGCAAATGTATTTACCCGACCTTTGCTCCCTTTGCTTAAGGGAGAGAGGAGGCAGGGCAGATTCCAAACACTGGTAAGATGATTGTGCACAAACACTTCTACACTTGAAAATCAATGCTGGCTCAACATTTTCAGTAGAATCAGGTCAGATCGCAGAAAGACAGCAGCAGTTCTCCCACGGCAGAAATAGGATCCTACCTCGGTTATTTGTTTGGCTGTTTATCTACGGCTGGTGTGCTATTTATCAACCGGCGTGTTATTTATAATCCAGCAGCAGGTTGATAGGGTATTAGTGGGTCAAGAACAGCTTTTCCTTGCTTGTTGTCTCATGCTCTTTAGAATTCAACCCACAATGACATAAATAAGGATGAAATATTTGAAGAAAAGATCTTTGCACACAGATCCCCCTCCTCTGGGGTGATACAAATAATTTTGTGCATATAACGACTGGAGCTGATGGCCAAAGGGACCTTCCTAGGTCCCTGCAGAGCTGGGAGTGTGGGCAGTTGGCCGAGAGAAGGAATTCTGATCAATCTTATTCATCCTATCTCCAGATCTTGGGTACGATTCTTTTTTTTTTAAGAGATTTATTTCTTTAATGCATATGAGTACACTGTAGCTGTCTTCAGACACACCAGAAGAGCATCGGATCTCATTAGAGATGGTTGTGAGTCACCATGTGTACCATGGTTTCTGGGAATTGAACTCAGGGCCTCTGGAAGAGCAGTCAATGCTCTTAACCCCCGAGTCATCTCTCCAGCTCCTTGGGTAGGATTTTTAATCTTTGATTTTTAGGATTTAGCACAGTCTCCTTTTCTAGAACACAGGAACCTGGAAGAAAATTCTACAGATCCCTGGGCAGCAAAAAAATGACCAAAGGCTTGGGCTATCATCAGAGATCTCCCCTCTGAGACCTACAGACCCCTCAGATCTCCCTGGGTCTTGGGTTTTCTTACTGGCTATGTGTTGGTGATCTCCATGCCCTGATGATGTGTTACAGAAGAGACATCCCTCTGGATCTGTGAGTGTGTTTCTAGAGGGGCTCAAGCGAGGAAAGAAAACCCAGGCTGACCATAATGACACTAGCCTAGACAGAACAGGAAGGAAAAGGCAGACTGAGTACCAGCATCTGTGGATTCAATGTGATAAGCATGCGCCTTGTAGTCCCCAGCTCTGGAGAGACAGAGACAGGAGGTTAGCAAGTACTGGATTCTAGCCAACTGGAGACACAACTGGATCTCTCTCCTTGTCGTAATCCCCTGCACCTTTAAACCTGAGCCCAAATTAATCCTTCCTTCCTTAAATTGCTTTTGCCAGCAACAAAGTAACTAATACCCTGATACCTTGTATCAGAGTGGACAGAGACTTCATTCTGGAAATAGTGAGAGGCTGCTACACTGAAAGAGGAAAAATGTGTTGACCACTAGAAACTTGCTAATACGTGATCACCCCTTTAAAAGAAATTCTGAATACATGGGCATGCTCATGAGACATCATATCCTGGTGTGAACCACAAGAAAAAAATGTCATGTCTTTTTGATTTATAAAGACGGGCTTGAGATGGTAACCATGTGAAGAGATGGTTAGGTAGGGTACTGTGCTACATGAGGGCCTTTAGAACCAAGAAAAACATGAAATAGATAACCAATAATTTCATCATGGCTGCTGAGACATTGCCTGGCATAGAACACAAGGCTCAATTTCGTTCAAGCATGAATTTCTCATTGCTAAAATGTGGTTAATGACACCTAGGCACACATTCAGTACTAAGAGGTATGTGTGATAATATTCACCGCAGTACCACACACACACACACAATTTTATAAGGCTTAAAAAAAAGGATCTGCAGCTTCAGAGGGCTGGAAAGACAGCTCGGTTTCCAGAACCCACATGAAAAAGCCAGACATGACAGCATGTGCATATAACCCCAGCACTGAAGAGGCATAGACAGGGGCTCTTCAGAGCTTGCTGGCCAGCCAGTCTAACTAAACCCTTGCCTAAAGCCCACCTCTTACACTGGCCTTACAAACCCCAAGCCAATGAGAAACCCTGTCCCAGAAAACAAGGTGAACTTCTAAGGTGCGACACCTGAGGGTCACCTCTGGCTTCCACGAACATGTATACACATATACACCCCCCCCCCATACACAGAGTGGGAGGGAAGAGACGAGCGGGGGGGGGGGGGGGGGGAGAGCAAGTGCATTCTAAAACCAGACCAAAGTATTCTAGCCAGAAAATAGCCCCATAACCTGAGACACTATAGGACCTGTCAGACCTATGCCAAAGTTGACTTGATTCTAACACATGTCCATTTATGGCACTGGCCTGCTCCTATCACCCAGTCTTCAGCTGAGAGAAGCTAGAACAGGAAGACTATTGACATACTTAGTCCATATAGCTAGAAAAGGACTCTTTCCAGTGTCTCTCATTTTATCTTCTGCTCTGCCCTGAAGGGAGAGTCAGTTCTGAGGGGCTAGGAAGCCTGCTCATCTTCGCCCAGCTACCAGGCACTTCTTGCATCCACCCTGGAAACTCTTTCTGGCAGCAAATTCAATTCTGCCTCAGCCACAGAGCAACTGAAGCACAGAGCTGATGATGAAGATTCCCTGCGGACCTGGAGTCGATTGGATCTGGGCAGCCAGTGAACTCTAGTGTTTAAACCCCAGATCTTCCCATTATGAACAGTAAAACTGCCAAATCAAAATCCCACAGAATACGGCCCGCCCCCTCCTCAGAATGCAAGAAGGCATTGAGCCCGAGCCACGCCTCTGCCCAGAGGCGCTCTATTGCTTTGCATAATCACTTTTCGACAAGTTGATCTACCTGTTGTATTTAATGAGTGTGGGTTCTTGTTCCACCCAGAAAGCTGGCAAAGCTCTTCAGCCCTTGCTTCATGCTGGGGACACAGAGCAGACATTAAGGGCAGGATGAGCACAGTGGACATCCTATCCCTTACCGGGGCGGGAGCCTGACCTGGGAATTCAAAGGAAAGGCAAAGCATGCATCCTGACATATTTACAGACAAAGAAGATAATAACTACACACGAATTAATCCACATTAAGGAGGTGCGACTGTTCAGAGCGCCCATCCACAAAGCCTTCAAGGAGAAATGTGTAGGAGTATCTACCATGGAGTGTCAAAGCACCCTTCCGACATCTATACCTTACCCTAAGAACTCAACCATGCCAGCTGCCTTGCCCTTTCCCCAACTGCAAATCTACTTCCTCATTTCCTAACTGTTCAATGTACTGGCCTCAACAGATCTCAGGCGATGTCAAGCATGGTTTATGGTTATTGACTTGTATTGAGTCTCAGGGACAATCCTTGAGCCATAATGCATTCTCTCTGATTAACAATCTACTGGTTACTACAGGAGCAGACCATGAATGAGAGGACCCTAGAGAGTTAGCTGAGCAGAGAGACCTCAAGGTACAGGACTGTGGCCATGGGTGCAAGAGCAGAAGAGGCAGGAGGTTAATGCTGGTAGGGAAGGGGAAAGAGAGTGGAAAGTAGCAAACGGGGTAGAAAAAGAAAAGGGGAGTAGTGTCTTAGTCAATTTACTATTACTATAACAAGGCATCACAACCAAGGCAACCTACAAAAAACCAAGCATTGAACCAAGCATTGGGCTTACATTTCCGAGGGTTAGTGTCCACGATGGCAGAGAAAAGGCACGGTGGCAGGAACACCTGAAAGCACACATCTTGTTCTAATGCAGGAAGCAGAGATCACACTGGGGATAGCAGGAATCTTGGAAACCCCAAAGCCTACCCCCAGTGACACGCCTCCTCCAACAAGGCCACACCTCCTGATCCTTCTCAAACGGTTCTACCACCTAAGAACCACGTATTCAAATGTATGAGTTTATGAGAACCATTTTATTCACATTCTCATTCAAACTGTCAGAGGGAGGCAGAGACTGAGAGAAGGGGGAAAGCTAAGTGGGAAGGTAAGTCAGGCTTTACCAGAGGATTTTATAGATTCTGAACGACAACAACAACAACAACAACAAAATGGGGAGCGTCAGAAAGATCTTCTATGGCTGTGACCACAGTTCAGCTTTCAGAATCCACAGTGGAGAGAATGAATCAACTTGAGAAAGTTGTTCTCTGTACTTAGGCTGTGGCATGTGTGTGCACATATGTATAAGTACTTAGAAAGAGGGGGAGGAGGAGGAAGAGGGGGAGAGGGAGATGGGGGAGGGAGATAGGGGAGGGAGATGGGGGAGGAGGAGGAAGAGGGAGGGGGAGGGTAGGAGGAGGGGAGGGGGAGGGAGATGGAGAGGAAGTAGGAGACAGGGGGAGGAAGAGGTGGGAGAGGAGGAGGAGAGGAAGGGGAAGGGGGACAGAGAGAGTGGGAGGGAGAAGGGGAGGGAGAGGGAGAAAGAGGGAGGAAGAGGGAGGGAGAAGGGAGGAGGGGAGGGGAGGAAGGAGGTCCTACTGGCATTAGAGGAAAAGGAAGAGCACTCGCATCGCAGCCAACCTACCACTGCTCGGAGCTTTCCCTGTGTTAAAATCCCTTTCATTCCTACTTCATCCTATAAAATGCCAGAGCATGGTCCCCAATCAACAGATGAGAAAACTGAAGTACAGAAAGGTTACAGTGTTTCTGTCCTTAAAAGTATCAATGATGTCATAGCCATGACAATTTTCTTCATCACTTGTATACAAAATGTGGGGAAGATCCACATTTCTGCCCCAGTTAGCAGGTATGTGCCACCACACCCAATGTTACAAAATTTTTGAAAAAGAAATTATCATCGTAGGAATCTCATTTCTTTCCAGTCCTTCAGCCAGCGAATGATGTGGGCTCACAGATATAAGCATTGCCCTTGACACTGGAGACAAGGCTGCACAGCTGGACTGGGCTAGGAAAGGTGTCATCACCTGGGGGCATCATCCAGGTCCATAAAGGACAGCCCAAAGTGGACTCTGCATTACAGATGATTTTCCAGCCTTTAGCTGAGCAATTCAGGCAAAGACTGCTGACCAAATGAGGATCAGTGAAGCCAAGAAATGGAGCTTGTTTCTTGTAGACTTTGTAAGACCAACACAGCATCTACCTACTTGCTACTTAAAGTAAGAGAAGAGAAAAAAGAGGAGGAAGAAGAGGAGGAGAGATGGGAGGGGAGGGGAGAGGGAGGAGAAAGGCGGGGAGGGGGAGGAAGTCTTGGTCTCTATATTCACATTCAAACTGAAACGGAACACATGGTTATAAAGGTTTTCAAAGTGCCACTGAAAAGGCTGGGCCAGGCGGCCATTAGGGATTCTGCTACCATCCCCATGAGCAGCACATGGAGATTCAGTTACAAACACTCACAACTGTGGATTCCTGTGAGTGTGCCCACGTGTGCGCAGCAAGCAGACCCTGTAGACTGTCTCCATTCTCACCCTGTCCAAGCCTTTCTGGCCTGTTGGTCTCAACATAACACACTACAGATGTAAAAGCTAAGGACAGGAAAAAGCCTGAGCTCATCAGCAGCCAACGACACAGAGCACGTGGCCAGGCCCTCTCTACCCTTCCAGGCCTCTGGCTCCTCAGCTTTCGCTTAGGTTGAGAGACACGAGACTGGAAGAACATTCCAGAAGGGTTGTCTTCCGGCCCTCTTCGGGATCCATCCTTCCCCACACAACCTCTCTAGGTCCCATTTCCCAGAGATACCTCCTCCCCCTTGAGATCGGGGCCAGGGATGCCCCCACTCGCCCTTATAGCTTCCCTTCCTCCGCCCCCCGTTCATCCTGTAGCCAATTTCTTCTAAATCATTTACTATTTTGAATGTGCCATCTGTTTCCTGCTGGGACCCTGACTGATTCAGGGAAGCAACCCTATAAACAGACAATTATGGTATAATATAGAACAATAAAAGGCAATATCGCTCCTCAGCAACCTAAGAATGCTGGAGTCTTGATGGCTCGAGGTATATGGGTACCACGACTTACTTATCTCTATTAACCTCTTCAAGTTTCAGTTCATGTCTAAGAGAAACAAGCTTATGGGGGTGCCTACATAATAGCGTATGGAGTGAGGAGAAAACACTCACAAGGTATCTGGCACTGAGATGAGGCCTGTATCAATGCTAGGACGCACCCAGCAGGAAACCTCTCATTAACTATGCAGTTCCTTGAAAGAGGGTGCCTCATACATGTCTGTCAAGTCACGGGAGTGCCAGGAAACCCAGGTACAAGGGACATGGAGAAAGAGACAGAGCAATAGAAGGCACTAGAACCACACAGAGCAGATGATGACAAGCTGTCCTCAGAAGAAAGCAGCTAGCTCTTGGCTAGCATTAGCTATGTGTATTATGCACAGTGGGTACACAGTGGGGCTGCAATGCACATCAGTATGCGGTAGTGAAGACAGGTCAGTTGTGGGACAGCAACAAGCCAAGGAGGAGAGATGAGGAGAGGCCAGAGGTTAGGCAAGGCATCTAGGGGAGGCCTGGAATATTGCTGCAAAGAAGCATGTCTCAGTTCGAAAGCTGTCAGTGGACACAAACAAGTTTGATGCAGAGATGGTTCAGCCTGGATCTGACCAGGGAGTACAGTCGACATGTTCTGCACACCAAAGTCTATTGCCTCTGTTTCCCTCCATTCTTCCAAGACCCATGTCAACATACATAACAGCATGATCCAGACAATTCACTAGGCATAGGTCTTCCAATATTATGAATAACTTAAGTGTGTGTGTGTGTGTGTATATACACATATATGTATATGTGTGTATGTATATACATATATGTATATACATATATATATCCTTTGTCCCTCCTTCCTTAGGTCTCCTATAACCCTCTGAATCCTGGCTGATAAGTAACTTTCATGTGCTGATAAGGGGAATCACTGGAAGGCCAAATCCTTTGAGGGTGACAGTACAGCTCCGCTTCCAGGAACTTTGAGAAGGAAAGAGGCTGTAAGAGGTCATAATCACCTGTAGCTGGTGATTTAGCCCATCTTGCCTATTCATCTATTCCTGACAGAGTAAACCTAAGGCAGGATAGATTCATTTGAGCTTGTGGTTTCAGAGGGTTCAAACCATGGTCATGTGGCCCTGTGTGTTTGGGTAGAACATCATGGCAGAAAACTCACGTTTGATTCCCAGAATTCACTAAGTGGCCAAAACACTCTAACTCCAGTCCCAAGGGATCTGATGTCTGATTCTGATTTTTACATGCAACAAGTACACACATAGTCCATATACATATATGCAGGCAAATCACTTGTCTTAGTTAAGGTTTTTATTTCTGGGATGAAATACCATCACCAAGACTTGGGGAAGAAAGGTGTATTTAGCTTACACTTCACAGTGTAGTCTATCACTGAAAAGTCAGGACAGGAACTTAAGCCGGGCTGGAGCCCAAAGGCAGGAGCTGATGCAGAGGCCATGGAAGGGGACTGCTTATTGTCTTGTTCAGCCTGCTTTCTTACAGAATCCAGGACCACCAGCCCAAGGATGGCACCACCCATAAATAGACCGGGCCCTCCACTACCAATCAGTAATTTTAAAAATGCCCTACAGGATTGTCTATACCCCAATCTTACAGAGTCATTTTCTCAGTTGAGGCTCCCTCCACTCTGGTGACTCTACCTTATCTCAAATTGGCATAAAACTATCTAACACAATGTTCAGATAGAATAAATAAATAGGTAAATAGATAAATATTTTGTTATACAGAGAGACTCACAGACACACAGAGATACATATACAGAGAGAGACAGAGAGAGAGGAGAGAGAGACAGAGAGAGTAGAGAGAGAGAGAGAGAGAGAGAGAGAATTAGAATGAATCATAGTATACCCTGTTGGCCTTAGAAAACTGGAGAACCATCTGGTATTAAAAAAAAATAAAAATAAAAACAAAACAAAAATCTTCATATATTGGGAGTTAGACATGGTGTCAGAAAAAAAATAAAGGCTTGACACCCATAAAAACTCTACTTCGTTGTATTTGGGGAACACTGCCAGTCCTATTCCTTCTGAGAGACATTCCCTGAACCCTATGACCTGGCTAATCCAAGAGGACTATGCTCCCCTGAGCAGCTCTGCCCCAATGACTCAACTTCTGACTCAACCATTCTCTCCTGGGTGTGTGTACAAGAAAGACGCCACACCCAAAGCTGTCACATTCATTGTCCCTGAGATCCCGAGACCAAACAAGACTAGCCAAGGAATTGGTTGTTATGCTCACCCCACCCCTAACCCCTAAGCCTGGGCAGCCAGCCTAGGCACAATAATATACTGTAGAGGTGGCCCCTCTTCTCAACTGAGCACCTATCTATTGAACATAAGTCTAAGATTGGATCCAACAAGAATGATGGCCTGAGACGAGTCTCTGAATACGAGGATGTATTTGGGAATTGATCCCAGGTAGGACAACAGAGCAAGTAAGATGGGAAGGAAGCCATTCTTGGATGTATTAAAGACCAGGATACAGAGATGGTAACCTGGGCTCACCCCACTGGAGGCCTTGGAGGATGCAATGAAGCATTCCACAGAGTAGAGCCTCCAGAGAGAGGGAGGCTGGAGTGCTTCCCCTCTCACTCCAGTCCCCAGTTGGCTAAGGACTGCTCCTGGGCAGTTAACATCATCAAGTTCTGACCTGGACCATGTGCAGCCTAAGGTCATCAAGAAGATTCCTTGGGGAAGAGTAACTGTTGAAGCCTTGGGTACAAGGAGCAATGTGGGCCCAGATGATCCAAGTTAAAAGCCTGGTAACCAAGGACGCTACCCACCAGATAATGTACCAGGTCTTAAGGGAGGACCTTGGGTCAGTCAAAAGGTAAGTGTAACCATGCAAGTAAAAACAGTAACTCAGGGTATCCCCAGCACAGTGCTGTGAGGCGCAATGGAAGTCAGACTTTGTCAAGTATATAGCTCGACCCATGGAAGTCATAGGAGAAAGAGAAACAGACAAGATTACTCCTAACAATAGGTCACATGTGGCAAAATAAGACCAAAATAATATCACATCCACATGCCATCAGTAGACTATGCCTGTATCTGTTTTGTCATGCAAACGCTTGGAAACTAATATATTTTATACTTACATTTCAAGTTGCACAAGACACGCTTCAGGTTCTTGGAAGGCACGTGTGGCATTGGAGTGACAGTGTTAGAGCACCATTGTAGATGACCCAGCAGCAGGGACTTTCTAAAGCACTGAGGACAAAATCTAAGCCTCACGAATGGTTAGGCCCTTTCCAAGCCTTTGACTTTTGTGATATCATAGCCCTGGGTTTTGTCACTTCTGGCTCACACACACCTTGGGCATTTACACATGCTACCCCAGAATACCCTGCACCCAGATCTCTGCAAACTGACCCAACCATCCTTTGGGTCTGGGTCTACACGGTCCCTCCTCCCTGCCCTGGCTCCTCCCACTTCAGATGCTTCCTTCTCTCTTTGCCCTGGCTCATATCTGTAAGTTCCCCACCATCAGAAATTATCTTGTTCCTTTAATGTTATTTATAGATTTTCCCATCTTTCTTGCTGGGCGCTGAATCCCCAGTTTCTGTAGCAATGCCCCGCAAAACAGCAGGTGCTTTATCAATATTTGCTGAATAAATGAATAAACAAGTAACTGCTCTGGGGAATTCGGGCACAGAGGACTGCTCAGACCAATTCTGACAGGAGCACTGTCACAGAGCCTCATTGGCATTCCACCCCATGGTGTGGTGTGATTGCCAACAGAGGCTTGTTTTGAGAATGGAAGAGAGGTGGCAAGAAGGGAAGGAGGCTGGAGGGGACAGGAAGTGGCTACTTTAGCCAGAGAGACCTTCACAGAGGAGCCAAGTCTTGGAGGATATGAGTGTGTGCTGCACAGGAGAGGGAAATGCATGTGCAAAGGCAGAGGCGGAGAAGAAGAGTATGGCCAACTCATGTCAACAGCCTCCCTATCTGCTAATCCCCACCCCACAGAAGGGCTTCCAAGGCTCCTTATTCATTTCTTTCCACAGAGCATGCATTGCACATCAATCTGGTCCATAATCCACTTCTTCCTCCACCTGGTAGGCAGACTGCTCACTTCTCAAACCTCTCCTCGCACGGACCCCCGCAAGCTGAGAACAGACGCTCATAGCCAGTTGAGCCTGAAATTCATCTCCATCCCACACCTTCTATGGGAAAAAGATTCTTGGCAGCACACTGAAAGTCAGGAGGCTTGGAGCCTTGGAGCACCGATCTATCAGGAGCCAACACGGGGAACTAACCTGGCTGAGAATGGAGCCAGCAGAACAGAGGGCAGAGCACAAAGGACCCACTATGTGCCAGCCGGTGCTAAGTACTTCTAGGAAGTGGTGGATCTGCAGCCACGTGTGGGAGTTATCACAAACCTCGGGTGAATAAATCAGAGCTCACAGGATAATAGCTTGTTCAAGGTCACAGAGCACAGAAGGGCTAGAGAATCTTCTTGATAGGCATGTAGGTACCACTACCAAGGTGGAACCAGTTTCCAATGACTTCAGTGGTATTCCTGCATCCAGGAGGATCTGAAGCCACCATCCTCCTGAGAGACATCCAATAGATGTATTATAGACCATGTTATATACATGGCTATAGAATAATACCCACCATCACCCATCTCCCTGTGAGGTGACAGGACTCTCTCCCAAAGCCCCTCAGAAGTTGGGCACCACAGGCAAAATCACTGACTTCCTGGTTACTCTCCAGACACACCTACTCTCCCACATACAGTTTGAAGTGAAGACCACCCTTTACAACATGAACATGATCTAACCTACTTAAACTCTGAGTCATGGAAGCCAGAGTGCCCTGGAGTTAAATGTGCTATTAATGAGCAAGTCTGTTGCTTACAGATACAGAAAATTGCATCAGTTCAGGGGGTGACAGCCTCCAACCAGACACAAAGGTAAGATGGAATGACCTCGAGTCATGAGGACAGAAGGGCTTCTCTGATGGAGATAAACTCTAGTCACTTTCCCCTCTGCATGAGACAGCCCTCTTAGCAAGCAGCAATGACAACTGCTCAGATACAATATCAAAGTTACCAGCCCTGCGATGGAATTTACAACCTGCTGTAGACAGGTATTTGTCATGCATTATAATTCTTATCTTCTAACTATTATTCAGACACCCATGGTTCTAGCAAAGGGGAATAGGCAGAATACAGGAAGTCGGCTGTGGGTTGCAGATATGTGCCTCTTATCTGGAGAAAACAGGGCAGATCGTGCATCTGTGAATGAGTCCCCATGGCCTAAGGATCCATTCATTAAACCCAATGACCAAGCGCCAGTCTAAACACGGCTAGAACCTATGTACAGCAATAAGCAAGAAAGATGACGCCTCCCTTCCAGAGGTCATAACATAGTGAGACACTTACAGAAGGTGAGTGGGAAAAGATGGTGTCACACATCTATATGCACTGTGGGAATTGGCCAGGAGGCTTGATGGAACCCTATGAAGCAAAGAGCATAACCTCTGGGTGTTCTTGCTAAGGGTCTACACCCAAGAAGCCCCAGGACAGGAAAGAATGAACTTTAATAAACCAAGAGAACTCTGCTCTGGCTAAACCGCAGATAAACAAAGAGGCACAGGCAGGACAGAGAGTGCAGCAGGGAGGGGGGTTACAAAGGGACATGGGAAAGGATTCCTTAGTGTGCAGGGCCGGCCCTGCTTCCACATGCCTCCTGCGCCCCTTGGATCTGTAGCTGTTCACATCAGACTCCTGTCCACTCTCACCAACCAACAGGGGCACTAACATCCAGGGGCAGAGACCTTGACCCACATTTCAGAGGAGACTGGTGGTAAACAGTAGGTCCAAATACTGTCTTTAATCCTATGCAATTCGGGGGAACAAGAGAGCCCCAGCAGGAACGGGTAACAGCCACAGCCTCTGACCACATGCACACTACCCCTGGAGTGGTTCCAGGGGGAGAACAGGGCTGGCCTCAGCTGATGGATGTGTGTCTGAAGTTGTCCAAAGAGCCAAGCAGTTGAGAAGCTTCTGAACACAACCTGGCTAAACTCTTAAGAGGCGCTTTTGCCCGACTAGCACCCAGGACTTGTTCTTCTCATGTAGTCCAAGTTCCCATACAGGAAGCCATCACTCCCTATCGTCCCCCACAACTCTGAGAATGGTCAGGTGACACAGACCTCTCAAAATCTTCCATCATGTGGTCCACAGTGATTGAAAGGAGGCTGGGCATGTGACCCAATCTGGGGAAACCAATTCAAAGATGGTGACAGCGCTTCTGGAAAGCAAAGCTCTGTGTCTTCTGGGACGGCCAGCCTGGTAGCCATAAGGCAGGTGTGGCCGGAAGCACATGAAGGTTCTGCCTATCCCCCACTTCCTGTCTCCCTCTCGGTGCCGGGTCCACCATGGTTGGAACAACTTCCTTTATAGAGTGCACTCGGACTGACAGAAGTAGGTTACTAAGGCTGGGCACATGAAGGTTCTGCCTGCTCGCTAATTCCTGTCCCCCTCTCTGCTGCCTGGTCCACCATGATGTGAACAACCCCCATTGCACGCTGCATCCGCCACAGAAGCTGCTCCAGCGCACATACCCTGCTCCAGCACATATACCCTGCTCCAGCACACATACCCTGCCTGTCATGGTGGACCTAAACTCCAGAAGCCATAAACCAACCAGGTACCCTGGGCAGAGTGACACAAAAGCAACCAACAGAGACATGAAAGGGAAGAGACTTGGCAGTGTGAAGCAGCCGGAAAAGGAAGTGAGAACAAACTTTGGAATCCAATGGTTGCCAGGGCTGTGTCACCCTGAACTCTCACGTGAACAGCTAAATTGCTTAAGCTGACCCAAGATAGTATGAATGTTAATCAACTGGACTTGGTATCAACTAGCAGACAAACAAACCTCCTGACACGTCTGTGAGACTTCCGGACAGACGTAACTGAGGAAGGAAGAGCAACCCAGAGTATGAGTGGCTCCACCCTTCAGCCTGGGCTCTCAGACTGAACAAAAAGGAGAAAGGCGGAGCTCTAGAATTGACCCCTGTCGGCTTCCTGCAGGTGGACACAATGTTACCAGCTGCCTCACAGTCTTGCCACCCTGCCTTCCAGGCCACAAGACAAAAATCAACCCTTTCTTCCTTACACAGCTTTTATCGGCTATTTTGTTGAATTAAGGAGAAAAGTAATAATTGGGTCTCTGTCCCCCAAACCTAAAACTGCACTCACACACAGGAAATAGGCTTCGTCACAGTTAAGACTGAAGCTCTCTGCACCTCAACTTGGTCACTGCATCCTAAGAACCGAGTGGGACTCGTGGGCACTCAGAGAGCAACCTGGCCGACATTCTTGGAGCACTGAGCTAAGATCTGTGCCTGGAACCTGGTAGACACACAGTACCCCCTCATCACTGCCCTGAAGAAAACTCTATTCCCACTGTCTGGAAGTTTCTAACACAGCTCAAAGCCAGCTCACCTCCGCCCGGAGCCGCAGTTCCAGAGCCTAACGGTTAATTATCTCACTGCTAATGAAAAGGAGAAGAGATGAGCTGTGGCCCAGCTCACTGCAGCCAGCCGTGGTAATGACCTGTCTGCAGTTCCTTTGTAAACCGTAAGCCTCCCTTTGCAAAAGTTCTGTGGCTTGGCCAAAACAGTCCCTCTCAATTTCAGCTTAGCATGCACATTTTCATTCTGGAAGTGACGTCACTACTTGAGTTATTAATTTGCAGGAAAACCTGTGTACTTGTTAATGGGCACCAAAGACCCCTTTCAGAAGGACACTGTATAGTTTGTTCTTGTACATACACACACACACACACACACAATTCCATACTCAAATCTGTACAACACATTGATTAACTTTAATATAGACTGGCTATCTAAGACTGCTGTTTTCCTTGAGTTGTTTTAGAAAGCTCTAATACTTTGGATGACTAGCAAGGACAACTGTGAAAACAGAGGCCAAGGTCCATTACAAAAGCCCAGGTCCCATCTGATTGTCAATCACTTGGATAAACATGTGAGTATTGTCTCACCAGCAATAGAGTCCACAAAGAACAGGCCTAAAATCTGGCCATTATGTTCATGTTCGACTGAGCAGGGGTTACCAAATATATGTTTACCAAATGTGTCTATCCTACATGTCAAGTACATGTCGAGTATATAAGCAGCCACGACGGGTTTGTCTTATGGTAGGGGTGTCAGACATATACAAAGATAATGCAGATCACAAGGGAGAAACCACAGGGGAAGAGCTGGAGAGATGGACCAGCTGGTCAGATGCTTACTTTACAAGCACGAGAACCTGAGTTCAGATCCTTGACTCGCACAGAAAAAGCTACGTGCATATCTGCTAGTGCTGGAGAGACAGAGCTCTCTAGACAACAAGCTACCCAAGGCAGACTAATTACATCAGTGAGCTCAAGGTTCAGTGATAGATCCTATCTCCAAAAAAAGGTAGGAAGAGATTGAAGACATCAGACATTGACCTCTGGTCTCCACAACCAAGTCATATACATGAACACACACACACACACACACACACACACACACACGCACACGCACACGCACACGCACACACATGCTCGCACGAAGAGGAAAGGAAACACAGAGGAAACAGCCACAGAGAAGACAGGTTATAGAGTAGGTAAAGAGCTGTCTGAGGGGCTTTCGATTCAGCTAAGATGTGGGGATCTGAATGCCAGGATCCTGGTGTAGGGCAGTGAGTATGTTTAGAAGCAGGGTAAAGATGTGGGTCCAAGCAGCAAAGGGGCAGGGGACACTAGCATAATTCAATGTCACGTGGAAACAAGAAGAGCTGGCCAGGGTGGACGTGACATGTGAACATCCCTTATCTGAAGCACTTAGGGTCAGATTTGCTTGAGTTTTCAGATGTTCTTGATTTTGCTATTTGCATATACATAGGAAGTCTCTTGGGGATAGACTCAAGTCTAAACACGAAATTCATTTATGTTTCATCAACACTTCATCAACATAGCTGGAAGGTAATTTCAAATATTCTTAATACCTGCACCAAATCAAGTCCCGAGGTGTGGAATTTTCCGCTTGTGGCATCACATTCACAGCTCAAAGGCTTTCTGATTTTGAAGCATTTTAGTTCTGAGATCTTTGGAATGGGATGCTTAACTTACATCAAGTTGGAGGGGTCTGTGGAGAGTTAACGTGGCATTTGGGTTGTCAGGTCTAGAACATGGAGATATAACGTGGAAGTCACCGTGCTACACACAACTTCAAAGGCATGCCAGGATTGGTTGGGTCAAAGTGCACTGAGAAAGAACACACGGGAACCAGAGGACATCCAGGTGGGCATGGACTGATCAAACTCAAGCACCGCTATTCTCAGAGGGAGAGAATGGACAACTGGGTCAGATGCTTGAGCTTACAAGCTGAACTGACTAAAAGGTGACAGTCACAGAGGGCATGAGGTTTACCTTGAAAGGGCTTTCCGCAGAGTCTGAGATATAAGTGAGAACTGCAGGCTGCAGGGCCAACTGCCCACCACCGAGTTCAACCCCTGCTATCTACCCAGCACCGTGCTCTTAAGCAGTTTTCCAGACCTCCAAGGACTTCAGCCTGTGCAAATAATGATTCTGTCTCCTCACAAGGCTGCTGTCTGGTTGAAAGTTAATCAACAGCAGGTGTTTAGAAGACAGAGCGCTATGCTTGGCTCATGTTCAGTACACGAGGCAACCTGCCACTGTGTATCTGCTGCTCTAATTTATACCAAGTAACAACTGCATACTTTGCATGTGTTTTCTTAGGGGAGGGTCAGTGCTACGCCTGGAGCACAAAGCAAAGTCTCAGGTGGACTCAGCAGCCACAACCAGGTGAGACACTGTGCGCTGTGCTCTTAATTCTCGCTGGGCAATCCCGCTTTTTGATGCCAAGATGTCTGGTTAAGGGCCTGTGTAAGAAAACTAGCTGACTAATGCATTAATTGTGTCTCACCCCGCCTTCCCACAGGTAATCATTGCTTTTATATAAGTGCTGCTGTGTCTGACAGGGATGGGTATACGATGTGTCACATGGCCATTTTGCTGTTGTGCAAACCTCGAACTCACACAAACCCAGATGGTATGTGTGGGTCTGTAAGCACTGGGCACGGCTTCCGGAAGCAGTTAAGAGGCGCAATAAATGGGAGATGTGCAAGCCTGCTGGAGGCAGAACACTCAAGATTCCGTGATGGCAGAATGTTTTTCTTATTAATAGTAGGACACTCCAAAGCAGCAGTAAAAAGTATAGCAAATACATAATCCAGTAGTGCAATCTTCATCAGCACCGTCTAATACGACGCATATCAGGGTATATGCTGTTCTTTTACATGACTGGCTGTGCAGTGGTTCTTCTTACAGCATCAGCACCAATGCATACACAGCACAGGGACAGGAAGAGACAGCAGTAACGTGTCCTACGCTTACAGGACAGCCATTCCATATCCGGTGTGTGGCTTCTCAGAACACAGTTGATGCGACATATGACTACAGCTAGTAGAAAAGCAAATCTTGCTTTGCATTTCACAAGAAGATACAAAACTTGAGGGCGGAGAGGCTAGGAGGCGCTCTCAGATGCACTTGTATCTGAATCACATGCAGCGGTGAAATGCAGATTCCCGGTTCCACTGCAAACTTAAGGAACCACAAATGCCAGAGGTTCTTTGTGACTAGCTCCCCAGGTGGTTCGAGGTACACTCAAGTCTGCAAAGAGGCAGATGATGTGTCTGTTTACTTACTGCAGGATCCAGTACAGCAGCCACAAGTACGGCTCATTTGAATTTAAATGTAAATTCATTAAAATTAAACAGATATTAAAAATTCAGTCTCTCCATCCATTAGATACATTGTAAGAACACATGGCTAATAGATGCAACAGGCAAACATGTCTACTATCGTAAGAATTACCGGGAAGTTCCTTCCAGCCTAAGCATTCTGGGACTCCTAAGTCAGTATTAAATTAGGAATTTCACATGCTTTGCACCAAGGCACAAAACTCAGTCAGCATTTGCTGCCTTTTTTTTTCTTTGTCTGAATTCAAGGCATAAGAATATATAAATTATTAGCCCACTAGGCTCTTTTATCTCCCCTATTATATTGGTCTGAAATCACCTATTTGCATATTTATTTTCTCCAACACACCCAGAATGTCTTGAAGGCAGGAAGCATACAACAATTACTTAGGTCTTTTATTCTCCATGCCTACGGCTTAAATAAATGCTGAGAATTACTAACTTGGACTAGACAACTTATTTTCTCTTAAGAGAAATAAGAAGCTGGCCTGCTCTGTTCTGGCTGAGAGCCTCCACACCTGTGAGAATGGCTACTATCAAGAAAGCAGAAAAGTACAAGCAATGGCGATGACTAGGAAAAATAGGAACCCTTCCTTGTGTGGTGGAGCGGTAGTAGTGTAGCTCATATGGAAAGTTGTCTAATGGCGTCTCAAGACAATTAGCACAGAATTACCATACAATCCAGCAATTCCAATTCTGTGCATACACCCAAAAGAACTGGAAGCAGAGGCTCCAACAGATATTTGTACATCCCAGATCACAGCAAAGTTACTCAGTGGGTGCAAACAACCCACTGTTTATGAATGAATGAATGAATGAATGAATGGTGGATGAAGAAAAGATCACAACACACACACACACACATACATACACACACTGGAATGTTATTCGGCCTTAAAGGGGAATTCTGGCCATTCTGCAAAACTGATGAGTCTTGAAAACACTATTTGAAGCGAAATTGGTCACAAAAAGCGCAAATATATTGTACAATTCAGTTTACACAAGTCACCTTGGATGTACAGATTCGTGGATAGAAAGCAAACTGGAGGTTGCCAAAGGCTGCAGAAGAAAGAATGTGGAGCTAGGTGGATACAGAGCTGCAGAGGCGGAAAGCTGGGCCTGTCTGTTTGCACTTAGCTGTTTTGCAGTTGGGCCACCAAACCCAGGGCCTTGCCTGCGCCAGGAAAAGTGTTTTCCCACTAAACCACACCCCAGCCCCAGAAATTCAATTTTGCAAGCTACAGACATTCTAGAAACAGGGAGTGGCGACAGGTTTACAGCAGCGTGACTGCACTTACTAGTAAAGAGGTATGTACTTAAAAACAAGTGACCATTTTGTTATGTATAATTTACCACCATAAAAAGGTTTTAATAATTAAAAAAAAAAAGCATTGACCAGTACCAGCCCAAGGAAATATGTCAAGTGTCACAGCTTTGAGATGTGAAAGAATTTTGGTTCCATGCCTGTCCTGTCATGCCTTGGGTAGGTACTGGGACAGGTCCAAGGTGAGACATGGAGGTTATCTTGCTATCATAAGCCCGGCCTGTCATTTTCTTGACTCCTTTACCTCTTATAGTCGTCCCCAGTGGCACCAAACTTAGCTGGTCACCAAGACCCCCTTCTCAGAAAGGCTTTACATAGTGTGTGTGTGTTGGGGGCTGTCTGATGATAGACGTCTGAGAGCCAGGTCACAGGTATCTGAGTTTTCCCAAGGCTATGAAAGGTGACCCTGAGCTGGCCTCCCCAATCGATAGAATTTGTATTCTGCTTCCTGTGGCTACCTGTCTCATGTTCCACTTGGCTTCTCAGCCAACATTTGCTGAGTGACAAAAAGCAAGTAAGACACTGAGTAGGGAAAAGATGTGTGTGTGTGTGTGTGTTCACCTGTATGATCATCTCTAATCTTTTCCTATGAACAGTTTGCCATGATTTGAACCAGATGGTCAGTAACTAATAACAGTTAGTGAGCTCCTAACACAGGTCAGGTGCTAGGCCTGAGCCTCATAAGCTGTGTGCGATCTAATTCTCAGAGCAATCCAACGGACGAGGACATGACTGACTGATCGCTGTTGTCCCACCCCATCTGACAGAGGAGGAACCTGAGATGCAAAGGAACTGTACACCCCTCAGAATAAAACTCCTTATCGTTACACGACGGTCAGACATCATCGTTAGTCTCATAACTTTAAAAACTGTCCATAAGGGAGCTGGAGAGATGGCTCAGTAGTTAAGAGCACTGGCTGGACTTCCAGAGGTCCGGACTTCAATTCTCAGCAACTACAGGGTGGCTCACAACCATCTGTAATGAGTTCTGACACCCTGTTTTGGCATGCAGATATAGCAGACAGAACACCCATTTACATAAAATAAATAAGAAAATCTTAGGGGCTGTCCAGATGGCTCAGTGGTTAAGAGCACTGGCTGCTCTTCCAGAGGACTTGAGTTCAATTCCCAGCACCCGCCTGGTGGCTCACAACCATTTCTAATGGGATCTGATGCCCTCTTCTGTCACACAGGATACATGTAATTAGAGATACATAAATAAATAAATCTTTTAAGAAGTAACCATCGTCTTTTTAAGGCTACATTGTTTTTCATTGTTTCAGCTTGATCTGTTTTTCATCCTTGAACTCACTGCAGAACGCTTTCACCTGGTTTGTATCTGTGCCCCATTTGAAATGCTGCCGCCTCAGACATCCTCATGAGAGGCAGCTTTCCGTGTTTCTGAAGGACGGGTTGTGTTGGTCGGTCTTGACTGTCAACTTGACTATGATTTAGAATCAGTAGGAGACAGATTTCTGGGTATGTCTGGGCGGGAGTTTCCAGCTTGGGTTAACTGATGAGGAAAGACCTCCCCTAACTGTGGCTTCAGAACCACCTGTGAGCTGAGATCAGACTGAACAAACAGGAGAAGGGGTGCCCAGTGCCAGCATCCGTCTCTCCGCTTCCTGACTGCAGATGCGATATAGCCTCAGCCCCACCCCAATGCTGCCGCCATGCCTTCCCCACAGTGAGGGCCTGTGCTTGTGACCTGTGAGCTGAAAGCACCCTCCCCTCCTAAGCTCCATTTAGGAGGGATTTTGTCACATGAACAATCAAAGTGACCAATATGATTTCCTGAGGGACGTGACAGTAAAAGTCCTTTGAGGATGAACTTCCCTACAGAGTAAACTGAGCCTTCTGGGCCTTTACTATAGGAAATGTGCTGGGTAGGCCAGGCATCACCTTTTGATGGGTGGGGGTGGGGGGGATGATACATCCTACTGTATCCCAGCACAGGGATCTACTGCCAGGTCATCCTTCCAACATGTTTGATTTTAGCTACCCTCACAAAGACCACTAGCATCAGAGGGCAGATAAGATGCCCAGGGCTGACAGGCAAGGAAACATGCCCAGGCCACACAACCAGCCTGCACTGTCAGTAGGCAATCACTTCCCTGTGCAGGCCTTTGCCCAGAATTCAATTCCCTCACCTACCAGCCCAAGAAACAACACTGGTGACAGCAGCTAGAAGGAGTTACTTAAGCATGGACTCCCACAGAGACTTCCTGCTAATGCAGGAGGGATCCTCCACCAGTCAAGTTTCCCAGCTAGAAATCAGAAACAGGCATCCAAGGGATCAGTGTTGCCTCTCTCCAGACGTGTACCCTATACCTGTGAAGATACCACTGAGAGGGTAGGGTGGTAACCCAGAAGTCACAGCCTCACAAAGCACCGTGAGCTATGTTGTAATAGAGTGTCTTGCCCCAAAAAAGTTAAGTCCCAACTCCCAGCATTCATGAATGTGACCATTCATTTAAAAACAGGATCTATATATAAGCCATACATGCTGACTTTCACCTGTCATCCTAACACCTGGGAGGGAGAGCCAGAAAGATCAGGAGTCTGAAGGCCAAACTTTGGCTCCAGAACAAGTTCAGGACATGAGACCCTAATTCAAAAGACAAACAAATAACAACAGCAAAACCCAAGATCTTTGCAGATATACAATTTAGGAGAGGTCACAGGGAAGTAGAAAAAAAATCCTAAATCTAGTGTGACTGCAGTTCTTACAGGAAAGAGAAAAAACTTACTCCATTGCAGAAACAGGTAGCACGTTTGCCATCTCAGAAGCACCAAGGTCAGAAAGCAAACACAGAGGCTAGGGGCAAAGCAAGTCTCTGCAGGTGTAAGAGACTGTGGCCTACTGACCCCTGGCTCCTAACTCCTAGCCTTCTGGAATGCAGAATAGGACCACCTCTGTTGGGTGAAACCAGCCTCCAGGGACTACAGCAGCCCTGGGGAGCTCACTGTGCTGTCCTACCTCTGAGTTTCCATAAATGGGAAGTATGTGTCAGCCATCTTGGTATCCCAGCAGCTACTGCCTACCACTTCATGGTGGGTCTCAGAACGTGCTGTGTGAAGTGAGCACGTAAGAAAAATGAAGGACAAAGTATTTTTTTCTTTTTCTTTTGTTTTTGAGAAAATCTCTCTTTTTAATTTAGTTTTTACTTCATATGCATTTATGGGTTTGCTGTTTTGCCTGCATGTACGTGTGAGGATGCTGGGTGCCCTGGAACTGTGGTTGCAGACAGTGGTGAGCTGTCACATGGATACTGAGCCCAGTTCTTTGGAAAAGCAACCAGTGCTCTTAACTACTGAGTCATCTCTCCAGCCCTGTACTTTCAAAAGGGTGCTAGGAAGCATGTTAGTAATACAGCACTTGCCTCTGCACCTGGAGAATCAAAACAGAAACAAGAACCTAAGAGCTAGAACCAGGTCTATGCTACTAAGACCCTTGAAAAAACAGGACTCATACACACATTCACAATACATTCACACAATACATGCATTCTCTCTCTCTCTCTCTCTCTCTCTCTCTCTCACACACACACACACACACACACACACACACACACACGGAAGCAGAAGGGGGGCTTAGTTGTGGGAGGAAGAGGACCACTAGGAAGTAATATGAGGAAGAATAGGGGATTATTAGTAGGATACAAAAATGACCAATTTACAAGGAGATCTGTATATAAAAAAATGTCATAATAGAACCCATCATCATACCCACTAACAAAAATGTTAATTTTAAAAACAAACTTAAAGAAAAGAAAGTGTAGGCATTTGTAGAATGGATACAGCTTTGAGGACAACGACAGAACATGAATGATGCTCCCAGAGGCTCCGCGCTTCTCACTTATTTCCAGGGTTCTGCCCAGGGCCCAGCATGCTGCAAGCTTTCTACTTTCTAAAAGAAGGAAGGGAGATTGGAAGGGAGGGCAGTGGGGGGGGGGGTGAGGAGGGAGGGAAGAAGAGGGAACAGGATCATACTTTCCCTGCTCTCTGGTTGAGGAGAATACTATAACTGAAGAACAGCCAAAACTGGAAACTGGCCTCAGGAATGTTAGACCACTTCAGTGATATCCAAACGCCCTTCACAATGGAATTTAAAAAACTGTTTTTCTATCATGCATTTCTTTTTCTTTCCCATCCAGACCCCTAAGGCATCCTGACCCTTTTCAGCTATGTTAGAAATGCAGAGTTGAAAGGTCAGCCTTGTGTTTGGCTTCTGAGACACGTTTCCTGTCCATGTGCAGTGCACATTCCTGACCCCTTGCCCTGTGGCCAAAAAAAGGGACATCAGCTGGATGCAGGGAAATTCAGTTTGGGCAAACAGCCGGCAGCATGACATTTGGAAGGCAGAGGATTTTCCCAGGGCTTGGCTTTGGTTGGTTGCAGGCTAAAGTTAGGTCATTTGTATGTATGAAGAAAACCCCTAGAGGCAATGCCAGCTGGTTTCTGAATCCCAGTGGGTCACAGTGGGCTGTTCTCCTGCGTTCCTGGGGCTGTCGGTGTTAAACAGGAACACTCTGGTTCCTTTCCCACTTCTCCAGCCATGATACCTGCTCTGCTGTGGGGTGTGATCCTATTCATTTGTTCCTTCATTCACACCATCTTGACTAATTTAGGAAGTCTCCACTCCCATTCTTGCCTTTTCCACACTGAATTCACAGCCCGAGTTGCAGTCTGCTGCTTGGAGTGCCAGGCAGCTCCTAACTGTGACAGTGACAGACAAGACAAGAAAAGCTGACCCCTTCTGGGGTAGAGAACACTGCTTTATATGGCTGAATGTGGGCCACCTGTGGCCGGACTACCCACTAATGTGGCAACTTTTCCCTACCAGTCACTCAGTGGAGTGGCTAGGCTGGCTTCCAGCCCCACCCTGAGGTCTCAAGGCTTCCCACACCGAACCTAATCTGGTGTTCACCTCTTGGAAACAGCGCTTCACAAGACAGGCCGCGTCATCTGCATGTACCCTGCATCCCAGTTCCTAGTGCCTGCAGTGGGGTTTTGTCCCTCCAATGAAAGAAGGAAGGAACTATATGTACTAGACATTCAAGTCTTCAGATTACAGTCCAGAGCACAGGCTTTGCCATCACCTGAATGAGGCCATCACGTCCCAGCAAAGGTACAGGTATGTGTGCATGTCTTTGTGTGTATGTGTGGCACGCACAGGGACGCGCATACGTGTGTGTACATCTATCTGTACGTAGGCCATAGGCTCATGATTTAGTCTCCTTCAATCGCTCTCCACCTTAATGTTTGAGGCAGGGTCTCTCACCAAACCTGGAACTCAATAGAGCTAGATGGGCTGTCTCTGCATCCTGAGCACTGGGGTGCCAGACATGTGCCACCATACTTGGCTTTCTCACCTGGCTTCCGGGGCTTACACTCAGACCCTCACGCTCGCACGGCACACACTTTACCAACTAAAGACATCAGTGTACCCCGAAAGGACATGTTTTCCTGAAGTAGAAAATAAACACACAGAACCATCCATTTTAAGTGGGATTTTACACACGAAGAAGCCAGCCCTTGAATCATGCCTGGCACATCTGCTCCAGCCACTGTCTCCCTCTTAACTCTGAAATGGAGGCTTCCTATGCACTGAGACTCAAAGGCGGGGAGTGGTATGTCAGTGACTCGGGATTAGAAGCAGCACCATACCAGGAAGTGGAAGGCACAGAGGGCGGAGCCTCAGAGGGCGGAGCCACAGCTTTGAGGGAAGTGTCAGGACCCGCAGAGGCTGTGGGCATGGGCACCGTGGAAGCGACAGCAGCAGCAATGGCAGTGGTAACAGTAGGACAGGGCAGGAGAAGGCGAGCATGGATGGTGGAGGAAGCAATGACTCGTCACTAAGCATCACTGCAGACTGCAAACAGCAGGCAGGGTGAAAGCGGACACAGCATTATGGTGCACCAGGCACAGGGTAAGAGCTTGGCCTCTGCTCCTTCTCTGTTCTCAAGAATGCTTAATGGAGCTGTAGGGATGGGAGTCACAGATAAAAATCCTGAGGCTCAGAGGGGTCGGTAGATCGTCAAGGTCCCCTGAGTTGTGTCCAGCAATGAGACGTCCAGCAGTCTGGCTAAGAGAATAGCTTCTCAACGGCATCCATTCAGTGAGTAGTAGCATGCTCAAAGATGGCTTCCCTCGTGTCCATTCCCTCCTTCTGCGCTAACAACACTTGGGTTGGTAAGCATACTCTCACCGAATAAAGATTATATTTTAACTAAGTCTTTTTTTTTTGTAACTAATTTTATGCAGAGGATTAAGTTTTGGCCAACAAGATACATGCAGAAGCAGCACATTCTCTGCCTTTCTCCTTGGTGTGTTTGCTGGTTCACCTCTAGTCTGATGGGCCGGGAAAAGGCAGCTGGCGTGGGACAGTAAGAGCCTTGGAAACAGGAAGCCACACAGTAGTGAAACAAGAAAAAGGACCCCACGGATGACTGCGGCACCTCTCTACTCTCTGTGTCTAAACTTTTAGAAAAGAATATGTACACTATCTGTATTTTTTTTCGTGTGTGTGTGTGTGTGTGTGTGTGTGTGTGTGTGTGTGTTGGGGGGCAGTGATGAATGTCAGACATCCTTTCTCAGGCCTCATTCATTAAGAACAGAACTCACCAAGTATTTAGTCTTGGTACTCAGCTTGCTCCAAGGATTCTGTATCCACTGTTCCACCTAGCATCCGCCTGGGCTCTAGGATCTGAATTGCAATCCTGATGCTTTCGCAGCAAGTGCTTTAAGTGCTGAGTCCATCCCCAGCCCTACTTCCTATGTTTTCAAAGTCAAGGGCCTCTTGGGTTTTACGTCCTTCATAGAAAAACCTAATTCCAACAGTGCCATGAGTCCTTACAATGGCAGTGCAGTTCATATGCCTTAGAGAGACACCTTCTACATGAAGACCACCTTGTATGGTACTCCTGACTTCAGAAACAAAGCATAATAAGACATAACAGAATTTGAGAGAGAGAGAAAAAAAAAAACCTCGTAATAGATGAACTAGGAAGGCAGGCACCTACAGCTTTGTTTCCTTGGAAACAGTCTCTTGTCACCTCATGTCTGGGTCACATCCAAAGGCTCAGTTTTGAGTCCCAGCTCACTTCTTTCACCCATTCAGTGCAGGTGTGTGTGTGTGTGTGTGTGTGTGTGAAGCATGTACCTGCAGCTTTATGCCCAGATATCTTCTTCAATTACTTCTACACATATGTTTAAGGAAAGGCCTCTTAATGAACATGGCTTAGAGTTGTCTAGACTGGCTGGCCAGAAAGCTTCAAAAATCCACCACCACTACCACTGCCGACATCACCAAACAACAACAATTGTCATCCCACCATCCTCCAACCACCAAGCCCCAGAGTTACAGACTTATACTACTTAGGTCCTGCCCAGCTTTTAATGGGTGCTGGAGATCTGAACTTGGGTCCTCAGGCTTGCACAGCAAGCAATTTACTAACTGGTCTATCTCCCTTGCTCCCCATTTAGAATACTTTTGCTCATCCAACCATCCTTAAGATTTGTTTTCAGCATGAAAACAAAATAATTATTGCATTCTGTATACCTACTGTATCCGCATACTTGATTGCGTAACTTTTCTAGCCCGTGCCAAAAAAATCTGAAACATAAATGTTTGCCCTGCTCCTTTCCTAGATAAGGGAGCAGAAGTAAGAGATAAAGGCAAAGGCTCAACTGAGATCACACAAACCTGAACCCGGGCCAGGAACCAGCCACTCCCTGCAGCCCTAGCACGCACTCCTCACTGGGCTCTGACTTCCAGGCAACGCCAGCCACAGCAAACTGACCCGTGCCAGCCAACCCTCATGATTTTACACATTTCTTGGGGTTCTTCCTGAGCACTCAGATATATAACGGACCACTGAGGTTGCACTTCTCAGCCTCTCCTTATCTGCTCAACTTTTAGGATTCAGTATTCCTAGCTGCCAAATTGGGTAAGTTTCACAACAGGATGACACAGACTATATGGGGTAAAGCAGAGGACCAGGGCCAGAGAAAATGACTTAAAATCGAGATGGGAGAACTATTTACCATTGAAGTCATTCCTACCCAGCAGGACAGATGGGTAGATGGGATGCAACCATCTCCAAAGAAGTTCAACTGACTAAAGCAACACACACCACACGTTCCTGACCACTTTCTGACACAGTCCCCACCCCTCACCCTACCCCACGCTGGACATTTCCTTAGGATTAAATTCAACAGGTGATGAATCCGATGGAGAAGGGTGTGAAGGGCTGAGACTCAGTTGGCTGAGTACCTGCCTTCCACACACAGAGCCCTGGTGCCATCTCCAGCACGGCCTGAACCAGGCACGGCAGTAACACCAGGAATCTCTGCACTTAGGTGGAAATAGGAAGGATCAGAAACTCAAGATCAGCCTGGGGCTACAGGAGATCCTGTCTCAACAAGCAAAGCGAGTGGAGATGGCTCAGTAGGCAAGGGTGTTTAAGGGTGTTTGTTACTGGGTCTGAAAACCTAAGCTGGATTCCTAGAACCTACATGGTTTGAAAGGAGAAACTCAACCCCAAAATTTGTCCTCTGATATCTACACATATGCCATAAAACACACATGCATAAATTAATAAATGTAAAAAAAAAGAGAGAGAAAATATTCAGAGGTCTATCATGTCACAAATACCAAAAGAGTTATGAGCGTGAATGTTTGCACTGAAGTTGCTTCCAACCCACCCTGCAAAGCACCAGCATGTTTCCCAGACAGGATGGACCGGGGACCACTCACCGATTCCATAGTGAATCTCTTGAGGAAAAACTGGAGAGCCGGGAGGCTGAAGATCTCATGTCTCAGCCGTCACATCCGAAAACAACCTGAAGAGTGTGGAGAGAAAAGGTGGCAAGGTCAGCAAGGTAATGGGGGGGTGGGGGAGGTGCAAGAAGACCTGTATCCAACCAGTGGAAGCTGAGTCCTATTAGGAGTGCTCTGGCTCTCCAGAATGACCAGTCAGCATGTGAGGGTAGACAGCTAGCGCGTGTCACTCCCCACAGTGGGGCTGACACCTCCATCAGAGCAGCTCTGTGCAAGACTGTTCGGGAACTTTCTTGCCTTCTATTTCTGGCTCAGACTTAGAGAGCAATTTACAAGTCATTAACTTCTCTAGGCCCAGGCTCCTTAAACATGAAGTAACTGTGTGTGTGGCAGGTGTGATGGACAGGCAGACAGACAGACAGACAGACACATGCAGCTGTGTGCCTCCTGGAAAGCAGAACTTGTCTTAAGAAGGCAGATGAAAATAAGCCTACATATTTCAGGACAGCTCCTCTGAACCTGGGAAAGGACTGGTATTAATGCATGCATATCAAAGATTAATTAGCCAGGCAGTCGTAGCGCATGCCTTTAATCTGACCACTTGGGAGGCAGAAGCAGGCAGATTTCTGAGTTCTAGGCCAGCCTGGTCTACAGAATGAGTTCCAGGACAGCCAGAGCTATACAGAGAAACACTGTCTCAAAAAACCAAAACAAACAAAAAATAATAATAATAAAATAAATAAAGCTCAATTGGAAGATATTGCACAAGGAAGCAACCTCAAAATTTGTAAAAATAGAAGGGAAAGAAAGATGGGACTGTAAACTATAATGAGCCTG
This sequence comes from Apodemus sylvaticus, assembly GCF_947179515.1. Taxonomy (NCBI): domain Eukaryota; kingdom Metazoa; phylum Chordata; class Mammalia; order Rodentia; family Muridae; genus Apodemus; species Apodemus sylvaticus. The sequence goes on from NC_067488.1 coordinate 32,988,082, forward strand.
CTTGGTGCTTCTCCAGGGTCACTAGCTCAGAGTGGTACCCCCATCCAATGCCAGAAATTCTAGACCCAACCATCACCCTGCACACTTAGGGGCACAGCCCTATCTCCTCTGATGCCCTAGACTGAGCCCCCAAGTACTGTCATCTGGGCTACTGCAACTGACCTAACCTCAGGACTAAATCAGGTCTTCCACAATAAAGTCACTCTCCCCCTTCCACATATAAAACACGGGAGAAGGGAGGCATGGGATCCACGCATCTTCCACCCAGTTCCAATCAGTATCAGGAACTGCAGAGAACATCAAACCTCCACACTGTGTCCAGTCTCCTCGTAGTCATAGATGGTGCTGATCTTCTAAAAATCCCATATGCAAGCAAGACTTACGTCTTGGTTTCTTTTTCAGGTTTTAATTACATGGATATGAGTGTGTGTGTACGACATATGCACAGATGTGCTTTCAAAGTCCAAAAAGAGACAATGAATTCTTCTGATCAGGAGTTACAGGTTGTAAGCTGCCAGATGTGGACCCTGGGAACTGAACTTAGGTCCTCTACAAGAGCAGCGCATGCTCTTTTAACTGCTGAGGTATCTCTCCGGCCCCAAGATTCCATCTTCTAATCAAGTTGATGTGCAGGATAAAATTTTTAGAAATCTGATGGTGTCCTCTTCCATCTCTCCACCCCCCAGCTAACCACCCTTCAATGGCTTCTTGGTACTCTAGAACAAAAGCTATTTAAATGTAAGAGGAGGTAAGGAAAACGCTAGCAAGAGTTAAGTTTCACAACACCCAAGGACCAAAGGTGAATTACAAATCAAGTGCACGATCAACCTGGCTTGCTATTGGCAGACACCCACCCTTGTCTCTGTGCATGATTTTTCTTCATCCACGGCTATAACCACACAGTGGGCATGTTGCACTGTGTAAGCCCTCACACTAATAAAGGTTCCTGAGACACCTCAGATCACACCTGAGGCTCCTGTACTCCATGAATGGCAGCACGCTTACAGAATTATAATGATTTTATTATGGAAACCAAGGACTTCGCTATTTCCTGACAGTGGTCTCTCAGCATGTAGGCATCAAATCAGTCTGCCTTTGGACTGTATTGCATCAGAATGTTTGATTTTTTTTTTTAACTGCTCGAGTTGCTGATTTGGGTTTGTTTCAGAGACCAGGTTGCATGAATTTTGACTTAGGATCAGAACAGAATGCCCAACAATTTCTGAAACAGCCAAAATATTCTATTCTGCACCATGGACCCATGAGAAGCGCCGTTCTTGGAGTTGATGATTATAAAACTGAAGCACAGATGAGTTCGAAGAAATACTGAAGATGTCCTCTGTCTTTCAGTCTCAAGTATTCAGGCAAGACTAAATTCATGTAAAAATAAAATAAAAAGTACATCCATCTTATTAGTGTACATAATTGAGTCCTCCTCAGTAAATGGTCATTGAAGAATGAATGTATGGTTTTGCCTATATAATCTAAACCTACAGAACAGAGGCTGTATTGCATTTTCCCACATGAAAAAATGTTGGGGGTGGACAAAGTCTAAAAGGTCTTGCTCCACCAACTATTGGACTGGGCTTGGGGTCCCCAACGGAGGATCTAGAGGGTGGTCCAGAGGAGCTGAAGGAGTTTACAGCCCCATGGGAAGAACAATGACTTCGGACACCCAGACACCCCAAGACTCCCAGGGACTGAACCATCAACCAAGGGATACACATGGTTCCAGCCAAAACTGTGGCAGAGGAAGGCCTTGTTGGGCATCAGTGGGAGGAGTGGTCTTTGGTCAGGTAAAGGCTCAATAGAGGCCCCAACAAAGGGAAACAGAGGGTAGGGGGGAGGTGGGAGTGTGTTGGGTAGAGGGGCATATACATGGAGGCAGGGGGTGGGAGGAGGGGTAGGGAATTGTTGGGGAGGGAGGCTTTTGAGAGGGGGAAATTGGGAAAGGTTTTACCATTGGCAATGTAAATGAATAAGATAATAAAAAAGAACAGCTATTGTTTATTAAACAAAAAAAAGAAAGAAAGAAAGAAAGAAAGAAAGAAAAGAAGGTCCTGCCCCATGAAAAGAACAGAAATCGCTGAAGTGTCACTGGCTAGCCTTGTCGCTTGCTAGCCTGGTCACTTGCTAGCCTCTTTGGCCTCATCTTGCCACCAAGCCTGAAAACCTAAATTCAAGGGGCCCACATGGGAAAAGAGAAGCAGCTCGCCCAAGACATCCTCTGACTTCCATATGTATGCAGTGGCATGTTACGTACACACGTACACAAACGTATGAATGAATGAATGTAAGAATGTAGAAAAAAACTAGACAGCGTGAGAACATTAATTTATGAACACCAATGAGTATGAATGAAGTCAGGGGCAGAAGTGAAGCCTTGCACACAGACAGACAGCACAGCCTGGATGAGGACTGACACAGTGGTTCCTGCAGGGGTTCTACCTTGCATGGCACCAACTTGACCCTCACCAAAGTCCTGCAAGCCAGATAAGGAGGAGTCGTCTTCATGGAAGAGAAAACTCAAGACTTAGAAACATTATATAATGTGCTTGAGACAGTGCCTAGGAGAACCAGATTCTGGATGCAGGCTCAATTGCTTGCACTGGGAATGTATAGTTTGATTGGTAGAGTGCTTGCCTAATGGGCACAAAAATCTCGGTTTGATCCCAGCATAAATAAGGCATGGTTATGACATCTTTAATCTTAGCACTCTGGAGATAAAGATCAGAGGATCAGAAAATTCAAGGTCATCCTTGGATACATGGGGAATTTGAAGCTAGCCTGAGATGCATGACACTCTCTCAGAAATAATAAATAAGTACATAAATAAGCTGCAACCATACCTCCTCTGAATAGTCTTCCAGAAGCTGCTATATGAGTCCCATGGCTCCTTGCCCACTCTCCTGCCTTAGCTTTGTCCTTTGACTGGTTTCCAGAATCCCATATTTATAGGTTAGCCCCTCAGCCTCTTAGGTCCTTGTTTGTAAAAACAAAGCCATAATTCCAGCCTAGCCCACATCAGCGCACACACTGACTCTCCAGAGAGGAGTGTGAAGGAGCTGTGAGAGGTGTGACACTCTGCTGCCTGGATGATGACCTCTTAAGATGAGGTCAGCATCCATACACAGGCCAAGATGGCTTCCCACGGTGCTCTGCGCTAAGCACACACATTAAGACCATGTTATCCTTTGAGACTGATTGGGTTTTGGAGATTCTTTCTCTCCAGAGGGATCAAGACACTCGGGAGCTCACTCCTAGTACTATAGAATAGACAAAATCTAGGTTCTGGATAGATCACATGTCCCAGGGGTGGGTCTGAGCCAAACATATTAAATGCATAATGCATAATACTATGGTTCTGCTACATGGACACAGTATTAAACTACCTCTGCCCCACCCACCTCGTTCTTAGCCTTCTGCCTTTATACTAGTGCATCTCTCAAACCTCATCCGAAAGGCTTCTCCTTGTAGTATGTACTGAGTAACAGAGACCCACAACAGTCAACAACCAGAGACTACGAGAACAAGAGAGTGCGCTCAGCTCTACGTGGGACATCTACACCACATTCCCTACCGTAAGCCTCAGGGACTGCCATACGCGCCAGAAGTAGCAGATATCTACAGCAAAGCAGGCTCTTCTGGACCTGAAAAGGCAGCTGCACACAGGAGCTCACACTGGCTGTGACAGCATGACCAAGCATGAGCAAGACCAAGCCAGTCGAAAGCCCAGCATGGAAAAAGGAGGGGCTCAGAAGTCCCACCCATAGCTGAGGAGCTACTGGCAACTGATGGCTACAGGAAGAAGGGAATTTCTTCAGGGGTGTGGCTCCTGAAAGGCTACCCAGGCTCCAGGAGATAGCCCTACAATAGTGCGCATACAGGCAGCACACAGTGTGTGTGTGTGTGTGTGTGTGTGTGTGTGTGTGTGTGTGTGTGTGTCTGTGTGTGTCTGTGTGTATCAATGTATGTCAGTGTGTGTGTCTGTGTGTGTGGCAATGTGTGTCTGTGTGTCTGCGTGTGACCCTGGTTCTTGTGTGTGTCTCTGTGTGTCTGTGTGTGTGCATCTGTGTGTGTCTAAGAGTGAGCACTTGAAGACATGAAGTTGGGAAGGAAAGGTACTTGGTGAATAGAAGAGGAATTAGAGGGGAAGAAATTTGAGGTTTGAGCCAAACATATTAAATGCATAAAATTCTCAGACAATAAAAATAAGATAGATGACAGGTAGATAGCAATGGGTGTCTGTAAATAGGTGCTCAATAAAATGTGTAGAATGAGTGAATAGCATGCTCCTCTCACTCGCCTGCCACCTTGCTGCCCCAGTGATAAAATGCTTAAAACAACTGCCCTCTGAAATAAAGTGGAATTCATCTGCACCAAGATGCGTAAGCAGGTTGCTACAGGCATGGTTTTGAAGTTAGCTTGTTAACTCTCTGGTATATGCTTTTCTACTGAAAGTCTGTCCTGCAACGTAAAGTCTGTCAGTCAGGACAGCCACCCCTGATGTCATATAGGAGTAAGGGGCATGAACCATGTGGCACATAAACCTTTCTGTTGTGGTTGCAATGTGAAATATACCCCCATCAACACACACACACACACACACTCACATGTTGAACATTTGAGCCCAGGCTATTGACAATGTTTGGGAAGATGGTGGAAACATCAGAAGATGGGCCCTAATTGGAAAACACTGGTTGCTTCAGGCATGGTTTTGAAGTTCACACTTAATCCCAGGATCCCCTTCGTCTTCGTTTCCTGTATATCACGAGGCACAGAAACTTCTCTGCCACAATGCTCTGCCTGAATACATAGGACCAAGAACGACAGATTGAGCCCTCTGAAACCATCAACCAAAATAAACTCTCCACCCCGGAAGTTGTTTAAACCAAGAAACTAACACCCTCTCTCCAGTGCCAATCCTCGGAGAGTAGCAGAGTTTTATTCCACAGGAGCCTCACAGACACTGCATTCACATCCTTTCAGAAAGGATGTTATGAAACTCTGGAGTCATCTGCAGCTGGCTATAGCTCAGACAATTGCTTCCTCTCGTAAAATCATGTCAAACACTTTTCCCATTTACCAGTGTGATTTTTTTTTCCTGTTCAGCGGGAGCTGTAGTTAGACAAAACCAAGAGCCTAAAGAAAAACAAGCCAAACATATTACTTTGCTATTATTTCTTTCCATCTCTTTGCAACTCAACTTGTTTCTTCGGGTTGACGCTTCAACCCTTCTAGGAAGCAACTCCCAGAATCTCCTAGCGCAATAGTTTACCCATTCTGAACCCTGTGGCATCAACAATACTGGAAACAACCCCGCAATGGGAAGGGTGATGGTCAATCTCATGTGTCAGCTTGACTTGGCTAAGAGCTGCCCAGCCAGCTGCATAAACATTGCATTTGGATGAATATGCTGAGGGTGTTTCTGGGATGAATGGGCCCCATCCAAAGGCCTGACTGAAGAAAAGACCAGGGGTGAATTTGCTCTCCACATGAGCTGAAATCCACGTTCTTCTGTTCTTGGATATTGGTGTTCCTTGTTCTTGGGTCGTCTGATTCAGGTTTGGCCTCCGGGTCTGCAGGCTTCCAGACTGACACTGAACCACATCAGTGACTTTCTTAGCTAACCAGCTCACAGTTGGCAGATCCTGAGACCTCTCTGCCTCATTAAAAGATAGTGCATCCTGCTTCAAGAAACACCTGCCTCCCCTTCCTCTTCCCCACTCCTGTCTACCACCAAGAGACAAACTCAGAGGGAGCCAGGAAGTAGCTCCAATACAGCCCTCGGACCAGGCTGGCTGGACAGGACAGGAGGGAACAAACCCACAGCTTCCCAACACAAAGAGGGCCCCAGGAGAATGAGGCACAGCAGGGCAAGATTCCATCTACCGGGAGCCATATCATGCCTTCATCTCTCACATTTACAGTCTCACATTTCCACGGCTTTTGGCTTCAGGCAGAGCCTGCCTAGAGATGGTAAGATGATAGTTATAGTGCAGTGTTGCTAGGAAGGAAATGGTCATAAAGTATGAGAATTGCCAGTGTAGGGCAGGTGTGTTGCTGAGGAGAGGGAGGCCTCCATCCTTCCCTAAGGATGCTTTGCTATTATTTAGCAAATAATGCTTATACTGACGCTTAGGAATTGTTGGATAAGGTCTGCTAAAGAATGTGAATTTCATGCCTCATCTTTTACGTGGATACCCATCAAGGTTTGTTTGCTTATTTGTTTGTCTATTTATTTGTTTAAATGGCTGAAGCTGTGAGTTGCAAGCAGTTCCCTTGCTTGCTTGATAGCTGTCCGTCTTCCCTCATGCCTGGCTACGGTGTCAGCTACCTAGGGCAGAACTGGATGACTGCCCCAGGCTAGGCAGGGACATTAGCAGATCAGAACCACTGGTGCTGATGCTTTCCAATTCCTGCAAGGCTGTGAATAACATCGATGCCACTCCTCAAGGCCTGTTGGGGGCAGTGCCAAGTAAACTTCAGCCCCACTGTTTTCACAGGAACCACTAAAGATGTCCGAACAGACACTCCCTGGATAGTTCCTGAAGTGTTCATCATGACAGCTGGGGTTGTTTAAATGCCTTGTGAATGAATGTTCAGGAACACTGACATAGTGACTAGTGCCCAGATAAGACCCTGAACCAGTCCCAGATGCCCCGGAGACATTTTGTTGCAATCACAGGAACTATCACAACTGTCATGGTGGCTATTCCCTGGCTATGCTCTAGGAGCCTTTTCTGTCACAGAACCTACAATGACTCAGCTCTGTCATGTCAATGTCAGAGCTGACTCTCTGTGGTTCCATCACAGCCATCCATCATCCTCACAACAATCTTCAGTCTGGTCATGGAGGTGTCCCCAGCCAGGGCATCTAGGGTTTATGTACAACTGTCTACAAAAGCAGCAGTGCTGAGATCTGTTCAACAGTGTCCTTCTGTCTACCTCCCTGTGTTGTCCCCACCTGTGGCGTTGCAGCCTAAAGTTTATTAACTAAAGTCTCACTGAGGGTTCTCTTGTCTACCAGTGGTCTTTATCTTTACCATATGAAAGCAAGCTGATAACATGGATAACAGACAACTACCAGAGCTGCCAGCCCCAAGCATACCCAAAAGCAGCAGCTGAATAGTTCCAGAAGGTAGAAGCTGGGACTGTAAAGAGCTGAGCCGGAAGAAGAGTTCCAGAGAGCCACCAAAAATTAGCGCTTCCATCTACCGAGGAGCTGTAGCACTAGAAGCGGAGGGTTCCAACACTCAGAGCTCAGAGCTCTGGCATGACCTACTGGGTGCTACCTACTTAGGGTACTTGGAGCTCTGGATGCAAGGGATCCTGCCAAGCTAAGGTTAGAGATGCTGACACCGAGGGAGTTTCTACCTAAACGAAGCAAAAGACCCACAGCCAAATAGGTGATAGGACACATAACTGTTGCTATGGTGACAACCCAAACTAGGAACGACACCTGCGGCCAGGAGTCCTGACTTAGCAGCTTGTCATCAGGATCAGCAGCATGGACGTTTCTCGTAGGTCTGCTCATCCTGTGGGTGTCCAGTGACCCTTGCCCCAGTGACAATCAGAGAGGATGTTGCCTCCAAGGCCTGCAAGTCACCTTCCAGGATAACGCCTCAGTGTCCCAGCCTCCACTCAAGGACAGGAAAAGCAGGGGAAGAAGAGCCTGCATGGGAGGTTCTAGTTCCCATGGAAGCCTCTAGCTAGCTGAGGATTCACCAGCAGCGGTCAAGCCTAGGTGGCAGCTACTCTGTCACCTACAGTCATGGGTCCTCACCAAGCCCAGAGCAGTGAGAAGCACCACTCTTCCTCCATCTTTAGGAGCCAATAACAACCCTCACAACCTAAATAACCATTAAAAAATAATAACGGAGCTAGCATGTGCTGTGAGGCAAGTATGTGTACCACACATGCAAAAAAAAAAAAATTAACTTATTTAGTTTCATAACAACCTGAGAGCTGAGAGCAGGCGTCGTTGTTCCCACTGGGAAGGGAATGGGCTAATACAGGATGAGTGTTGTGATAGTTTTTATGAGTAACATAAAAGCAGTGTCCTGGTTAGCTGACAAACTGACACAGCCCAGTGTCATCCAAGAGGAGCGTCTCCCTTGAGGAACTCCCCAGATCAGACTGGTTTGTGGGCAGGTCTATGAGGGATTATCATGTTAATTGATGGAGTAGCGCCCAGCCCACCGTGGGCAGAACCATTCCCTAGGCAGGTGATCCTACACTAAATAAGAAATGTAGCTGAGTATAATCCATCCTATGAGCTGGTGCCATGGTTCCTGTTGCACTTCCTTAGCTATCAAGTGATTTGCTTGGTCAGAGGTAATGCTGTATGGAAGAGCAAGCAAGCCTACCTGCCTTTAAGTTCCTGCCTCAACTTCTCTCAATGAAGATCTACAACTGTAAGATGAAATAAACCCTTCACAGTTAGTTGATTTTGGTCAGACTGTTCTCGCCCCAGCAACAGAAATAAAACTAGATGTATCTAAAAATGTATCTAAGTCCTTTCTTTCCTTTAAATCTCAACAGCCTTTCAGAGGAGGAGTGGCTTCAGGAGAAACAACTCCATACATGTGTCTCCCACTAGGAAGGCTAGAAAGGGACCTTTTAAGAAGCTAACCAGACCAGCCTCACGCACGCTCATGTCTTGTCCTGAGAGCAGCCACCACCCAGCCACCCAGCCACCCAGCCACCCAGCCACCCAGCCACCCAGCCACCCAGCCACCCAGCCACCCAGCCACCCAGCTTGGCTGTTTTCTTTATAACATCCTTTTCTCTCTGTTTCTGATAGCCATATTTTCACAGGTTAGCACGCCTGGAATAGGAAGTGCGTTCCTGCCAATGCATTCTGACTTCTGCTTTCTCTGCCTGCACTGTCAGGACATCAATAATGCATTCTGTAATCAAAGGAATCCCAGAATCAAAAGAAATGAGGTGTGTCTAAGCGCACTCAATACCATCTACTTAAAGCCAAGCACAGCTGTTATAGGACTGACACGGAGAGAAACAAGGAGCCAAATCCCACCTTCAGCTCTTCAAAAGAAACACGCAAAGCAACCTGGTCTCCCAGGAAGACTCACCCACCCACTCCTGCCTCCCCCCTTCCCCATCTAGCTGCAGAAATCCTGGGCGTGGCATTCTTACATATCTGTAGGGTTAATGAGATACCAATCCCAACCCCTCACCCTGTTTGTTCATACAGAGGATGTCTAAAGAGTACCCTTGGCATTGAAGAAACATGGATGGACTAGACATCCGATTATCTTTCGTTTTGCAGGATCCATTCATTCTTACACTGTGTGGCAGATGCTAACAAGAGGCCATCCCAAGTTGGGCCCTGTCTTCTGATGCAAGCCACACAGGTGAACCTACAGTTGTGCCTACCTACAAAAGGAGAAGCTACTGTAAAGAAGGACGCACGTGACTGGATGGGGTAGCTCCATGGAGCAGGAGAACAGTAGCATCCGGTTTTGAGGTGGAACAGGAGGCTATCAGTCAGTCACACAGAAGGGAAGAGGCTCTAAGTACAGCCGTGTAAGGTACAAGGCCGCAGCCTAAAGAAACTGCCCGTTGTGGGAATGTGCGTTGTTCTGCCTAGTACAGTGTTACTTCATCCAGAAGTGTATGGCAGTAATGGTTTGTGATTTCAGATCTGCTGCCATCTAAAGTGGATATGCACATGGGAAGGTTTGCAATTAGGAAGTTCTCAACCTGAAAGTAAAAGCAGAGAAGGTGGAGGCTTTGGAATCTGTGGGCTGATGTCCCAGAGTCCTCCTCTTCCCTTATGAGCCTCAGGTAAGCATCTCACCCCTCTGAACTGTGTATTCTAATGTTGAAAGTTCACACCATAAGAGTAGCCTCAAGCTAAGCATAAGACCTCTGCCATAAGGAAGATCAGAAGTTGAACTTGTAGTCCTTGGCTATGTAGCCTGTTTGAAGCCAGACGGAATACAGAGATTCAAAATTAAATAAATAAACAGGTATATTTATAAAAAGTACCTTCAAGAGCCTGCTGTGAATTAGACCTTCTGGAAAAACATGGGCAACTGATGCCTCTCTTGGCATCCTTTGCCCATCTAGTTCTCAAAATGGTACAAACGTGGTCTTCCAGGGATTAACCAATACAGGGGATCTATTTCACGGGCTGTTTTAAAGTTTCATGATAGCACATCAGAATGTCTTAGTACTGCAGCTAGGACTACTGTCCCTTTCCATAGGTCTAAGAAGGGCTGCTGCACAGCAGGTGGTCAGTTGCAACTATCATTGCCAGAATACATTCCCTGAATCAATTAAAAAAGGGGGGCAGACAGAGACACTTTTGCTTGAACTGTCAGAATGGGAAGGGGGAATGCCTTTTATATTGCAGGCAATACAAATATAATAATGAATTATTAATTATTTATTAATTATATGCTACATATTAATTACATATATGCATGCATATATACATATACATCATATACATATATATGGTATCACAAATATATGTAGCCTTGCATGCTACTTCCTCCAGCTGGACAAGGAAGCCCAGTGACATATCTTCCTGCCATACTTAGGAAGACTATGTGACCTAGGAACACCAGGGGCAGGCAGCTCAACCTTCCAACATCTCTCTGAAAATCTGCCTCTGTTTCTCAGAAATGCTGCTGCCTGCCAACATAGAAGGAGCTTCTCAGTTTCAAAACAGCATTATCTTAGAGTCTAGATTCTTTGCTTTTAATGAGGACAAACAGCTGTCTGTCTCCAAGTGCGATGGCTGTCAGCACAGTGACAGGATACTGAGCCGGGTGAGCTGACTCTGTGTAGTTTCAGGACTACACAGCTGGACAAGGAAGCCCAGTGACATATCTTCCTGCCATACTTAGGAAGACTATGTGACCTAGGAACACCAGGGGCAGGCAGCTCAACCTTCCAACATCTCTCTGAAAATCTGCCTCTGTTTCTCAGAAATGCTGCTGCCTGCCAACTCACTGAGTCATTTGGGGTCACCTCCACAGGGGAACAAGATGTGGACATCAGGGTGCCACCTGAAATGGAAGACTGTTGGGAAAAACTCTCTGGCAAGCAAGACGGAATTATGGAGAAAGCAATCTGTCAGTCCTCCCTACTTTCCTCTCCAGAGATTCCTTCAGGGAACAAAATGACCCTCAGCCAGGACTGTGCCTGGCCCAGTGGATGTTCAGTGAATTGATGAATTAATAAACCAAACAAATATCTCATGCCAAGACTTTCCCAGCAGAGTTCTCCAATTTCTAGTTGCCAAAGGATTAGCAACACGTTATCAGGACACTCGTTCCTACAAGCCGCTTGCTTGGCAGTTTTGTGTGGTATGAGGTGTCCTGACAGGCCCCATCCTCTAGAACCTCCTGCAAACCAAAGTTCTCTCAGACATTAATCCAGTCTCTTCACTTCCCCCAAGATTTTATCCACAAATGACAAAGAATTAAAATCAGTTAAGCAAGACAGATGTATTTCTTCCCCCCAGGGATAGCATATATTGCCATGGCTACTAGCCAAGAAAGGGCTACTAGCTCCTTGGGACCTCAGGTGCTAGCAGGGAAGCAAGGGTCACATCATGGGTATCTCACAAGCAGTATGAAGGTTCCTAAGAAGAAAAAGCACAGCAGAGACATCCTATTCCAGCATCTAGACAGCCTGAACTGATGGGTAACCCTGTTCCCTCAAAATCTTGAATGACCAGGACTCAGATGAGTCACTACATGGCAAAAATGGGGGAAGCTGCACTGGAAATGTAGCTCCGTTAGTAAAGAACTTAGCCACACATGCATGAAATTCTGGGTGTGGTGTCACATGTCTGAAATCCAAGTACTTTAGAGAGAGAGGCAGAAGGATCCAGAGTTTACAAACATGCTGGGCTACAAAGCAAGCCTGGGCTTGCTTGAAACCCTCTCTGAAAGAAGAGTGGGGAAAGAGACCCCACGCCTAAACCAAAGGCCGCCATTCCCAGAACAGGCATGTACAGATGCATGTGCACCCTGACATGAAGTGCAAACACACAGCTGTGGTGGGGCCCTTCCCCATGGCCAGCTGCAGAAAAGCAGCTGGGCACTTTCCAGATTCCCGCAGGGGCCCCAACCGAGGACTTCATGTGCTGGATCACGACATTCCAGCGTCAGCCTGCTTCCTCTGCAGAGACCTTTTCCTGGCTCGTCTGGCAGGAGACACAGGCTGGAAGAACTGCCCTTCCTCACACCACCCGCCTCCATGCTATGACTGATGTGGAAAGCAGTGGCCTGGCAAGGAGCAAGCCTGGAAGTCCAGCTTTGCAGAAGGCATACCTAGACATCTCGGAAGAGAGAATGGACAAGCATTGCCTTACTGGAAACAGAAGTGGAACTTACAGACTGTAGGGAGTAGGAGGGAACGGTTCAGCCATGGTTCCGTCATTCCAGTGCTCATGGGATATGATCAGGGAGAATCCCACCCCACCATGTCTCTGCCTCTGTCTCTCTCTCTCTCTATCTCTATCTCTCTCTCTCTCTCTCAGTTAGGGGAGACAGGGATTTTCTGGAAAGTTTGCTTCAAGTGGGTTATTGGCCTGCCAATGATATCCAAATACAGCACAATAGCTGCAAGGAGAAAAGGCCTCTCATCAGACAGATGTAGTAAAAGCTGGCATCTGACAGTACATCCAGTCTGGAACCTTCTCTGCAGTCCGGCTGCAGCACTGAGTTATCTATGTATGCCATGTGTGCCCAGATAGTGCTTGGTACAAGATTAGAGATGGAAATGAAAACTTACCCAAAAGAAAGAAGGGGAGAGGAGGGAGGAGAGAGGATGAGAAAGAGAATCCTTTCTCGGTAGTATTTGTTGTAGAAAGGATGCTCTCTGTGTATCTCTGGTGGTAATGATAAAGGGGGCATTATCTCATAGGACTATAGCCAATCTCACAAGCAACTTCAGCAAGAGGCCAACACTCCAGGACCAGCCATTAGTCAGCCTCAGAACTTACAGAGGGGCTCCCTACTCTCTGGTTACAAATGGTCACAGTCAAGGAGTCCCACTAGGAAATAAGAGGAAGGGGAAGGCTGAAGATCATCTTCCAAGCTCAGCCCAAGTCTCAGCTCTGCCCAGGGCCTCTCCATGAAGCCTACACCTTTTTTGAGACTCTTCCAATCATTTGCTCTCTGCCCCTCAAAACCACATATCCACAAGGAACCCCTAGGCTGCTGTTCTGGAGGTTACTGCCCTATACCCAGCCACACCTTCCTAAAGCTCCTTGACATGGCCAGCAAGCATGGGAGAAGCAGCTCAAAGGCATGAGTCATTATAGACCTGCAAGGAAAACCATCACGACACACCACTTCACATCCATTAGTTCGGCCACAGACAAGAAAATGGGCCAACATCAAGTCTTGGCAAAGGTCTGCTAGCTGGTGGGCACGTAAAAAAAAAAAAATCACTCAGCCACTTTGCAAAGGTCTGACAGCTCCTCGAAAAAGTTAAAAATAGTTACCTGATGACTGAGCGATTCCACCCCAGGCATATGCCCCAAGGAATTGAAAACATGAGCTCACACAAACACTTGTAAATGAATGTTCGTAGCAGCACTTGCCACGACAGCCAAAAAGTAGCAACAGCTTAGATGTCCATCAGCTGGTAAGTGAATAAACACTGCAACCTACCCACACAATGGAATTACTGAACTATAAAAAGGAATGAAGGGACATGACGGATCAAGGCAGCCAAGGTTACCTAGCAGGAACATGTCTCAAAGAAACAAACCCAAAACAAACAAACAGCCAGACGAAAGGAATCCTGGCACTATACCATACCATGGGGTAGATCTTTACAACGTTCATTCTAAAACATGCTGAATGAAAGCCAGACATGAAATCTTACATGGACAATTCCACACACATGAGACATCCAGCAGAGGTGCATACATAAAGAAGAAAATGATTGGTGGTTGCCAGGGGCTGGGAGTGGGGGAGGGGGACCATGAGGCATTGTGACTTCTTTTATGGGTGATGAAAACATCTTGGAACTACATAGTAATGATAGTCACACATTATGAATGGACTCAGTGTCACTGAACTGAATGCCTCGGTAAGATTCATGGTTAGCTTCAAGTAAACTCTACATCCGTTGTATGTCTCTGTGTGTGTTTGTGTTTGCATGTGAGCCAACCCTTTATGAAGTTATCATAATTCAAGGGAGTTGTGTGTTCCCTACTGTAATAAAACAGCCTATTGCCTAGTCCATGGACTTACAGCAGGCCAGTCCAGTTCCCTCCTGTCTCCTTTAAGCTAGTAGTGTTCCTTGCAACCAAAACCTTGGAATGGGCAGTACCCTTGGTGGCTTCCCTGCTGTGACCTCAGAGAAATATCTCACTTCACTTCTGCATCATTCCAAAAACAGGGCTGACAATACCAGCATCCTTAGGTTAGGTACCGATTTATTATGGTGGCTCTTCTGAGACTGTTAGGTGGAGCCCCAAGAGTGACTTCATTCATTGCTTGTAACAGAAATGATGGCTCTCTCAGTGGCAGTATTATCCACCTGGTAGAACTGGGTTGGGCTCACATCGGGAATGGCGGCTGTGTCACCAGCTTGCTGGAACCCATACTTGGGCTCTGTCACTCAACTGTGACCTTGGGAAAATTGCTGCTCTGAGATTCAGTTCACTCACCTGTGACACAGAAATAAATATGAGGATGGAACATATCAGTATCTGGAACATGTAAGCCGCCATTGTCATTGTCAAAGAACAGACCCTAGTCACTTATATAGCAGAATTCAGTTTTCTATGTCCATGGCCTCCCACCTTCCTCCCCAACAGTAACTGCTTATACAGTGTATCCTTATTACTGAGTAGCATCACAATGAGTTGGATCAGGTAAGACTTTAACCCTCTTAGACCAGGAGTTGAACGTCTATGGTCACAAGCATCACTTCCAAAGAGCTCTGTTTCTCCACACCTAACACTGCAGCCAACTCTCTTCAAGTTTTCTGGGCACACCACCAGACTACATTTCCCAGACTCCTTTGAAACTGAGGGTGATTATGTGTCAGAGTTCTAGCCAGGGAGGGTGGAAATGGGGTAAGTCATTAACAGGCTTTTAAGAAATGGGTGTGTCTTCTCCACTTCCTCCTCAGCCAAGGAATACACAGCATGAGGAGCTATAGGACCACAAAAGCAGAAGAGGCCTATGTTTGAGTATGACTACTAAAGGAATCAATGATATCCATCTTGGAGAAGAAAGACCACTTTTTTTTTAAAACACTGTAGGGACTGTTGGTTGTTGCAGATACTGTTGTTTCTATTAACATCATGCTAGTCAACTGAACTGAATTATGCAAGGTTTCATGATTATCCCCCAAATACTATATCTGAATGCCTACTTATATCAGAACCTGTAGATGCTAATACAACTGTAGTAGGCTCTGCTCTAACAAGGCACAGAATACTAAGGGAGACGGAAGTAGCATAGACAGCCAAACAGCCATGAAGGAAAAGCCAAGGAAAATGCATCGAGGAACAGATAGGATGAGGTCCACTCTACAGAATCCAGGCTGGTCAGGAACAGCCCCCATAAGGTGGTTATCCCAGCTCAGGGCAAGGGATCCTGTACCCTGCATCCCAAGTAGCCCAATCTAAAAGGCATTCAGAGTGGAAGGCTCAATCTGAGACCAGAGATGGAGGCCTGATGGGGAGGAAAATGCAGGGCTGGTGCACCAGCTGCAGGGTGGAGAAAGGGAAAGACAGAGCAGGAGAGGACAATGACTTTCAGGGAGAGGGTGGGACAGCGTCATCAACAGGCACCTGTGGCAGTTTGGGGACATGTGATTGTGTCATAGAGAAAAGCTGAGTGGTTTGAGCCAGGGCTTTCCAAGGAAGGCCTGTCTGAGCAGTCCGTTTGTCAGACTTTCCAGGCTGTTGCTCTCTGGCCTGGGTGATTCCCACAGGGTGTTTTCCTGGCCCCTCCCTGATCTGGGCTTCTCTGCTGCTCCTCCCAGACTCACTCCACGGTCCTTCGAAGCACTTAGAACTCCTTAGTCATTCCCCAGTAATGCCTCTGCCTTCCTCATTATCTATGTTCTCAAAGTTCTCTGAGTTCATGAGTCAGCCTCTTAGGGGGGACCTACCCACACGACCCTGAAGAAGCCATGGTAACTGGCTGTCATGATGTCAAGTCACACAAAGGTGCACAAAGCCAGGGACAGAATGAGAGAGTGGAGGCATGTGTCCTGGATTTGAATTAAAGCCATCACCTTTGATTTGGGAACATTGAATATTTAATAGCAAGATTCAAGCCTAGTTTCTCCAGAATGGCTTCTTTGTACTATTCTTAATAAAATGACGATGATGTTGGTGGTGGTGGTGGTAGTGGTGGTGGTGAATGGAGTCTCTAGTTTCCCACAATCATTTTCTAAATGATACTAAGGGACTCAGAGTTTGAACAAACAGCTTGCGCTCACAGCTGACAACAAAGTCAGATCTAGAAACCACATTTATGTAATACTACAGTAGCAGGAAGAACTAAATTACTCCTATTGGCTTGGGTCAGTTTGCAAGCATGACTGAAGTACATACATGCGCACACATATACATACACATGCGCGCTCACATACATACACACACACACACACACACACACAATTTCCTAGTTAAATTATGTATTAAGTTTCAAGCTACAAATAAAAAACATTATCCTTGGGGGATCAACTATGCACAGAGACTTGTAAGGGATCATGAGGATATGTATATCCTCAAAATTCTGTTCTCAGAACATGAGCCAGTCAGCTTATCCGAATGGCAAATTAGAAGACTAATTTTACGCGTGAAAATGTGCCTCCTCTTTGACCCATCAACTCTATCTCCAAGAACGCATCAGAAGAAAGCATTTGGGAAAAAGTAAATAACCTGTGCATCCACCATAAAGAGTATTTGACTGGGCTGGAGAGATGGCTCAGTGGTTAAGAGCATTGACTGCTCTTTCAGAGTCCTGAGTTCAATTCCCAGCAACCACATGGTGGCTTACAACCATCTGTAATGGGATCTGATGCCCTCTTCTGGTGTGTCTGAAGACAGCTACAGTGTACTCATATAAATACAAATAAATAAACATTTAAAAAAAAAGAATATTTGACTATGACAGCCCCATGCCTGTCATCTCCGCACTACGGAAAAGTTGAGACCATCCTGTGACACAGAAGACCCTGCTTCAAACAATAAATGAAAGTTAAGTATGGCCTGGGGTATAAGTGAAGGGTTGTACATTATCTCCCATCACGATGACCACACATCCTGTAATCTATACAGCTAACCCAACCAAGCAATGTCTACAGGCACCACCCAGATCTCCAGCTCGGGAAACCTAATGTTTCCTTTTGCAGCCTGCCAGTCAAGTGTCCCCTCTGTCAGCCACACACATGCCTCTCTCTGCCACACCAACAAGTTCTAGAGAGCACTCCACTCTCTTAAGAGTCCTTGGATACACCTGACTCAGACCACACACGTCTCCATATTTGTTCTTCCTTTCTAAGGGCCCACCTTGGAGCTAGAGGATTTTAACAATTTAATCTTCCCAGGGACTTGCTGGAATCAATGCTGACACTAGCCAAGAGCGATACCATGTCCTACTCAGCAGGTGATGAAAGGGGCCAGGTGGATTCACTCAATTATGTCCTAAGGACCTAGCAGGTAGTAGTGGGCACTGAGATCGTTACTACATATAGGAGTGGATCAGAGTGTCAACCTCATAGAGACCACAGCCCAGCAAGGGGGAGAGACAGTGACCTGTCAAGGTGGCAGATGTTTTGATGAGGTCCAAATTCTAACTTGGGGTATCAGCAAATGGCAGCTTAATCAGGCACATAATAAACAGTAAGAAAGCTGTCACCAAAGCCTGGCACTAAGCCAGGTGTAAGGATATGTAAGACAAGGGGCCACCGGCCATGGCAGAACAGCAGAGGGGCAGGGAAAGGGACATTTCAGTCAGCCAGATCAAGGGGAAACCTCTTTGCTGCTCTGCCGAAGGGCCATTTTTAAGCCATCCAGACCACAGAAGCCCTTCTCTTCTCCCTTGTACCAGCCTCTCCATAATGACCTCTGAACCTAGAGAGCAGTGAGGACTTGAGAGTTTTCCTCCAACAGGAGCCATCCAGGCCTTCTAGAAGCTGATCCCAGGGACCCAAACTCTTTCTGTGCTTAGGCCACATGCACAATTGTCATGGTCATTTTCACCATCACCACTGCCATGGCTGTCCTTCCGCATCACCACCATCATTATTGTCACTGTCATCCATGTTTGTTATCATCACTGTTACAGTTGTTCTTGGCACCTGCATCAGCAGTACTATTACTACAAGGGTTGTTGTTACCATCTCCATCATCACTACAACCACCAACATCAACACCAACACCAACAACAATAACACCATCACCACCTCCACCATCATCACCAACAACACCAACAACACCATCATCACCACACCATTACCACCATCACTACCACCACCACCACTACCATCACCACCACGAACATCATCATCACCACACCATTACCACCACCATCACCACCACCATCACTGTCACCACCACCACCACCACCACCATCACTACCACCATCACTACTACCACCACCATCACCACCACACCATTACCACCACCACCAACAACAACACCATCAACACCACCACCATCATCACCATCGCCACCATCACCATCAAATCATCATCACTATCATCATAACTATCCTCACCATATCAGTTTTCTAGATATGCCATAACAAATCACCAAAAACTGGTTGATTTAAAACAACAGAAATGTATTCCTTCACAATTCTAGCATTCCTAAATCAAGATGAGCAAGGCCACCCATGATCTCTTTGATGTGAATCTTCCCTTGTTTTTTCCTAGTTTGTAACAACTGCCAGCAGTCCTAGCTAGCATCCCTCCAGCTGCTGATGTCTGAGGATCCCTCTTCTTTATTGTCTTCTCCCAAGTCTTTCTCTCTCTTTCTCCTCCTCCCAGTCATACCATCCTATTAAACACAATGTCTTAGGTAGGGTTCCTATTGCTGTGATAAACAACATGACCAAATGCAACTTGGAGGGGAAAGGGTTTATTTCATCGTATACTTCCAGGTAACAATCCATCACTGAGGGAAGTTGGGGCAGGACTCTGGAGGCAGGAAATGAAGCAAAAGCAGAAGCTATGGATGCTGCTGACCAGTTTGCTCCCCTTGGCTTGCTAAGTTTGTGTCCATATACATCTAGGACCACATGCCCAGCCATAGCAACACTTACAATGGGCTGGGCCCTTCCACATCAGTGCTAATTCAGAATAGGCCCTGGAGGCTGATCTTATTGAGGCATTTTCTCAATCGTGGGTTCTCTCCTCTCCTATGGGGACAGGGGGAGGGGGGAAGAGAGAGATGGAGCAAGAGAGAGACAGAGAGACAGAGAGACAGAAAGAGAGACAAAGAGATAGAGAGACAAAGAGAGACAGACAGACAAAGAGACAGAGACAGAGGCAAGACAGAGACAGAGGAAGAAGGAAAGAAAGAGAAAGAGGGAGGGGAAGGAAGGGGTAGGGAGGGGATAGGGAAAGGACAAAGAAAGAAGCCAGCACACTCAATGAATTAATTTTAACTTGATTGATTCCATTGAAGAATTTATTTCTTAATAATGTACAATAATTTACAATCCCACACCTTCTAGGGATTAGGACTTTAAAGACACAGTTTTGGATGGGCATGACTTAGCCCACAACAATCAGCCCCACTGTCATGAAGGCAGCCAGCAGCCCTTGCCTGTTCCCCAGGTACCAGGTATGTGCTCTCACAGAGCTCTTCAGAGACTTCTGGACACAGCCCGGAAAGCGAACTCTGCTTTTCTCCATTTGAAAGAAAGCAAGCCTGAAGCTCCTCGGAGGGGTCTCAGAGTTTGTTTGTTTGTTTTTGGTTTTTCAGGTCAAATAGCCAACCCGGGACTCCCGTGGGCCCAGCCATCCACCACTCAAGAAGCTGCGTTTCTGAGGCTCACTCTGCCGATGTGGCTGCCATCTCTAAATGGTCCCTTTCCTCACACTGAAGTTTAAAATATCCTCACTGAACTCAACTTTCTCCAAGGAACTCGAAACTCGTTCCAAGAGGAGAACATCCCACACATTCATGTGTTGTCCATTAAGATGCTTTAGGAAGAAAAGAATTTTTGAAAAGCAACACCTGTCTTTTTTGCTGCCTAATTCATATCCCTCCACTGATACAAATATCTGTTTTCATTGTCCCCTGTGAGAGCTGCCTCTGGGGACTGGCCCACCTTCAGCATGATACACTAGGTCCCAGGACCCAGCTGACCTGCCCCTAAGAGGCAGCATAAGATTGCCGGGTTACAAGGCCGCCATGGGAAGAGCATGGGGCACAGGTTTGCCTTCCATTTCTACGTGAACAATCTTAAGCATCAGGGTTCACGTCCTAATCCTCAGCAACAACTCACAAGTTGCTCAACTTTAGCAAAACAGAGGTTGCCAAATTCTAAACCAAAGAGGCACAGAGGATGAAGTCATCAGAGACAGACTAACCACCTGATGCACTACAGGGTGAGCGCTTTGCTGCGTGCAGAGATTTGACTGCTTCCTCTTTACTAGACCATCCCCGCCCTAAGCGTAGGATGGAGACCAATGCTCATTTGGAAGGAAGGTGGCCCCATGTGAAGCTTGTACCTCCACTGGCAGTCAGTGGTTTGGACTAACAGGCTGACACTGAGTTAGGAAGTGGCTGGACAGTTTGGGCGTACCACCTTGTAGCCTGGAGCAGGAAATGTAAGGCAGACAGAGCTGCTGGGCTGGGAGCGCTAAGTCCCCTTCTCATAGTGATTGGATGTGGAGAACAGCAGAGAAATGGAATGTGATGAATATTCTATAAGTTGCCTTTCTTCTCAATCTAGCATGCCAGACTACCAAGAAAACCATGTTACAGCTCCATGTTCTGTCCCCTTTACAGACCCCTCAGAGCTGCCAGTGTGGGTAGAGAAGGAAAAATAAAAAATTAAAAAAAAAAAAAAAGAGGACACAGGCTTGCTTCCACTGGGGCCAGAAACAGCACTCCTGGGGATGTAGATGCTGGTGGGACCAGGTAGCCAAGGAAGCTATGGTCTTAGATCTGATGTTTTTATACTATACTATGATTTTCAGAGCAGCTTACATATTTCAAAATTATTTATACAGCCAAAAGAAATTTAGACAGTTAATTTGGGAGGTGGCTTGTAAGAGAACAACAAAGAGCAAGACTGAATTTTTTGCTTGATATTTATAATTACTGTGTCAATTTTGAAGAAGACCTTATAAGTTACTCTTTTTCTGAGATGAGTGCTTTTCAAAATCATCACAGCCAATGAACCAGAATCTTACCCTCACCTAATGTCTGTGCCACCCTCCAAGCAGAACCATTGTTCGTTGAAACAGTGGATGAATTACTTCATGGGTAGACCATCTTAACACACACAACATTTATTAAATGAATGTAACCTGTTCCCTATAGGCTGAGAATGACAATCACTCAAGTCAAATAGCTTTGACCACAGCAGGAAATCTGTATCCAAATAATAGTGCCTACAGTTCATTCCTTGGCACAGCAGAACTGTCAACTCTTAGCTTAGCTACTACGGAGGTAAAATCCTTTGGTGATGTGAGGGACATTGAAGAACAGCCTTATTACAATGAACTCCAAAGTCTAAAAATTGTTCTTATTTTGGATTTGTACCACAGTAAGAGTCAAGATCTTAAGCTCTACTAGAAACAAAACAAACAAACTTTATGTTCATTTAATAACATGTCCATCATTTTTATGATTGGTATAAATATATATAATATAATATATATATTGTGTTGAATATAATAAAAAAAGTTTTAGTCAATTTACCATGCCTATAGGTAATGACCTATAATCATTTCAGTAGTTTCATGGAAGTCTATTATGCAGAAATATAATGATTTATTAATCGTGAGCTATTAGCAAGTTTTTGCTGTTATAAAAGTAATATGACTATTATACAGATACACCTTTTGTGTCCTTGATGAATTTATAACACATATGAGGCCAAAGGGAAGATATAATAAATATGTTACTTACAAGATTGAATATCAACTTAAAGAGAGAAAAATAAACTATAAAATAAAGATTTAGGAAGGGAGACCGATAACATTTGAATGTAAATAAATAAAATGATTAATAAATAAAAAGAAAAAAAGGAGACACGGGCATGATGCTGTCTCACCAACTTAGTGTAAAGGCTCATCAGGGCCTCCCTCCCTTCCTCACACCCCATCCAATCAGTCTCCATGACAACCAGCCTTGCTGTGTGTCCATCCATCTTCCCTCCTCTGTTCTCACCCATACCTCCCAGGGTACCTGTCCAGCATGAAAGAGCCCCTCCTCCTGGAACCGCAGCACCTACGAAACAAGCTGGGCCTGCTCCTACGCACACACACCTGTAACCCCAGCACTCAATGGACCGGCAAGAGAACCAATGGGGCTTTCTGGCTGCCAGCCTAGCTGGAAAAAAAAAAGCAGCCTCCAGGTTCAATGAGAGATCCTGCCTCAAAGGAATACAGAATAAATGAATAGACACGTGATGCTCTGTGCAGAAGCATGTGCAACCATATACTCATATGTGCATGCACCACATACATCATACCTCTCTTACACACACACAATGTAAAACATAATACCTAGCAAGTCTTCCTTTGACCTTTCCTGCAAGGCGTGGTCAAGTACCTTTTTATAAGCCCACCACGGTCCTGCATGTGCCTGCATGACCACACAATGCACACTGGATTACTCTTGTGGCATATGCAGCACGTCTCCATTTACACGGAAGGTCTCAGATGGGCAGAGATGGTGCTGGTGCATACATAATCCAATAGCTGCACGAAGTAGGCACTTAATAAAGGAAGGGGGGAAGGAGGAGAGGAGGTGTTAGCTGCTGAGGTCCTCAGGAAGATAACTGCAGCTGGAAGGGTCAGAGCCGGCCTCACAGAGAAAGCGTGTGTGAGCCATCCGTAAAGAGTCAGCAACTTTTGGGGAAGCCAAAGGGAGGGAAAGGAAACCTCAAGTGGAAACAGCGAAGACAGTGGAGACACAGACGTACACAGAGCAGGAAGACCTTCGGAGAGGCACTAAGAGTGTGTGCTAAGGGAAAGAGGAGACCAAATTTCATGTGAGAAGGCTCACAGTCCATGGAGTTCGTAGTTAAGTTAGGGCTTTTGTTTTTCCGGGTGTCTGTTTTGAGACAGCATCTCACCATATACCCCTGGCTGGCTCTGTATCACAGAGCTCCATCTACCTCTGCTTTCCATCTACCTCTGCTTTCCATCTAGCTCTGCTTTTCAGATGCAGGGAATAAAGGCATGCATCTGCATGCCTCGTTGGTTAAGGAAAAAGAATGAGGGGACATGGCTATCGAAGCAGATTATTATATAATGAAGAAAGTATCCAGTGTCTCCTTCCTTCCATCTTTCTCTTTGACGTCTTCAATATGTTCTTCCTAAGATGGGAACCCATCTCATTGGCCCAATGGTAACACGACATTTGTTGGCTTGTTTTGAGACTAGCCTTAAGATTACTGTGTAGACAAGGATGGTATCGAACTCCTGATCTTCCAGCCTCCGTCTCCCAGTGCTGAGATTACAAGCATGCTCTTCTACACCTGGCTGGAGAATGACCATTGGGTTCCATGCATGCTAAGCAGCACCCTACCAACTTTCTATCCCCTATCCTAAATGTTCTAAGAATGGGACGAGATCTTTCCCCAGTTCCACATCTAATGCATTGGCCAGCATCATGTCATGAGCCCGGGCCTAAACCAATCCCTGCCAAGGGGACAAGACCATGGTGATGACTTACCCTGGAGCTTTATTTCCCTCCCAGAATATAGACTTTTGATGATCAGTGCTTAGTCAACAAAAAAAAAGAAGTGACAATGATATCTGGCATGCACCTGTGTCTGTTTTAGATTCCCACCCACTCACTTACAAGACATCTCCATCCATATAGCACGTCTTAAGAATTCTGGAAGAGTTGATACTGTCAGCTCAACAAGATCTATCATCTTCTGAGCATGCCACTGAGAGAGTTTTTAATATTAAATTAAATTAGGCTAGAGTTTGGACGGTACACTAAATTTGGATGGTACCATTCTGTGGCGACAGCATTAGACTGGAGAAAGTGACCTGAGCACTGTATTCATCTCTCTCTTGCTTCGTGATTATAGATGCAGGACCAGCTACCTCAGGGCTCCTGCGGCGTCCCCACCCTTGCTCCGGTGGTCTGCCTCCTCAAAGCGTAGCTAAAATAAACCCTTCCCCTCTTAAATTACTTGGTACAGCCACAGGAAAAGCTAATTAACAGAAGTTTCCTTACTACAACGGAATGCTTGCCTCTGGAGCATTATGAAAGAAAGAGACGCCTATAAAGCTCTTCGGTCTTGAGAAGTTCAAAACCGTGACTCTTGTAGCAGCACATTTCCGGGTGGTACACGCTGGCTGGCAACGGTGACAGCATGTGTCAGAGCAAGCAGTCTCATTTCTGAGCTAGGAGGCAGAGGGAATTGGGTGGAGCCAGGCTGGCTCCCTTTGGGACAGCCCTCTTGAGGCACGGAAGAAGCACCTTTCCAGGGTAACTTCTAATCCCATCCCCTTACCTTTCCCCACCCTACCCACTGCCCCCATGACCTCCCTTCCACTCCTAAAAACTTCCATCATCTCTCGCGAACACACCAGGAGGATCAAACCTCTGATGCACAAATCCTGGGGCACGCAAATTAAGGCTCATCCAAGCCACAGTACAAGGTGCAGTCTGCAGAGAGCCCACACCTCCACCCCTCTGCCAGTCTATTTTAGGCCTGAGGAAGTAACTGTCCTGTGAGAGGAAGCTTGCTAAAGGCTATTACAGGAAGGTCTATAAAGATGCTGCTGTTTGAGTTTCCACATGAAGGGTTCCGTGATAGTGGTGTGGGGGGGGGGGGGACAGGAAACCAGCGGAGACAGGGGACAACGGAATTCCAGAGGCAGCCCTGAAGGCAGCGTTATTTCAGCTAAGAGCTTTACCTTTTTTCCTTGAGCAAATAATGCAACACTTAGACCTTTCCCAAATAACCAGCGTGCACCCAACACAAGGATTTGGTCTCAGGCTGGACTCCCCTTCCTCAGTAGCCACTTATGGAAATCTTCCCCTGAGCTCAGATAGCACTCCTGGCCCTCCCCCCTGCCGCCGCGCCCTCCTCCCCCCCCCATCCCCCTTAGCAAGCTCTCTCTGACCACACCCCTGGAATGTCATAGTTGGCCCTGCAAGCTCAGGGGTGCTATCTGTCAGCTCTCCTATGGGGGGGGTTGAGGGGTAGACATGGATTTAACATTACAAAATTACACTTTTCTCTTCCGCGTGCCGCCGCCCCCCCCCCCCCCCCCCCCCCGCCTTCGAGTGCTACCAAGGGATGAAGCCTTTCCTTTCCCTAACGGATCAAGCAAAAGAACACTCTTGTCTCACTTTTGTCTTGCACCAATCATGGGCCAGGAGCTCAGGCACTTTCCTTATATAATGTTTTGTTTGACACGTTTCCCCCCACCCTCACCCCCCCAAAAAAAACCTGTGAGATTTTTCACTGTTTACATAAAAGGTAATGAAAGTTTAGGAAGGTTAAGAGAAAGGCTAAGGATAGACCCTGGAGGGCCATAAAGAATCAGGACGGACTCACATCTTCACACACACATAGAGTGGGTAATGAGCTCAATGCCCTCCCTCGATTGAAGTCTTGCTGCTTATGAGTCGTAAGAGAGCCAGCGTATCCTTGTGGTTAGAACACCTTATCTCTCACAGGGTTATGATGGGGGAGCAAATGACATGGAGAGAAAACACCTTAGGACACTGCTAGACAAGCATCCACAGGAAAGGAACAGCATCCATTATCACTGCCTCCATGCCCAGGGGCTTCCCATGCCATGGTGAAGACTGCGTTCCATTACCCAGTCACTTTAGGCTGGAAGATGGACCTGCACAGAGAACCGACTCTCAGAAGAGCAGACCAAGAGACCTGTGGGCTAAAGCCACAAAAATACATAGATCCTATCCCATAATGACTCTGAATGGCAGCCCAGCACTCAGTTGTGGAACCCCAGTGGAAGTCACAAGAGCTAGCTCAGCTCCCCCAAACCCAGCTACAGTATACCAGCACGTAACTCTTGTCTGATTGAAAAAGCTCTGAAACTAACGAACCAACACAGTCCCACTCTCCCCATGTCCACTTTGTAATCTTGACCTTAGTATCAGTCCGTAGACTAGGACTCAGAAACCCCAACTTAATTTAGCAATTTTTTTATTATCTTCTATCCTTTGTATCTAGCTGTCTTCTGTCTCCCTGCTCCCTCCCTTCTTCCTTATGAAACAGTTTTTCCTCACCACTAGTCAGTGTTACACCCTGAAGCTTGCAGGGTCCCTGAATCAGGTCTCCTCCTTTTCCAGCAGTAAGTACATACAACAGCTGGAGACAGGAGAAAGCTCAGAAAATACTTGCTCTCTGAATTCAACCTTTAAAACATCAACCAAAAAACAAAAACACACACGCAAAAAAAAAAAAAAACAAAAAAAAACACAAAAACAAAAACGACAACAACAACGAAAACAAAAACAGGTTGGCATGTAGCCCAGGCTATCTTCAAACTCGGTAAGTGGTAAGGATGACGTCAAACTTGTCCTGCTTCCACACACACACCCCCAATGAGATTCTGTGCATACACCACCACGCCAAGCTTACAGGGCACCACAGATTTAACCCAGGGCTTTATCCACGCTACACAAACACCCAACAACCACAGCCTCATCCCTGGTGCCAACCTTATTGCTAACGTGCTAATAGAGAAATTTTTACATTTTCATGAGTGTTCTTTCTTTTCCTAGTGTTCTAAAGAAGCTGGAATGAATTCTTGATTCAACCTGGGACCTACCAGAAAGAAAGGAAAGCTAGGACCTCTTTACAGAGCCAAGGCCCTGTAAACACCAAAGTCTTCTCTGAAGAGACAGGCTGAGTGTTCTTTTCCATCTGTCCACAGAAGTGGCAAGAAAAGCCCTAGGTCAATGGTTCTCAACCTTCCCGAGGCTGAGACCCTTTAACACCGTTCCTCAGGCTGTGGTGAGCCAAGTCATAAAACTGTTTTCGCTGCTACTTCAGAACCGTAATTGTGCGACTGCTGTGAATCATTATGTCAATATCTGCTGCGCGGCCCTTGTGGAAGGGTTGTTCGGCCTACTAAGAGGCCTCAACCTGCAGGTTAAGAACCACTGAGCTGAGGTGAGCGTGGTTCCCTGAACACTCTGGGTATGCAAACTCTTCTACCAGGAGCCTGGTGACCAAATGTTCAGTCCAGAATCTCTGACAGAAAGTCAGGAGCCCACAAATAGTCAGGTCTGCGGCAGAAGAGACAGATCCCCCTCTGGGACATGGGATACCTGAGGGCCCCCTGGAGCCCAAACCACTGTGCTCCCCAAACAGAACACTCCACAAATAAAAGAAGTAAATCATCCAGAGCAAGCATTGCCAGTCAGTCTGAAAAGTGAGCATCAGTGTGTTTGAAATGATATAAAACAGAAGAGCCCAAAGGAAGGAGCAGGATCCAGGGATAAGAAGTCGAACGGTGAGCCCTTTTCAGCCTACGCCATCTCCCTAGCCCTTGAAGCAGGATCTGAAAAGGAACCAACAGGAATTTCTACAAGGGACAGGAACAGTCATTACCACTGAAACCTTAAGGATGGAAAATTCTAGAAGCAGGACGACACAGCGGGCCAACATGAGCAATAAGTAACTCTGCCTCCTCTCCGCTTAGCACTGCACAGAATAATGGGGAGGGGTCCTACTGCTTCCACCAATCCCCTTCAAAATGATCCATGTAAGGGGAAAATGAACAGCTTCTTTCAAGATGGCTGCAACAAAGCCACCGCAAGGGTCCCCCATATGCTCTTCCTACATTGTCCAAGTCAACTGTGCACAGTTAGTGCGTACTAGAAGGGGTGGCAAAGAGCCCTGAGTCTACTACTGCTCCCCTCAGGCAACCATTCCCTCTGGCCGTCCTGCTTCAGTAACCGTCACAGACATGGGGGGGGGGGGGATGGGGGGAAGGGAACAAGAACTACACAGCCTGGCTAAGCATCCTTCTTTATTTTACTCCAAAAAAGAGAAACTCCTTCAGTAAAACACGCAAAGGATATTACACACACACACACACACACACACAGGATTTTAAGAACGCAGAGGATCTCTGACCAAAAAACTTCATGCTCAGGTCTGAACAAGGAAGTGCAGGCATTCCCGGAACGGGCACCAGTCGCCATCTTGCCAACTTCCCGTCTTGCCCACAGATCCAGAAGAGCCTGCTACTGCAGAAATCATGCCACGTCTGGAGGAAGTACCATTGGGTGTGCTCTCCTTCATCCCGAGCTAGATTCCAACTGGGCCCCAGGCAAGGTTGAACCTGCTTACTCCTGGTTTTCCAAGTCTGGGTGCACCTTCACACTTCCTGGCTAGAGGCAAAAGAAGAGGAAACACCAGAAATACCACAAGACTCCTGGTGTTTCCAGGGGGATGGGAGGGATTGATGGGGAACTTCAGGCAACCAACGCCCCCGGCTCCGCAGCCCAGCCTGCTGGTGGTCACCAGAGCTAATGTGGATCTCCAAAGTGCTTACGCCTCAGGAAAGCATCTGGTTTCCAGGAGTATCTGGGACAGGAGCCCATTTTCTCTAACTGAAAGACTGCTGAAATCTGGTCTTAATTACCCCCTAACAGCAACGTGGCTGCACAACACATGACGGCTGAGTCCCTTGCTCTCAGACAATGAGGCCACCTACCCATGCACCACTAGCAAGATGGGCCCTGCAGTTAGTGTTTCCCCCAAGGCGCCAACGGATTCGTCAGGAGCCAACACAGGATCTCTTCTGACCTCTCTTGTGCCTTTGAGGACAAGGCAGGCTCAAATTGGGAATGCTAGCTCTGACTTTGGAACCAAGATTTTAGCTGTACAAAAGAGGCTTCGGGAAGTGCTGAGAGTGAACTCTAAGTCAAGTTTCAGTAAGAGGAGCAGTCCACTACCCCCTGTCTCCCATTTTAGAGAGAGGATGTGATGACAGGTGAGCTGGGAGGTCTTTTTTATAAGTGATAACCTCATTCACTGTTGAGGAGGGATAAGAAAAGTTGGCATCCCTGGGCTGAGAGGAAACCATCCGGTCTAACTCCCCACAGCAGAGTCCAGAGGAAGGACTAAACACTCATCACTAGTGTCACAGGAAATGTCCCTGACCTGTCTTTCTTGCTAGGTTAGCAGTCTCTCCCCTGACTACCCACAGCACCTCCCCTACAAACTCCAGAGGCATCCTGAGGACATGTTCGGTTATGTGGAAAGGGGGTTGACAGCTGAAAATAGAAGCAATGCTACCAGATAACCCTACTTCAAACAAGGACAGTGGGGCTGGGGATGTTGGTGCCTGTCTATCAGGCATGAAGTCTTGGGTTCTATCCACAGCACTCCATAAATCAGATGTGGCGACGTCCACCAGCCATCCCAATTGTAATCCTCAAATTTAGAAGACAGAAGCAGAAACATCTGAAGTCCAAGGTCAGAGTTCAGCCTTGGCTTGGGGAAAAATCAAGCCAACCTAGAGAAAGGGGCTGAGATTACACAGCAGCCCAAAGCAAACACTTAAAGGGTTTAAGCAGGAGAGAGAATCCAAAGGTAGAATCAAGAAGGCTGTAGGAAACCTGATGTGGGCATTGTTGACATGGAAGACATGAGCCACGCACACAGCTGCCTTCCAAAGCTGGGGGGGAAACCCAGCCCTCTTTGGAGTTCAGAAAGACACCTTGACTTTAGAATGCTGAGGCTTATTCAGACCTCCAGAGCTGTAAGATGAAAACTTCTACTGGCTAAATCATGATGTTTCTTTTATTACTGCAGCAACAGATAAGCTAATACACTATCACTACACTTATCTTAAAAAAACAAAAACAAACAAACAAAAACACCGCACTTTTATTCACATGCCAGTTGCCCAAGTCAGTAAGAACAGCTGACATTTCTGGAGCTCACATTTGCCCTTAGTGTTTACCATTTAGTATTTAGGGCCAGTCTGAATGGTTCATAGGCATAAGATATGAAGAAAAGGTAACTTCAGTTCAATAGGATAATGAGGGTGCTCAAGGATCCAAGGAAGTTAAAAGCATCTTCCTGGAGATAAAGGCGTGGATGTGGTTAAGAAGATAAGTAGGAGTCAGCCAAGGAGAGAGGAAGAACATGCCAGGCAGGGATAAGGGACCAGATGCTCAGGGAAATGACACAGCAGGTGCTTAGTAAGGAAGCGCTTCGGTGGCTCAGCCTCAGGCTGGGAACAACGTCTCCAGCCTTGGCATCTTGTCTTTTCTTAGTTTAAGGTCCTCGGTCGTCCTCTCTGCCTGAGACCTTCCTATGGATTCCAGCCTTAGCACCAAGCTTTTTCTCTGTAAACATAACTCCTCCCACGCCTCCTTTCCTGTCCCCAATATGAGGCCATCATGCCCCCCAAGCTGCTTGAGATAGAATCAGAGGATGCATATTTGAGTCCTCTTCCCCATTCCCAAGCACGTCGCATCATCTCTATAGAATCCAGCGCATGTTATCAGTTCTATCTCCGTGTCCTACCTGTGACTCACCAGCTCTTTCCCACCTCCACTGCAAGCACACCGGTCTACTCTATCACCCTTTCCTGGAATAGCGAAACGGCATCCTAATACAGCTTGGCTGATTCTACTCTTTGTTTCTCTTACTTTCCTCATGAAGCAGACCCTTCAAAATGTCAGTCAGAGTCTACTCCTGAGCCTAAACACAGTAATGGTGGGAGGATCCAAGCTGTGTGAACTGGACCCTTAAATACTTATCAACCTCACCTAGCAATATTTACCTCGGAGCTCCTGATTCTGCTCACTCCCTGGAATACTTGGAGCCGTCCTGTGCACAGAAGGCTTTGTATATTCCTATCCATCTCCTCAGAATGTCCTTTCTTACATCTCATCCTAGCTACTCCTCTGTCTTCCAACCTCAGACCTGGCTTTCCCTGGTAAGCCAAGAGCCAACACCGTTCTCACACCCGCCTCTCCCTTCTCTGATTTCCTGGGTAACTTACATCCTACAAGTTTTCATTCTTCAGAAGTTACCAGCTTCTTGCCAGATGCCGCTGTCCTCGAGTGAAATGCAAGTTCTAGGAGGGCGGGGCCTCTCCTATCCTGGCCATCACTGTCTCACAGGGACTCCGTGCAAGGCTTTGCTTAGAGCAGGTGCTCAACGCATGTGTGTGGAATTGATTAATTAAATGGGAGAGTATAATCCTGACAATGAAAGATGAGGCAGAAAACGATGAGGCCTGGAGAACAGGGTGCTATTCATCTTCGCATGACTACTACCTCCCACAATGGAGCCACTTAGTAAATGTTTACTGCATACAAGAAAGAATGACTCAATCCAGATGAATTCGAGAAAGGCTGTCCTTTCTGGGAAAGACTCCCAAGGAGTCCCCTCTTTTGAGGGACACTCATGTGTGTGTGTGTGTGTGTGAGAGAGAGAGAGAGAGAGAGAAAGAAAGAGAAGAGAGAGATGTGTGCACATACCAATGCAATGAGTAAACCCAGGGGTCAAACGGGGTCTCTCACTGTACCTAGAGCTAGGCCAAGGCGTGCTAGCAAATTCAAGCAGCCATGCGGTCTTCATCCGTTCACTCAGTGGGTACTGGATTTACCAAGGCATCTGGCTTTTTACATGCGTGCTAGGGATTTGAACTCGGGTCTTTATGCTTGTACTGCAAACACATATCCCTGCTAAGCCGTCTCCCCAACACTCCCTTGGTCCTTCTTAGGAGGCAACAAGTCTAGAGCATACAACAACTATTCAATAAGTGCTAGATGTCACTGTCAGCATTGCTTATGTAGGGATCATTTGTGCAGATTTCTAGAAAAGACCTTGGAGCCCACATAGGATACACCAGTCAGAGAAAAAGAAAAGGGGGAGGGGAAAATGTAAAGGGGCCAAAAAGATCCCACCGGACATAATGAGACCTTGGTATGGGAAAACCCACGAACAGCACAGGTACAAGGGGCTCTCGTGTCCCCTAGACCACAGCCACCTGGGTGCAACATGCAGCAGCCAGCTGGGAGGAGGGTCTGGATGAGGAGGGTTCAGCTTGAATGCACACATTCATCTCTGGGCCTGCAGGGCCTGCACTGGTTTTGAAAAATCTAGCTGGCTGTGGCTGTGGAGGACTGGAGAGGTGTAAGGAATTTCAATTTCCTTCACCAAAATGGCAAGCTTGTGAAAAAGTCCTTTCTGCTCAACATTATCACATACTAAAAATGAAAAGCTGGCCACTCAGCATTCAGGAAGAGGAAACTAGGTGGGCTGCCGAGCTCACAGAGAGAGGAGGATTCAGAATCGAGACTTCCGAAAATCTCACAGCGCATTCCGGGTCAAGACAATGCCAGTTTGGAGTTTGTCTGTTTTAAACAAAAATGAGAGACTAGAGAAAAGCAACCTCCCATATAATAACTACAATTGTGTGTGTGTTTCAAATCCATTTGATAGCTGAATCCCAAATCCACTTGTGTGAACAAGAGAAGCTGGCCAATACTTTTTTCTTTTCTTTTTCTTTCTTTCTTTTTTCTTTTTTTTAAAAAAATCTCCATACGAGTACTAAAAATCATTATGCATTTCTAAACAGGGTAATTTTAAAACTTCTTATCTCAAAATATGTTCTTTGAGATAACTGCACCTCTCAGAAACGGTGGCAATAACAGATAAGACAACATGAGAAGGCACTAAAGTGGGAAGCTTGAAAGCCAAGGGAACACTCCTGGTTAATGGCTGGCAGATCACAATCTGGCATAATCAGAGTGACCAGGCCCCAGAGTTTAGAGACTTGGAAGTTAGCTATTCCTGGCCAGGCCACCAAGTAGTTGTGTCCTTAGACAAGACGGGTTACCTTTCATAATCTCTTCCACATTAAAAAAGAAAACAGTTGTTTTTTAAGATTCTTTTCTTCTATAGCCCCCACCCCCACCCCACCCCACTACCTCTCCAAATGGCCACTACACAGGGGCCTTCCAGTGGCCCGACAAGAAGACCTGGCCACTCAGGCTGGAACAGACATGAAACTGGCCTAAAAATTACATTCTGTGTTTTACAATCTCAAAACATTACTCAGCAATCTTGTATCACTGCTATCCCAGAATCAATTCTGCTAATACAACCTGATGGAATCGATGGAAGGGGGAAATGGTCTTTTGCATCTGTACAGCTAAGTCTAAGGTCAAGTTAACTTGGTCTAGACGTGGCTAAGCCTCTCCTTGATAAAAAAGAACCCACCCTACAAGGGCGCGAGATGATGTCCCTGGATGAATTAAACAGCAGAAAACCAAATGCCAGCGAGTTTCTTTTTTGCTCTCTCGCGCGCGTTTAAACTTACTGTTGCTCTCATAAAAAGCATCAGGTTCCAAACCGGTACAAGCGGAAGAATACACATGGCACTTCTCAGCTCCCAAGGGGGATTACCACCCGCCATTCCCGGTTTCTTTTGCTTTTAAGTGGTCTGGGGCCTGCCTGGCAGCGCCATGTCCAGGCCGGGACCCGCGCCGAGGGGAACTTTCCTCCGCTGCGCCCCGAGACAATGCGGCAGCCAATACCCGCGCCTCCCCGCCGCGCGGAGAGAGAGCGCCCCGGGAGAACCGTGAAAAGTGCCGGGGAGGAGAAGGAAAGCGCCCCAGAGGGCCGGGAGAGCGCCGGAGAGGAGAAGGCGAGAGCCCCGATGGGAGGGGAGAGTGCCCGGGAGGACAGAGAAAGCGCCCCGGCGACTGGCCGGGCCTCCTCCGGGAGCGGGAAGCCTTGCGCCCCGGGCGCACGCCCCCAACCCAGGTCGTCTCCGCGGAGCAGGGGAACGCGCGCTCCGGCGCTGCGGCTGCGGAGTCCCCGGGCCGCCCGGCCAACCCCTGCAGAGCCGGCCGCGCGCCCCGCACGCCCCCGGCTGGTGCTCAGCGGGCAGACGGGGACACCCGGAGCCCACAGGGGTGTGCGGGTAGCCGTGCAGAGCCCCGCCGCGCCTGTTCCCGCCGCCCCGCCGCCTCGCCACTCACCGGGACCGGGCGGGCCGCTGGGCATTATTCCATCGCGGGCGCGGCGAGGCCGGGCGAGGCGCGGGAGCCGAGCGCGGCGCAGGAAGGGGCGGGCGACCATGTGCCGAGGGGGGGGGAGGAGGAGGCCGGCGACGCGGAGCCGCTCTCTCGAGCCCGATCGGCGGCGACGGCGGCAGCGGGCGCGGGCTGCAGGAAATCCAAACACTTCGGCAGGAAATCGGAATCCTGACTAAGCACTCCCGGCCCTCGGCTGCCCCGCGCCGGGGGGCTCCCGCCGCGCTTAACCCTTGGCCCGCCGGCACACTTCAGGGCACTGGAATAGGACAGTGCAGGAGGAGATGCGTGGGGTGGGCTTCCTTCTTGGCTACAGAGGGCAGAGGTGGGGCTTATCAGCCGAGAACCTTGGCCTTGAAGTGGGGCTTGCTAAAGCTAGGACACCAAAAGACCGTGGCCTCTCTCCCATCCTGCCCTCACTTCTCATAGGCTACTGTCGCCAGATCCTTTCCTTTGATTTCTATCTTCTTACCCAGTGCCTGGAGGCAAAACCTTTTGGGTCAGGATAGCACAGTAATGATCTGGCTAGCATTCCTGCTTTCCGTCTCAGAACCCTGGTTGGAGAATGGCCTTTTCCTCTTTCCTGCAAGTTTCTCAAACAAAAAAGGAGTGTTCATAGACTTAATTTGAAAGCAAGATGCTTAGACTGGCATGTTGGAGACATCAATGATGTCTGCGCTTGGGTATTACTGCACTCTAGAGACGTCAGAGAAGGGAGGCTTCTAACTCTTGTGTGTGTGGGGAGGGGGGAGGGTGTTCTTCATGTCTGTGTGGACATACACCGCTCAGGGGCAGGTCTGGCCCCAGGGTGTCAGATTCTCCCTAATTAGTGGTGATTGTTTTTCTTTTGAGACTTCCAGAAACTGCTGTCTGAGGAACAAAAGGTCAGCCACTGCGTGGACCCCTTTCTGGTGAAATTAGGAACTCACCAGGTCTCACAAGATTTGAGATTTTGTTCTTAACCTGAGGGTGGGCGACTTGGGGGAGGGCTGGTTAATAAACCTTGAGATGTGCCTGGAGGTTTAGGAGAACCAGCCAGGGAGGCTGGGCGGCCATTGGGAATGATTCATTGTGGTTTCCCGAGGAAATGCCACATTTTACCTGGAGGCTGCAGTTTGGTGGTTTTGCTTGAGTGTTTCAGATTCCTCTGACACCCAGACTCAGAAGAAGGACCATGTGCGGATGAGTGAGAACTGAAATGAACCTACTGGGAACTGAAACTTGGGTACCAGCTTGTCTCCAAAGGACTAACAGACCTGTGCTTGGCTCCCAAATGCTTGTGTTTTCTCTAACACTTTCTGTGGTTCTAGGTCACAGGAAAGCTCTAAGATGGGCACTTGGAGTCCATGATTCCTGCCCCCCCACAGCTACCATCCTTTTGGAAAGAACCTCTACCCAACTGAGGTTGGCCGATAAATCACAGAGCAGAAGTCGGGCTCTCACAGTTCACCATTTGATCCACTGTGTCTGACCCCCACATCATCACCTCTCCCAGCATCCCATCCCTGGCCCTATTGCTTTGTAGCTCCCGCCTCTATTTTATCTTTCTGGATGCTTGCATATCCATGGCTATCACAGCAGAATTCTTGACTGTCTCTTTTTGTTCCCACTCCCAATGCCAAGAACCATACTAGTAGCCCACGGGAGCCCCTCAATCAGCACATGGTGTTGGATGTAAGGGGCAAAGACTAGAAATCCAGATCTGTCATCCGAGCATGCCAGTTCACTCTCTCCCTCAGCTCCCCGAATCCTTCACTCAGAGACTTGACGTGGAATGCTCAATGGAATGGAAGAAGCACCAGTGGCTCTACTAATGGTCCTGGGAATTCAACGCTGTGAATAATTAGGACTGTCAGTTGACGTAACCGTAGTCTCTTTGGCACATCACCAGTTAATTATTCCCTCCTTTGTGTTTCCCCAGCATCTATGTTCACTAAAGGTCTTACCTATCGGGCCAGGGCATGGTGGCACATGCCTGTAATCCCAGCACTTGGAAGGATGAGGAGTTCAAATGTTTAGATACATAGGGAATTTGAACCTCATCTAAGATGCTTGAGACCCAGTCTCAAAACCCCCAAGAGACTGCTTGTTGCATTAGAGCTCATATTAAGTGGCAAGCCTTTCTGCAGTGAAATGAAGGGAAGGGTCCACATTAATGACCATTTCCTCTAAGCAAGCCTTGGGACCAAGGTAAATTTAATCCACTTAGCATTGGTCGGGGGACCCGATAGTTTTCCGGGCATGGCATTTGTTCTCCAGAAAAACAAGCAAGAAATTACCATGGAGAAGACTGAGAGGCAAGGTTTCATCAGGGTCATGCCATAGGACGACAAAGAGTATGGGTTCGGGTAGGGATACAAAGAAGTCGAGTAACACTTCCAGGAAGTAGAGGGAGCCCTTAAAGTAAGCAGAACAATGGCTGTATGTCTAGGTGACAGCTGGCTTTAATAACCTGGGCTCACCCCTAATTACATCTGCAGCTGCAAGATGGCGCTGTCTGTCCCCCTCCGGCACACATCTCTTT
Source organism: Apodemus sylvaticus (assembly GCF_947179515.1). NCBI lineage: Eukaryota > Metazoa > Chordata > Mammalia > Rodentia > Muridae > Apodemus > Apodemus sylvaticus. The sequence goes on from NC_067488.1 coordinate 33,024,834, forward strand.
ACTGGGAGTTTCTCCAAGGCAGCAGGATCTTGCCCCACCTAGTACCCTATAACCCTAGGACAATTCCCCAGCCCATAAGGGGATAACCTCCTCTGTTCTCTAAAGGGTGGGGGGGGGGGGAACAAAACTGTCTCAAGATTACTCTCAGAGGATGATCATGGCATTGAGTCCAGAGGCCTCCAGCAGGAACTGCATTACTCATTCTTTCACTACTTGCCCCCCTTGCTCCTTCGTCCTTAGTTCTTCCTGGGTTCACTTCCCAGATGAGGTCACCGCTCCTAACTCCTGGTCTCCAGGTTTGTTTTGGGGACAACACAATTCAGAACAGCATTTTATCTATGCGTCCTTGGATACTGACTGTCTTGGCACTCCCTATATGCCTGAGCGAAGACAGGCCTCATAGCTGCATAATACTGGAAGGTTCTGCATCATTCAAAGAAAGGTGCACATGCAATAACAGAAACCAAAGAAACTAAAACACTTTTGCACTATTTTATAGTTAAGGAAACTGAGGCACCTGAATGTTGAGTGACTTGCCTGAGGCCAGACAGTTAGCGAGTGGAGAAGCTGTGGACTCCAGATTCTTTGCTACCATACTGCCTTTCCTGGTGGTTGAAGCTATAGCTGAATATATCCTTAAAGAACAAGAAGCGAGAAGCAGGAAAGAACCAGGGGGTCAAGGGAAGAAATTACTCCCAAAGAGAGATAGCCAATACTCATAAATACCCCCAGAAAATTCAGTCCAGTGAGTATTGAAAGGTGAGCATCTATCACATTGGACAGTTACAAGGCTACTACTGACTTTTTACCAGGGCTGTGTGGTTGGAGCAAAGGGATCGGAAGCCAGATTGCAGTGGGTTGAGGAATGAGTGGGAGGCTGCAGGCATAGACTCTTTTGAGAAATGTGGCTGTCTAGCACGTGGGAGGCAAGGGTGGAGGCTTCTCAAAGATGCCCAGGCATGCCAGCATCTGTGGGTGATGGGAAGGTTCCATTGGAACAAGTTGCAGTTGCAGAGGCAGAACGGTGGGGATGGGGGGGGGGGGGTGTGCACAGAGGAGAATGGGACTGGACAGGCTCTGAACTATCAGCTGGTACTATCCAGAGCATCATGAATTTATCCTAGATTCATAGATAGGAATTGGGTGGGTCTCTAATGTTCTCCTAGTTGAATTCCTTACGAAATTCGTGATCTGGACAGTCAAATGAGGTTGATATAAAACGCCTTCAACTTCATGATGGAAACAGAATAAGAAGCTATTTTGGCTCCAAATATGTTATTGAATCAGGAGCAGTGAGGCAGAGCGAAGAGTTAGGAGACGGCTGGCACTGTATGCCAGCTGATGGGGGTGCAGGGCACACTAGGAGGGACAATGGTGCTCACCTGTGAGGTGAAGGAGGAGGGGGTATTTTTAACCATTATAAGGAACAAGAAGGAGAAGGTTCTGAGGAGGAAGATAATGAGTTCCTGTTTCTGCTTAGTGCAGAGAAGGCAGTGTGGGTGTGGTAAGAGTCTCAGGCTTTGCAGAGCTGGGGTAGGGGCCAGGCTTGAGGGTGGAGGGAGGGGGAGGTAGAGGAGCCGGCACAGTTGGTAAGAGGGGGAGTCGGCACCTAAAAAGACAACGCCCTATGCCAGCTCCTCACCGTCTTACTTTGCTTGGATTTCTCCAGTGCTGGGTTTCACTCTTAGAGCTGTCAGTATAATAAGCTGGAGAGATGGCTCAGCAGTCAAGAGCGCTGACTGCTCTTCTGAAGGTCCTGAGTTCAAATCCCAGCAACCACATGGTGGCTCACAACCATCCATAATGAGATCTGATGCACTCTTCTTGGGAGTCTGAAGACAGCTACAGTGTACTTATATATAATAAATAAATTTTTAAAAAATTGAAAAAAATTAAGTTCATACCTTATTGTTAGGGGCTTCGTACACATTGTAGGATGTTGAACACCATTCCTGGCTGCAATCCACTGGATGTCAGCAACAAAACCTAGTCGGAAGGACCAAAGCTATCACTAGACACTGTCCAGGGTCTCCCAGCAGCAAAATTGCCTCCCAGTCAGAAGCTCTATTCTATCAAGTTTTTCTCTTCCTCACCTAGTCATAGAATTATGAGGAAGGGAACACTCTGGGGGCTGGGGAGATGGCCCAATCAGCAAAGCATCTCCTGCCCAAGCATAAGGACCCTGAGTTTGATTTCTAGCACCCATGTAAAAAGCCTTCCTTGTCATCCAAGAACGATGGAGCAGAGACAGGAAGACCTCTGGGTCTGCTGGCCAGTCGTCTAGCATTAACCGGTGACCTCCAGGTTCAATGAGAGAACGTATGTTAATAATTATTATTAATATTAATAATAATAATGGAAAGAGATTGAGAAGGACATTTGATATCAACCTCAGGCTTACACACACACTCGCGCACACACACACACACACACACACACACACACACACACACACGGGGGGGGGGGGGGGAGAAGGGGGGAGGGATGGCGCGGGTTGAGAACACTTGAACTGGACATGGTAGTATCAGCCTGTACTCTTATTACTCTACAGACTGAAGCAGGAAGATTATGTTTGAAACCAACTTGAGCTACATAGGGAGACCTTGTCTTAGACAAAAATACCACAAAAACAAAAAACAAAAACAAACAAACAGACAAAAAGAACACAAAACAGATGTGGTAGCACATGCCTATAATCCCAGCATTTCAGAGGTGAAGACAGATCAGGAGTTCAGCATCATCCTGGCTACATATGGAGTTCTAGCCTGTGCTACTTGAGACCTGCCTCAAAAGGAATCCCTGGAGATGAACTCTCAATGGCAAATGCTCTGGAACTGCTGAGAACTAGAAAATGCTTTCTGTTCTTAGCTTGTTCATTTTTAAAGCTTCACTTCGAGCTACAGGGGGCCCTTGTGATAAAAGGATCACACAAGTGGGTGACACTGCCACAATCACTTCAGCAAGTAAAGCCCTTTCCATTCTGTGTGAAATTAAGAAGGGCTTCGCCAGGCGGTGGTGGCGCACACCTGTAATCCCAGCACTCTGGGAGGCAGAGGCAGGCAGATTTCTAAGTTCAAGGCCAGCCTGGTCTACAGAGTGAGTTCCAGGACAGCCAGGGCTATACAGAGAAAACCTGTCTCGAAAAAACCAAATCCAAGAAACTAAAAAAAAAAGGGGGGGGGGCTTCAACTGGGAACCTCTGGAGGCCCAGAGGAAACCATCTCTGAGTGTCTTTATAGTGACATCTGCCCCCCTTATGCCTTCCTGTTGTTCCCTGAAATCAGTACTGGTTAACCTGTACCACAGCACGTATCACTCTCCTCTCTCTTATATCCTCCAAGGGTGGAGACTCTGCCATTCACCTGTGTGTCCCAGTGTCTGTTAGAGTGCTTGGCCCATAGGGTGCTCTCAGCCTGAGGCTCAAGAATAAACACTTAAGGTATCTTTCAAAACATCCACCTCATGAGCTGTTTTGAGAGAACCTCTCGCATGCATCCCGCACCAGCAGAGGATGGTTCTAAGAGATCTGAGAACAGGCTTCTCCTCCTCGATGGTTAGAGTAGAGGCCATTGTGCTGCTGCTGAGGATGATGGTGACGTTGATTAGCAGTGACAGTGAAGGTGACATGATATGAACAGCTGAGACTTATTAATTCTTGCCCCCTATGCCTTGTACCATCCTAATGAGCAATGATCTTTCCCAGTGATTATCTCATTTAATTTTATAGTTATGAAGCTAGAATCCTAACACGTGTACCAGTCAATGGAACATATCTGTGTTTCTGTTTACTATTCTTAACAGATTCTTTTCAGCAAATTTGAGCTTCAGGGACCAAAACTGGGCATGGAACTTAGAGAGTACAACTATAAGGGAACTTTAGAAGTATCTGATCCTGAGGTTTACTTTTAAAAGATTATTAATTGATCATGTGTGTATGTGTGCCTGTGTGAATTTATGTGTACCATGTGTATGGAGGATCGAACAGAGACCATCTTGATCCCCTGGACCTGGAGTTATAGACTTGTGAGCTGTCGTGTGGTTGATGGGAACTAAACCCAGGTCCTCTCTCTGGAAGAGCAGTAAGTACTTTTAACCACTGAGCTGTCTCTCCAGTCCCAGGTTACTGGGGCGGGGGATGGGAAGAAGGAAGGAGAAGAGAAGGGATAGATCAGGTCTCAGTATAATTCTAGCCCTTGGGAAGCTAAGGAGGATTGCTATGCATTTAAGGCCAGTGTGAGCTAGACAGTGAAACATGTCTTAAAAAGAAAAGCAGAAGAGGAGGAGAGGAGAGGGGGGAAAACAGATATATCAGAACATTAGACATACAATGTGAAATAACAGAGTCCCTGGAGTCTGAGCCTACTGTTTGAGAAAAAGCAGAAAATAGCTCCCTATTGCTTTTGTAAATAGCCCTTAATTGAACTCAGTGCTGGTATCATTATTAACGCTGTGCATCTATCCAGGCTGGAGATTGCTGCGGGGTTACTGTTGCAGAGATGTTTACATGTCCATGATTTAACCCTAGACAGGACTTTTGGTCTTTCAATTACGTATTCCACTGTAATTGTGGCTGCTAGGAGACTGCCTGGGGCCATTTCAAGGAATGAGAGGTGAAGAATTCCCCTCAAAGCCAACTATTGCCATCCTAGAATTAACAACATTAACATTTTAAAAAAATTCCATCCTAGTTGGGAGGAGAAGACAGGTATGAAGGATTCCATTTTAAAAGAACACCAAGACATCTTTCCTCCAGGACTAAAATAGAAGAATATGCATGGAGGGACCCATGGCATTAGCCACCTATGTGGCAGAGGATGGCCTTGTTGGACATCTGTGGGAGGAGAGGCTCTTGGGCCTGAGGGTGTTCAATGCCCCAGTGTTGGGGAATGCCAGGGCAGGAAGATGGGAGAGTGTGTGTTTGTGTGTGGGGGGGGAGCATCCTCACAGAAGCAAGGGGAAGGGGGATGGGATAAAGGGTCTCTCAAAGGGGAGACTTGGAAAGGAGAAAACATTTGAAATGTAAATAAATATCCAATATTTACTATGTTATGTTTTTAAACTTAACTATGAACTCAGTGCCTGCTTCTTTAAGTATTCTTTTGTTACACAGCTCTCAATGAACACAAACCCGTGTCCCCAAAGCTTAGGCTGTCTGTGATCTCCGCATGTGATCACACGTTCTGCGTTCACGGAGCCATTTTCATTGCTTTAATAGCTTTTCGTTAATAGGTTTGAGAAGTTGAGTAATTTGCATAAGCAGCTCCTCTGGTCCTTACTCATCCCCAGTCAGGGCCCAGCACGTGCTGCTGCTTGTTTACCTTGGCTCACCTGGCCCCAGACCCTCTCAATCTGACCCAGTCATTTTGAGACCCTAACAGTGGTCTCCTGTGGGTTCTGTACAGGTCTGCCTGGTGCCTTGCTCCAGGCTGGCTGCCCTGGAAGCCCTCTCAGGCACTATGAGAACATCAAGTTTGTTCAGGTGGCATCTCCTAGACTTCTCATCTACAAAGTCCTTCTCCCTCCTGTTGGCACCCCTTGGTCACCATGGTGAGTATTCTGCTCTTGCCCTTCCTTTGTAAAGTCTTTTCTGTCTAGAGTCCCTTCCATAGGAGGGTTGGAAGGGAGCTTTGAAAGGGCTCATGTTCCTTCTATCAGTCACCCTAAACTAATACATAGCATGGGAAAAAATGGTAAGATGACTCTAGAGAACTCTGCCATTTTAATTTCCTTTTTTTAAAAAAAAAACAAAAACTTTTTTTATTAATTCTTTGTGAATTTCACATCACACAAGGGGCCAGTCCTGGAGATGAAAAGCTACAAAATCTCCATGACCCAGGGCAGCAACAAGATCTCTGAGAGGAGTCCTGATGAGGATCCAGTACTGCTAGTCTAGCACAAACCTAGCCTTGAACCAAACCAATGACTCATTGCAATGAACCCTTGCAAGCAATGCTGTGTGGGCAAAAGGGTATATCATGTGACACATTGTGACACACTCATGATGACACTCTCCCATGCTGTTCATGTGAGGAGCAGATCCAGCTCTCCTGAGTGTGGTGGCTGGCAAGGAGCAGGGCCAGATTAGCACAGTATTCACATGACCTCATGTGGCAGCCCAGACAGGAACATCCACATGGCTTTTGGTGGTAATACAGGCCTTAGAGACCAATGCAGACCCTGGCTGTCACAGGATCATGGACCCAGACATGACCCCTGGGTGGCAGCATGGCCCTCAGACATCCACATGGTCTCAGTTGTCATCCCAGACCATATATATCCATATAGTCTCTGGTGGCAATTTGGGCCACATACAGACATAGGCTCCAGCTGCAGGAGAACCACAGACCCAGATGTGGCTCTCAGTGGCAGCCGGGACCAGGACATCACCATGGCCTCAGGTGTCAGCACAGACCATGCACATCGGTTTGTTCCGACAGTGCCCCTCCGCCATGTCAATATGGCCTCTGGTCATCGACATGGTCTAAGGCGGTAGCCCCGACCGCTGACATCTGCATGACCTTTAATGTCAATATGGTCCACAACCTCCAACACAGACCCAGACACAGCCCTTGCGTGTCTCTCTTCCCTGCCATTTTTATGTTTAACACAGAGTAAGCTTGCTATCGTGGTTCTAAAATGGTAATGGCCACCCGACTGTTTCCCAGGCTTACCCCACCCTATTTTATTCATACCTCAAGCTGAGACCCAGCAGAAAATGCTATATAAGCAGAGGGACACTAAATTTGGGGGCCAGTCCCACCCTCCTATGATCCCCAGGAAAGTATATCCAAAATAAAACAAGCAAATTTCCTTCCCCAGCCCCTTGTCTTCTTTTTCCCTTCATCTCCCCCATCTGTGCAGGCTTAAACATGTCCACTGTCAGAAATCCCCCCCCCCTCCACTTTCATAGTCTCTACAGTGTCATGAAGCCCAGGCTGCCCTTGAATTCCTGGTCCTTCTGCCTTTCCCTGGGACTGTAGCCACAGGCCACCTCACTCAGTTTATAGGAGGGAGTGCTGTTAGGAAATCAACAGTGCTTGCTTATTTTAGCATCAATTGAGTGTTTCACTCAGAGGAGTAGAGTCTTTCCCTGTTTATTAAGATACCCAGAGTAGCCGGAGCTCCCCGGGACTGGACCACCAACCAAAGAATGCACAAGGAAGGCCCCATGGCACTGGCCACATATGTGGCAGAGGATGGCCTTGTTGGACATCAGTGGGAGGAGTGGTTCTTGGCCTGAGGGTGTTCGATGCCCCAGTGTAGGGGAATGCCAGGGCAGGAAGATCGGAGGGTGTGGGGGGCATCCTTACAGAGGCAAGGGGAAGGGGGATGGGATAGAGGGTTTCTGAAGGGGAGACTTGGAAAGGGGAAAACATTTGAAATGTAAATAAAGTAAATATCCAATAAAAATTTTTAAAAATTCTATTTATATATATAAAGAAGATGGTTACAGGGGCTGGGGCATGGACAGAGTAGGAAGTCAGTGTTTAATGGATTGGGGGTTCCATTTTTTTTACCTTTTTAAACATTTATTAATTTATCCTGCATGTGCATGAAGGTGTATGTGTGGGCACGTGCATGGTACAGCACACATGTGGAAACCAGAAGACATCTTAAAGGAATTGATTCTCCCCTTTCTACCCTAGGAGTCCCAAAGATAAAACTTAAGTTGGCAGACTGAAGCTAACTACCTTTAGTTGCCTGCCTGTTTCTGTTTGTCATGATGTAAAAGTCTGGTGGTAAGCAGTGGTAATAATTGCCCAGTAATGTAAGTGTAGGTAATGTCCCTGAACTCTGCATTACAGATGGTTAAAATGATAGGTTTTCTGTTGTATATATTTTGCTACAATTTAAAAAGTTCAGACCTGCGTCTACCTCACCCTGGCCCTAATCTCTGCTTCTGCCTCTCTGTGGCCCTTAGTTTTGCTAATATGTTTTATTTGCCAATTTCTTTTATGCTATAGTTTCCGCATAGACTGTAAAGGGATTTTTGCTTCCCTTTCATTTGGATTTTTTTTTCCTGTTTTTACTGACATTTACTAAGCGCCAAGAACAGTACCTGTTACACGGATGGTGCATGAGAAACATTTGCTGCAGGAATGAACCGTTGCTCACTAATGAATTCTTGCTAAAGAAGAAATGGATAAAATAATTCTTTATTTGGTACCATTTTCCATTTAGGCCAATTTTATTTCCACTCAAGATAGAATAGCCACTGCCAGTCATTAGGTTATGGCAAATTAAAACTTGTATTCATTTTTTCATCTGTTCTTTAGGATATGTGATAAGTGCTATTTATAACTATTTATTTATTATTTTATGTGCCTTGGTGTTTTGCCTGCATGTATGGTTTGTATTAGGGTATCAGATCCCCCAGAACTGGGTTTGCAGACAGTGGTGAGCTGCTAGGAATCCCCTGGAAGAGCATCCAAGTGCTCTTAACCTCTGAGCCATCTCTTCAGCTCCAAGTGCAAAAATTGGGAAATCATTTAGACAATGAGGAAGGCACATAGATATATGCATATATTATACAAAACTTTTCTATAATAATAATAATTACAAATTTGTCCATTTATCTTTTTAGTTCTGTTAAATTTTGCCACATACATACATACATACAAGAGATGGTGTATATGATACTTATGATTTTATGATAGATTTCTGAAGGAGTTAACTTTTGTTTATAATATGAATTTCTTCCCTTTGTATATTGGCCTAAATCCTGTATTTTCTGACAGCAGTAGAATTGTGTATTTTTTGCTTTTGGCTAGTATTTATAGTACGTATTTTTCCTATCTTGTTTCCATGTTTTTGTATCTTTTAGGGGTATCTTTTATAACCAGCATGTAGTCTACCTTATTTTAAAGGTCTTATCTGCCATCTTTATCTTTTCATCTGAGTGTTCTATAAGCTGTACATAGTGTGATTATTAATGTATTTAGAGTCTGGGCACGTGTGCTTAATTCAATTCACAATTTTCAGGATGTGAGGACAGGCCACTCACAATGTCTTAAAACTCCAATCTAGTCTTACTGCTATTACTAGAAAGCAGAGTTGTCTGTTACTAAACAACTAGACTGCTATCTATTATGAGAAAGCACAGAAAAAATACAGTAACAATTTAGAGAATTGTAAAGATGAAATATTTCCCAAGAATCATCTGCAGAACCACAGCTGTTGGTGATGCTAAAGCCCAGAGACATAAGAGCATTGGGTATTTCCGTATGGAAGGGCAGCTGCTGCTCCTCCTCTAGAAGTAGACTCAGAGCAGCTCTTAGCAGGTGACAGTGACCACAAAGGCTTGACAGAAAGCAAGAGGCCCTTTTTTCTAATGCTTCTCTGGTGCTGTTTCTGGGTTCCATATTTGCTCCTGGAACAGAGACCCTCCACTTCAAATCAGAAAAGACTATACTCTACCTACCATTTTGCAAGCAACTTGCCTCCTATGCCTGCAATTCATTAAAGTATCGTTTGTGTGTGTGTCTGTGTGTGTGTGTGTGTGTGTGTGCACTGAGTGAATGAGGGGATGAATGAGCAATCCAAAATATGCAGCTTACAGAACATTCTGTCGTCATCACTATGCTGCTGGCTGACTTTGAATAAACCACTTCATCTTGAACTATTCCTCTCACTTGTGTGGCATTACCCACATCCTTCTCACACAGAGATAAGAAGTCAAAAGGAATCAGACAGTGAGAAAGTCATCCAATTTTTAATTCTTATTTTTCCAGACTAAGTCTCAAGTAACCCAGACTGACCTTGAACTGACTATGTAGTGGAGAACGACCTTGAACTTCTGATCCTCCCAAATACACCTGTCAAGTGCTGGAACTGCAGGTGTACACCAGCACATTTGATGTCTGCTGTGCTGGGTATGAAACGCAGGCCTTGGTGAATGCTAGGCAAGTCTCCTACCAACTCATGCCCAGCTACATGCCCAGCTACATGCCCAGCTCCCTCCTTTTCATTCTCTAAATTATTCTATTTATTTCATAGGGAGTATGTTTTCTGTTAAGACCTCTTCAACACAGGATAATCTCACCTTGTCTTTAATGTTTCATTTATAAGAAAAGGTCCAAGCTTCAGCACCTCATATTGAATAATCACAATTTAACATCATTGTTTGATTTTCATTGTATTCATTTTCCATAATCACATTTTCATTTATGACTGGCAATATTATTTTTAATACTAATGTAACAATTCTCCTGAAGAATAAGCTTACTTAACAGTTTTAAAAAATAAGCCCAAGGAAAGGGGTCAGCGATGATGCGTGCGCTGCAGGATGAGAATGATAATCTAGAAGATGGAGCTTGGGATTCTATTCAGTGTAGACTTTGCACTGTAGAGTATTTGCCTGAGCGTCTTCAGGGCTTCATGGCTCATCTTCAGCAACACACACACACACACATAGTGTACACACACATACACACACACACACACACAAGGTGCACACAGGGCACACACACAGGGTGCACACACACAGGATGCACACATACAGGATGCACACACACACAAGGTGCACACACACAGAGGTGCACACACACAGGGTGCACATACACACACACATACACACACATCTGCATGCAGGACACACACTGGAAGATGGTATATGCCATTTAGAATTTGATAAAATTTTGGCCAAATATCTGAATTCTCTTTTTGAATGAAAATACCAGAAGATATAAACACATTTTGCTAAAGGCAAATTATGTGCAAGCCAACATGGTTGGGCTGTCCCAGGGCCACTAGATGTGAGGAGGAGGAAACTGGGCTTGATGCACTGAGTGCTCGCAGGGTCTCACATGTACTTGAAGTGATATAGAGATGCCAGGACAGGTGAGATGGTTTGTAGTTGTATTCTGTAGCTGCCTGCAGCTACTGCGAACTGGGTTCCTGGAACAGAAGCTGAGGGATGGATGGAGAAGGGGCGAAAAGAACGAGGGCCAGGATCGAGGCCCCCACTTTAATCGAGGTCAGACCATTTAACCTGGGCAAGCCCCTCCCCCCAGACTCCCGGGCTGAGCTCTGGGGAAGTCGCCTGGAGGTTCTTAGCTCCACTGCTCAGGCAGCTGGGTGGGTCACCTGCTTAATTCAGGAATTCGTAGACCTGGAGGAACAATGAACTTCACCTTCACTCTGAGCGCTCCACCCTAAGTGGAGCAGGATCCTGAATATCACAGGAATCAAGGAAGTCTGGGAGAGGAAGTTCACCTTGGTCAATGAGGAGTTCCTACCAAGTGGCATGACACCCCAATAGGGCTCTGTACATTCAGTGACTACATGAGAGTCAAAAGTTCCCAGTAAGTATCTACTAGTGGTTCTGAAATTACTATAATTAAGAAAACGTAGAGAAGTCATTTTCCAAAGGCGCAGATCAGCATGTCCATTGCAGTGTCCAAAGGAGAAATAACCCAGATCATAAAAAATAGCCTGGGTAATACATTTCACTATTAACATAAAGAGAGAACTTTACTACAAGGAAGGGAGGGAGGCACAAAGGGAGGAAAAGGTGGGGAGCTGAACTAAAACTACTACTACAATAAGCAACCATGCATACAGATATTGAAAATGTAATGAGAAAAAAAAATCCCTCAGGTACAAAGAACATAAGGAGTAGATATTGTTTCTATCTTTGTGAAATTCAGAAAAAGGCAAACTAATCTATGATGATAGAAGCCAGGAAAGTGGCGGGGTGTTGACCTACAGAAGCCCGAGGAATCCTGAGGATTTGAAAAGTATTATCTAGAAGTAGACAGACATGTATAGAACTCTTTCCTTTCCTGCCTTTCTTCTTTTCTTTCTTTCTAAAATTTGAGACAGTCTCATGCAGCTAAGGCTGGACTTAAACTTACTATGTAGTCAAGGATAACCTTGAGCTTCTGACTCTTCTGATCTCCCCTTCCAGGTGCTAGTATTACAGGGGTATGCCACCATGCCTGCATTTAGATAGTGCTAAGGATGGGGTCCAGGGTCTCATGCATGCTAGGCTAGCACCCCAACAACTGAGTTTCACCCCCCCCCCATAGACCCTGTACATGTAAATATCATAACTTGCATCTTAATAAAACAGAGAACAAAGCCCAGGATCATTGCCTTGTCCAGGTTGGCAGCCCTGCCGTCTACACTCTAATTAGGCTATTGCTGTGACATGCTCTTGGCTGTGTTTCCGACAGCCCAGCCTTCCTTGGCCCTTAGTTGCAGTAGGAGCCAGTTTTCCCAGCCTGGCTGCTGATTTCCTGAACAGCCTGCTTGCAATGCTGCCAATGAATTCTTTGCATGCTCATATTGGCCCAAGCCAGCCTGTGCTGTTTACAGTCAGGTCCCCTAACTGCCACATGAAGGGAGAGCAGAGGGCTGGGTGATGGCTACAACCACCCAGCTCCGTGGTTCCCCAGCAGCTCTCTAAAGAGCTGACCAACTTCAAGATGTTTTCATTTCAGAAGGTGTCATCGTCACCATACCTACCTGCCATCTCATATATAGTCTTGTGAGAGGATTGTGCCAGGATCTGTGAGTTCTTGGGAAGTCCACTTCAGTGCTTTAAAAAAATCACCAGATTTGTGTCCATATTGAGTTGTTACATTGGAGTTATTAAATTCTGCCTTTTTCTTTCTCCTCCTTCTTTCCGTGGCTGCTCTTATCACCGGGGCCTGTTTTGTTGGCCATCTCATGCTTGGCATGCAATCTCTGCAAAGGAGGGCCAAATAAACAACAAACATAATTGCGTTTTATAAATTGGAAAGAACCAGAACACACAAAAGACATTAGTATTACTTTTTTAAAAGGCCAAGAAAATTGGTGGATGAAATGCTCAGTTGGTTTGAAGCATTAACAGCAGTTAAGATGATGTTCTCCAATGCTGTCTAATTGCAAAAGCCATAACTATCTTGAGAGACAACCATAAAAAAAGAGAAAGAAAAAAACCTCATATTTTAAAATGTATACAAGCCAGGACCAATCGCACCATGATGTTTATCGAGTGGAATCATTATTTTGGCTTAATGGGGCACTTTGAAATTCCAATTAGATCTTTAGAATCTAGCAAAATAAAAGCACAAATGAAATGAAGATAGCAGGTAGACAGGAAGATAATATTACATAAGGAAATGATGCTTTCGGTGAGCAATCTCTGAATCACAGTGTTCATAATTGTGTAATTAGATACTTCAATTTAAACCTGGAAGGCAATAAATTTTGCAAGTATCAAACAAAGCACATCTCCCTGGCATTTTCAATGAAATCTATTAATAAGACATTGATGTTTTTTTTTTATCCCCAGACACCTAGTTTGGATCAATTGATAATCTGATGTTGGCAAACAATTTCTTTTATGTTGAAACACGAGCATTTAAGGTACAGGTTGTCTTCCTGGATTTTTGTTCACCGTTTCCCTAAGTCTGGTCTCCCCCAAAGCACTCCTGATCCATCCTAGCCTGGGAAATCTGGAGTTTCTTATTGGCCACATTAGCAGTGTATGAAGAAGAAGCTCAAGCTTGTTGGGGTGTCTTAGAGGGCTTTTACCTGCAGACTCTCCCACTTTCTCTTCAGTGTTGGAATCTCTGGCTAGTGTTCTTGCTCTAGAGTCAGATCCGAGGTCTTCCTCACCCTTCCCACCCACCATCTTCGTTCATACAAGAATGATTACAGGCATGCGCCACCACCGCCCAGTTCTTAAGATAGACTTAGCAAAGCTAGTGAAGCTTTGAGAACAAACAAGGCTGGCTTGCAGAATAGGCAGGCGCCTGTAATCCCAGCACTCAGGAGGCAGATGCAGGCAGATTTCTGAGTTCGAGGCCAGCCTGGTCTACAGAGTGAGTTCCAGGACAGCCAGGGCTACACAGAGAAACCCTGTCTTGAAAAAAACAAAACCAAACAAACAAACAAACAAACAGAAAGCAGGAGCCTAAGAGTCTAGTACGATGGTACCCACTTGGGAGGCAGAGGCAGGAGAATCAGGAATTCAGAGTAATTTTTGACTATAAAGTAATCTAGGTGTCAGTCTAGGCTATATTGAGAACGTGTCTCAGAGAGATAGACATAGACAGACAGACAGAGACAGACAGGGAAAGAGACAGAGAGGTTGGTGATTGAAAACTATCTCTTTTCCTTGTTGATATTCTAGACCAAAGAGATAACCCAAAATTGTCAGGAAGATTGTGATTTAAAAGCCAGATGGATTTTAGATAAAGGCAAAGTTGGAGATTGTGGGATAGGCATAGGTACAATAGACTGGTGTTCCAGACTCTGAATCTAGAATAAGGGATTTGCCACCCCTTCAAGAAAAAGGGACGTTCCCAGGGGTCACAGTGCCTTGCTGGTCATTGTTTCTGCTATAACCAGTAGCAAAGCAGACAGACATACCCACAGAGGAAGAGAGAAGGAGGGACTAGCTTCTGTGTACCAATCCCTGATACCAAGGCACATTAGTTGGAGATATTATTTATATTTAGGGAAGAATGCTGAAGAGGCAGTAAACACCTGGCCATGCCTTCTTGAGTGTTTCTGTTGCATGCAGTAGACTCTTAGAATGGCTGTCCCAGGGCCAAACACCTTCCTGTATCCGAGTCATTCTATCATTTTCATTCCTTGGATACAGCTGGTCTCAGGGATTTGTTTGTAAAACACAGAAGTGATGCAAAATCTGTGACTAGGTTGTCACAGGTTGTGATCTCATTCTCTCCCCCACCCCCCACCCCATCCCCTCCTCTTGTTCCCACTCTGATAAAGTCCAATTGCAATGTTATGTGATATTTTATGGAGAGGCTTGAGGATCCGGGAACTGACAGAGACCTCTGGCCAATGGCCAGGAAGGAGAGGAGCCCTGGCTCATCCCAACAACGTCCAAGGAATCAAATTCTATCAGCAAATACTTGAAGGAGCCTGGAAGCAGAGCCGATTGAAAGCCCTGAAATGACTGTTGCTCCCAAGGATGTGTTCACTGAACTACTTACTTTGCTTGTTGTTGTGAAACAATACCTGACAAGAAGCAGCTTAAGGAAGGAAAGGACAGTTTATTTTGGCTCACGGTTTGAGGAGATACAGTTCATGGAAGAAAGGCAGGAGAGTTAGCGGTGGGAGTGTAAGGCAGATGGTCACATTGCAACTGCAATCAAGAAGCCAAGGAAGTTGGATTCTACTCCTCAGGGGCTTATCAGATATCCGTGCTCTTTTTCCTCCTTTTATTAAGTCTGAGCATTCAACCCTCATTCAAAGTGGCTTTTCTTTTCTCAGGTAAACCTCTCTGGAAACATCCTCACAGATCCAGACACACCCCAAAGTGTGATTGCTTTGGAATTAGATGGCCAAACACATGTTGGGTTTCATGGTCAGAAGAAACTTCAGTCTCCAGGGTTATGAAATCATGAAGTGGCTTAGCGAGGGTTTCTGTTGCTTCAATGAAACAGCAGGACCAAAAAAAGAAAGTTGGGGAGGAAAGAGTTTATTTGGCATACACTTCTTTATCCCTGTTCATCACTGAAGAAAGACAGGACAGGAACTAAAACGGCAGAAATCTGGAGGCAGGGGCTGATGTAGAGGCCACGGAAGGATGCTTCTTATTGGGTTGCTTCCCATGGCTTGCTCAGCCTGCTTTCTTATAGAACCCAGGACCACCAGCACTGGGCTGGGTCCTCCACCATAAATCACTAGTTAAAAGAATGCCTTACATCTGAGTCTTACAGAGGCATTTTCTCAATTGGTGTTCCCTCCTTTCCAGTAACTCTAGCTTGTGTGTCAAGTTGACTTAAGACTAGTCAACGCATCAAGGGACTCTTTTCTAATGGCCTGAAGCTTCCTCTCTGGCTCCTGACTCTAACTCAGGATAAAGTAATCCATACTGCAATACAAGGGAACTTGGAAGGACCAACTATCTTGTACCTTGAAACTCTTATTGGTCGTTGCTGAGTGACAGCGAAGACCAGCCATCAGAGCCTGTGTGAAGACGCCTTCTCTTCCTCTCATCTCCCTCCATTGTACTCTTAACATATTTCATTGTGAGATGCATATGTCACTAATTTGCCAAAATTAATTTAAAATGAAGGTATACTATTATACTGTTTCGAAATAAACTAGCCATGGGCTTATTAGCCAGTCTTTAAAACTCGAGTTTCCTTTTTCTCTCTTATGCACTATCCCTGTTGGCCTCTATGATTCCTGGAAACGTCTCTGGTGTATTTCAGCTCGGTATAACACAACTGGAATCAACTAGAATAGAGTCAATAGTCTTATTTTTGGTCTCTCTGATTAACTGGTTACTTAATTCTATCTTCTCTCTTCCCATCTATTTTTCTCCTGAAAAATTACCTTGGCCTTCCCAAAAGCTATCGAGACATCGCTGTCATTTAGGTGAAAGCTAGATCTTTCAACCTCCACATCCAATGTGTTTCTCAGGCAAGTCCAAACCAACACGGTCAGTTCTGACCCATATGTGAAGGAGAGGTAATTGCTGATTGAAAGGGAGACCAATGCATAGGGTTTAAAAATATCAGGCATATAACCCTATATGTGACAGCAGTCATGCCTTTAGTCACTCATTCATTCCACAAATACTCACCAACTGGACATTTTTCTAGAGATCAAGGAACTGAACTAAATGATTTTTAATGGTTCTCCTCAGAAGAAGCAGACCATAACTAAACAACAAAAAGGGGGGAAAAAGTACATTATCTTGGGTATTGAATAAGTGCCCTGAAAATAAGCAACCAGTAAAATGTTGAGAGCTATTGCAATTTAAGATAGGATTGCTTCTGTGAGGGTTTCTAAAAAAGGCCAGGTCATGGTGGGGTCTTATAGACCATCAGAAATCTCTTATTTCCTGATTATTGAATGGAGACATGCGATTTTGGCAAGTCACTCCCCGCCGACCCCGTACCTCAGTTTCAGCCTCTGATACAATGATACCCACCTCAAACAATTATATGGTTTAGAAGAGATCATGAGGGTAAGGAGAATCCTAATCCTCATCCATTTATTCTTCCTATGCCTGTTACATGCCACCAACATGTCTAGCACATAGAAATGCATGCAGTAGTCAATATTCTAAGTGTTTAAAGAGGCAAGTTGAACAGAGAGTATTGGTGTACATCACATTAATTTCTTTGTTGGCAAAAAATGCTCTGACAAAAGCAGTTTAAGGTAGAAAAAGAGTTAATTTTGCCTCACAATTCAAGAGTGCAGTCTGTCAACGCAGAGAAGCCAAGGCAACTGGTCCCATTGCATCCATAATCAGAAAGCAGAAAGTGATGGGTGTTTCTGCTTAGTTCATTTTCTCCACTTTATGTAGTTCAGGATCCTGGCTAAGTGATACTATCCACTGTGGGCTGGTCATCCAATCGCAGCATAGACAAGATAATTCCCCATAGGTCCAGGGGTCCATCTTCCAGGTGATTTTAGATTCTATCAAATTGACAGTTACCACTAACCATCACATGTGTAATTCTAACACTCAGGAGACTGAAGCAGAATCATGAAGAGTCATGAAAGTAGAGAGGGACAAAGAATGAGATAGGCAGGCAGTATATCATATTTTAGTGCCCCCCCCCACACACACAGAAGCTGTTAGAACCTGGGACAGATTCACTGAGGGCCCATGGAAATGATACCAGTTCATGAGTTATTGTAGATCACTCTTCTGTCTGTCATCTTACAGCTTTACATGTCATCAAAGTCCATAGTTTTCAGTTGTTATGAAGTCATTTGGCTAGAACAAAGTCCCTGAATAGCTTGCAGAAAACTTGAAACTAAACAATCAACATCTCAGTGGCCAGTAAGAGTACAAAGACAAAGACATTAATTAAGATGAAAGACATTATTAATCCCACTACTTCTTACTGTGTTGCAGACTGAATTTTCTTAACTTGAGTTAGCATCAGGAGCCACACAGAAGGCTTCGAGTCATTAGAGACGGTTCCTTCATCTGAAACCGATACAGATATCTACAACCAAACATTGGATAAAGGTTGGGGACACTTATCGAAGAGTTGGGGGGGAAGGAATGAAGGCCCCAAAGGGGTGTGAACTCCACAGGAAGACCAACGTAGTCAACTGACTTGGACCCTTGGGAGCTCCCAGAAATGGAGACACCGACCAAAGAACATACGCGGGCTGGAAAAAGGTCCCTGGCACATATGGAGCAGACACGCAGTTCAGCCTTCATGGCTGCCTTGTCTGGCCTCAGTGGGAGAGGATGGGCCTAATCTGGCAGAGACTTGATAATGGGGGGATACCAGGGGTGGGGCACCCTCTCAGAGAAGGAGGGGATAAGGGGAATGACTCTATGAGGAAGGGACTGGGAGGGAGAGAAGCATTTGGAATATAAACAAACAAACAAATAGAAGCTCCCTTCGTGATAACCTAATCCTGGGGATTCAAGTTTCCCTGGACCATCAAATTCAGCTCCTGAGTTTGGGTCATCTAATCACAAAACAACTCTCTGAGCCCCCTTGGATGGACGATGATTAGGAGAAAACAAAACCCTCGAAGAAGGCTTTGAGGTCTCAGGATTGTCGTGTCTCTTTCTGAGGAATATCTGAATTTAGTTTCTTTCCAGCTCAACCAAATTAGACAGAGTTTCCACAAAGCATTCGATGTAGGGCTGGCCATTGGAGTGTAAAGCTGCGATGGACAGAGCCCTTGCCCTTGAGGGACTTGCTGTCTGCTAGGTGAGACATACATACAGATGATGATGATTCTCTCTGACAAGGGTTATGAAAGAGGCAGGCGTGAAGTGATATGGGAATCCGGCTAAGACGGGATCACCCCCTCTGTGTGTGCTGTGTAACATTGTCAGTGAATCAGGAAGGGGTAGTAATGTTGCAAGATACCACTGATTCTAAGCTGCTCTCTGACTTAGTATGAGTATCATAGTTAGTGTTAGTTCTCAGCTTGATACCACCTGGAAAAGAGGGAACCTTAGTTGAGGAAATGTCTTTATCATATTGGTCTGTGGACGTGTCTTCAGGGCATTTTCTTAATTGCTGACTGATGGAGGAGGGCCGAGCCCACTCTGGGTGGTGCCATTGGACCTGGGTTGTAGAAGGAAGCAAGCCAGAGAAAACAAGTCAGAAAGCTCTATTCCTTTGGGTCTTTGCTTCAGCTCTCGCCTCAACTTCCCTCCTAGGATGGACTTTAATAACTTACAAGACAAACAAACCCCTTGCTTCCCAAGCTGCTTTGGGTTACAGTTTTATCTCAAGAACAGAAAACTGACTAGAACGCTGTGATTTGAATAAGAAATGTTCCCCTTAGGATTTGCTATTCGAATGCTTGGTTCCCAGATGGTGGCGCTGTTTGGGGAGATTTAACTAATGCAGCCTTGTTGGAAGAAGTACATCACTTGGGGAGGGCTTAGAGATTCTATAACTGCACTCTTAAGTAGTCTGCTTTCTCTACTTCATGTTTGTAGTAAAGGATGCAAAGTCTCTGCTTCTGCTCCAGCCGCTGTAGCTACCTGCTGTCATGTCTTCCCGCCATGATAGACTCTTAGCCCTTTGGAACTGTGAGTCAAAATAACTTCTCTTCCCAAAGTCAGTTTTGGTTCTGTGTTTTATAATGGTAACAGAGAAACAAATTAATACTTAGACCAATTAGCTTTTGAATAAACAACAATAGAAGGCACAGCCTTGTTAAATGGTCACAGCAGCTGTGAAATGAGTTCCAATTACAGAACATGTAAACACGTGGTTAGAACTGCCTTTCTGCTATGTGGGGATTCCTATACCTGGGGTAAAGGATGCCGAGAAAAATCTGTCACCATCAGGAATGAGTGTTACTGTCTTAAGGATCCCGTTTAGAACTTAAAAGACATTTGTGAACGGAAAGGCCTCCAAGCAGGCAGTAAGACATGGGTAAACAACATTAGAGAACGGTGGTACCCCACGATGCCTTCTAAGAGAACATAGCCATAGCTCAGCTGCCTCTCCAGCGCCGTGCCTGCCTGTAAACTCTCATACTCTTCTCTATGATGGAAATGGTCTAGCCCACTGAAACTCCAAGTGAGTCCCAATCAAAAGCTTTCTTTTATAAGCGTTGCCTTGGTCACTGTTTCGTCACAGCAATAGAACAGTGACTACTCAGATAGGCTGATAACTTGCATAGGGACAAGTTGTGGTTTTGCAAAATGGAAAATGCAACACGGCCCAGATTGCTGTGATAATGGAGGACAGATGGTCATCAGCAGTTTTTTTTTCCCTGTCCAGAGTATTACCTTTCAATAACTTCAGAATGGATATTTAAAGGATATCCATTTGAAGAGACCGAGGTTGTTTACCTGTCTGGGAGACCAACAGCTTCTTTCTAGCCCTAGTTGAAGAGCAGTGTTCAGAAACAACAGTCAAAGCCATTAGCATCCAAGAGATGTCAGCTCAAAGGTTGAGAGAGGCTATAAATTCAGAGCCACCTGGGTCACCAGAGCAGAAGCAGAAGCAGGTGGACTCAAAACAGAGTGGGAGGGAGCCACTGAGGAGCCTCTTGTGAGGGTATTGCAGGCATAGGTGACCTCCTGCCCTGGGGTGGATCCGAGCTAATCAGAGTACGGGACCATTTCCATGTATGTGCCTGTGTGTATGTGTGTGTGTGTGTGTGTGTGTGTGTGTTTGGATAAAGAGGAGATGGCCATGGCTCTCAGATATCACACAGGCTTTGGGTTGGGTCTACATTTCAGCACTGGCTCAATGGCACATGTGATGTTTACCACTGATCATGTGACCTTGGGGATATTTAATATTGATCATGTGACCTTGTACAAACTCAAAGTCTCCTGATCTGTACCACCTATCTTGCAGGAATGTTGATAAAACTAAGTTGATACAATCTTAATTTCATTATGTTAGACACTAGGCCCACCCCTCCTACTGATCACAGAACATGCAACACTGTATAGCAAACACTTATTTTTAGACCTTTGGCTCAAACTCAATCTTTTAAAATAACAACAGTAAACAGTCATTAGGCCGAAAGACACCATCATGAATTTCCAAGCAAAATGTCTTCCCATTGAAATCAAGGGCAAGTGTAAAGGCCCAGCCAGATTCTGTTGTTGATCTCTCTGGGTTAATTTTCTACTCCACAAATGGAAGTGAAGGTTCTCAAAGCAGATTCCCTTGCTATGAACAGAAAAACTCACAACAGAGAGGATCAGGGCTAAGCACTAAATCCATATCCCCAGGAAACAGAATGGTCTCCAAGCATACTTAGCTAGGATTTCTTTACTGTTTCTGACAAGGTCCATTCCCTAGTGCCCATGATGGTAGGTCCTGTCTGGTTCAGCATCAATGGGTAAGTGAACATAGAAAACATTGCTATTGTTTATGCACCCATTTCATAGACACACTTGATTCAGACAAGATTTTGTAGCTAGAGGATACTCCCAGCGGGTTCATATAGAGCCCTTTATCTCTCTGAAGAGGATTTGGATTTTCAATCAATGGTCCCTTAAACTGTATGAAGGGTACAAAAATGGGTTCTACAAGGTAGAATGTCTTCTTTCTTTCTTTCTTTCTTTCTTTCTTTCTTTCTTTCTTTCTTTCTTTCTTTCTTTCTTTCTTTCTTTCTTCCTTCCTTCCTTCCTTCCTTCCTTCCTTCCTTCCTTCCTTCCTTCCTTCCTTTCTTTCTTTCTTTCTTTCTTTCTTTCTTTCTTTCTTTCTTTCTTTCTTTCTTTCTTTCTTTCTTTCTTTGTTTTGATTTTTCGAGACAGGGTTTCTCTGTATAGCCCTGACTGTCCTGGAACTCACTCTGTAGACCAGACAGGCCTCAAACTCAGAAATCTGCCTGCCTCTGCCTCCCAAGAGCTGAGATTAAAGCCATGCACACCACTGCCTGGCTTACAAGGTAGAATAATGTCGGGAGGGTGAGAGGAAAGGCCTCCCACTCGAAGGGAATGGGAAAAGGACACAGGGGAAACTAGGCTGGGCTCCACAATAAGGGATGGGGAGGTGTGGGGTCAGGAGAGGAGAGGATGCCGGGAGGAAAGTGAGCTTCACAATGTGTACCTGTGCACCTATCTCTGGGGAAGGAATGTAGTGGTGCTGAACAGCACTCCAGGACAATTCCAGAGCCTGAGAGAATTTGAGAGGGGTGGGGAGGAGCTTGGGGGAATTCCAGTGAGTTCCTCTTTCCTGGAGAAACAAGGATGGGAAAGGGATTGCCTTTTCATTATGTTAGCTGCTGGTCCATGCTTCTTTCCATTTATCTGTGCCCAGAAACAAGCCCCACAGGACCCCAAATTTACAAGCTAATGAGTTACAGCTAATGAGCATTCACCACATGCTAGGAGCCGGTTGAGAAAGCAGAGCTAGGTATAAGTCGTGTAGACACACGCAAAACCACTACTGATGGAATTCAGGGAGCCTTCGCAGAAGAAGCACATGTGAGCTGGGCCCAGAAGGAGAGTCTTTGAGGAGTTCACAACCTAAAATAAAATATATGCAAATTAATAGTAAAGCACGAAGTGGGTTTATCTACTGAGCATACAGATAAGATGCATTGTTAACACAGAGGAAGGAGGGGCTGAATCTGTTTCTGAGATTCACAGGTGACTTGATCTGTAATCTGTGTCTCTAAGGGTGTAGACAGTTTATCAAGTGAAGACTATGAAGAGGGACATCAGATTCTAGACAGAGGGAATCTTGTGTGTAGCAATGGGGAGGCTCTAGTCCCTTGGTCCTGTGGGTAGACTACAATTCCTCAGGCTTGACCCTGTCCTATCCGTGTCTGAGCATTGGTTCTCTGTGTTTCAGTGGTGATGAGGAGTGACTCCGAGTGTGACTCAATGGCAGGGCATCCAGTTGCTTTCTGATGAAGGAAAATAGCACGTGGTAAAGTGAACTTCTCAGAAACGAACTGGGGTTGGTTCTGCATTGATCCCAGGATAAATCCCTCTGTTGGGAGAGATACTCTGATATCTCTCATAAAAAGTGGTTCCTGAGCTCTGTGGAAGCTTCTTGAAGCAGGTCCAAGGGTCAGGCCTTGAAAGCTGCACACGTTTGTACTGCGCTTGGTTTCAAGTTCTAGCTTCTGGTCATTGGTGTAGTTATCATTATGAGCATGAAGGGGAAGCAGGCCATAACTGCTAGGTAAGATAAGATTGAGCTGGGTCCAGAGGCTGGGACGTACTTGATATGCAAATGGAGGGTGATAAAGAGCCCCTCTCAGGCCAACTGTAAAAGGGAAATTATCTCATTTTAGGAGGCTGGGGATTAAATGAGAGCGTATTCTTCTGCTGTGCCAAGAGCCAAGAATTGGCTCTCTTCTGTAGTTGGGAACTCTGAGGCCTGGCACATAGTAAGTCCTCAGGACATGATGGCATTAGCAGCAGCAGCAGCAGCGGTAGCCATCCTCAGCATCCTTAGCACCCTCAGCATCCCAGCCCTTTGCACTTATGCAAAAAGGACACAGGCAGGTGGGTGGTTTCTCATTGCTGTGTCCCCAGTACTTGAGAGCAGTATTGGCACATTGAGACTTTTGGTGGAGTTTGCTCTGAGGATGGTGTGATGGTTTATATATGCTTGGCCCAGGGAGCAGCACTATTAGGAGGTGTGGCCTTGTTGCACTAGGCATGCCATTGTGGGCATGGGCTTTAAGATCCTCATCCTAGCTGCCTGGAAACCAATCTTCTCCCAGTGGCCTTCAGATGATATAAAACTCTCAGCTCCTCCTGCACTGTGCCTGCCTGAATGCTGTCATGTTCCTGCCTTGATGATAATGGACTGAACCTCTGAACCTATAAATCAGCCCCAAGTAAATGTTGTCCTTATAAGAGTTGTCTTGGTCCCAGTGTCTGTTCACAGCAGTAAAACCCTAACTAAGGTAGATGGGTTCTTCCTTCCTCTGTTTGCTGCTTTTCACTTTGGAGAAGCCACTTAACCTCATGTTCCCTTACCTGAATAAGGGGCACATGATGACAGTGACCTAGTAGAATTATTTGAGAATCATAAATAACACTTGGTCTGTTTGTCCTTCTTCGACAGTGAGCAAGAACATCTCCTTGTAAACTCCACCTGCTATATTACTTACATATTCTTGGATTTAGAAAATGTGTTCTCACTCCTTTCTCTGAAGAGCATGACCTGAGAGTTGTTATGGGAACTACTTCCCAGGAAGAGAGGGACTGAGAAAAGGAGAAAGTGTGGGCAGTGGTTAGGGTCTTTGGCTATGGATGTGTGATGCTTTGTGACTTTGAGTGTGCTATTTAGGGTCTCCAAGCCTCAACCTATGGCTTCAAAATAGGAATTACCAGAGCTGATGGTGGAGGCCCAGGGTAATTCAATGGCTGTGATGGCAGTGTAGGATTGATTCTATTCCGAACCTTCTACTGGATGAATGGCACCATCTTCAGCCAGGTTCCCGGGGTACCTGCAGCCACAGATGAGGATGACTTAATTCTACTGTTGGCAGGGAAGGTGCTTGTGATACTATTACTCTACATTCTCAGAGACGTAGGTAAGAGGCTGTTTGAAGAGACAGCTTCTGGTTTCTTTCTTCTCCTCACGCCAAGTCATTTTCCAATTGGACTTGTTTCCTGCCAAGATTTCTAAAAATAGCTCTATTTCCAGAGAGAATGGACTGACATGATCTCCCCCAAAGAGATAAATTACCCTGCTTGTGAACCACTCAGGGATATGTTCAAGGTGGGTGTCTGACAAGAATCCTGCTTGTTTTGGCAGAGAAGGATTTGGCAGAGGACAGGTGAGACAGGCTACTCTATTCAAGCAACACAACCAACATCAATCAACTTCCCTGCGATGTGTTAGGCATTAGAGTTACTCAGTATGATCAAGAAGTGGTACTTACACTCCAGGGACCCATAGTCATGTATGTGCATGTGGTGTGTGTGTGTGTGTGTGTGTGTGTGTGTGTGTGAGAGAGAGAGAGAGAGAGAGAGAGAGAGAGAGAGAGAGAGAGAGAGAGAGATTTCCAAGTTCTGCAGAACAGAACACACACGGACACATACAGGTCATTGGATACTGGAGCCAAAGTCTAAAGAGGAACATGAGTAAGGGGAGGCAAGTTGCTTACTTGACAAGGCCATCACCTCCCTGGCTGGGAAGGAACATTTCTGCTTCTATTATAGTTTTTTAGAGCTCTTGATAATTCATGCTATCAATTGGTGCATTTTTTTTTAAATTTCATTTCAGGCGTCATTTGCACTCCAGCATGCCTCCAAGATATGTCAGCCATCCTTCAAATGGAGACTTGTACTCCTTCACCCGGCAAACGTTTATTGGGTTTTTGGTTTTTACTGCCATATGATTGGAGGTTAGGAGGGGTTCTAAGGGACAGAGAGACGGTAGAAGAGGATGTTGGGGTACTAATCCAAGGGGAACTGGTAAAGACCTAGACCATGCTGACACTGATTGTGGGGAGGACAGAGGCACACAGGGTGTGAAGGATCTGAGACTGGATTTGCATAGTGAGGGGGAAGGCTGCTGCACTGTGCCCCCCAGGGTCAGCTGTGGTTAGTGTCCAGTGCCATTGAGTCCCTGGTGAATAGTTTCCTGTAAGTGGACCTGTGCTTCCACGGAGCCACCTTGGGTGGCTTCTGAGTGCCTCTGGGTCTTCTGGGAACAGAGGCAAGTAAATTAGTGCACAGATATGGAATTACTTAGCACCCACAGGAGGAAGATAGGGACATTTCTTTGTTTCTTTATTCCTTCTTGTGATAGAGTATGGCACCTTCCCAACTTCTGATCTTCATTTTGAATAAAACAAATACCCCAAATGTCTCACGTTTTTTATATATCAGTTTTTATATCGGCCACATGCGTCTATCACAGTTGGCACTCTCTATGTCTTCCGCAGCAGGATTTTCTGTGGGTTCCCTGAAGCTAAGCCAAAATAAATAATCCCTTATTTTTTTTTATCAAGTTCTTTTTGTAAAACAGATTTATTTCTTGACAGTTCCCTCCCATCCCCCTCCCACAAGCTGTCCTGGCACTCAGGACATGTAATTTAGCCTCTGATCTTACTGGTTCCACCTCCCAAGTTCTGGGATTTTGGGGTGGATATTCTCATGTTCAATTTATGTCATGCTAGGGATTGAGCTCATGGCTTCGAACTACAGCCCCAGCTGAAGAGGGAGACTGGGGGTATGGTTCAGCGGTTCACATATTTTGAGGCCTTAGTTAAATCGCCAATATGACAAAGCAAACAACAAATACAGACGGGAAGGCACTGTAGATCTATTTCACTGTTAGACACTCAAGGTGGTGGGGTCCGTTGAGTGGCATATTCTAGTATTCTTGGCCTAATTATAAATGATAACTTAATTTTTACTCAAACAGGTTGATGTTTCCACATTCTCTAATGTATTTGGAGAGGCTAATATAGCCATAAGAAGAGAAAGAGAGAGAGAGAAAGAGAGAGAGAGAGAGAGAGAGAGAGAGAGAGTTGCAGAGGTGAGGAGGGGAGAGGTGATTCATAGCTTAACTGTGGAAGGATTGTTTGTGGCATAGTTTCCTGTCATATAAGAGATTCACATATTGCACCATCTCACTAGAGTCTTGATTGAGCAGTTTAGGAGCCTGTTATGGAAGAGAAAACTAGAGATGGCTGAGGACAGTTTGTTATAATTTGAGTCACAATCTAAAATCCTCAGGGATTTCTGCATCCCAGCCAACCTGCAAGGTCCCATCATAGGAAGTACCAGGTCTTGGAGTAGCAGTTCCTGTGTGAGAGACAATTTCCTGTCACAGGTCGACCTACTGTGTGGTAGTAATATAAGATGATGAAGGCATAGGCTGTATGGTGCTAAGTGGATCTGGGTTCAAGTCCCATCTCTAGAGACAAATTATGTTCTCAAATTATTTTGGGTAGTGGGTGTGGTGACAAATGGTAACAGTTCCAGTAACTGGGAGACTGAGCCGAGAAGAGCATGTGCATGTCAGGCTAGCCTGGGCTACATAGTGAGTTTGAAGCTAGCCTGTGCTACATCGTGAGTTTGAAGTCAACTTGAATTACCTAGTGAGTAGTCTATTATATATCAAGAACTTATTTCAAAAAACTTTAAAAAACCAAATTGCTTAATGTGTGTAAATTTGGTCTCTTTTCTCTAAGATGAGGTAAATAAACTATTGTGTGCCTCTGGATGGCTGCTGGGTAGCAGCAATTGTGGGTGACAGGGACTCATGAAGCTTTTTATCATTGACCCAAGGCTTAATTCAGCTACCAGTTCTAGTGCTTTCTGGCTTTGGGAACCCTGGAAGCTCCAGAGCATTCTCTGGGCCTCAATGTCCCCACTTGTAAAACAGGATAACACCACTCCCTCTCCATGCTCATCACAGGACTACTGTTGAGTGTGAAAACTCCTCAGTTAGATTACTTTTATGACATAATGAGGTGTGTGTGTGTGTGTGTGCTGTGAGCAGCTGTATAAACTTCTGAGAACCTCACACATACCTTCCACAGTGTGCGTGGCTGTACCACTGCTTGCTTTTCTCAAACTTCCAGTTTTCCGCACCTAGGAGAACAGTTGTCCAGCCTCCCACAACGGGTGTGCTGCCTGTCAGGTTCTTTCTTCTACCAGATTAGAAATTTAAATAAACATTAGCCATAGTAATAAGTAACCCTTAGCTTTCAAATGAAGTCTGGCCAACCTCTTTGGAGAGAAGGATTTCCTCTCATGCCTAGCCCATGTGTGACTGGCATTCCAGATAATGTCCCTGCTTAGGACATTTAGGCCCTCCTTTGGGTGCCCCCACTAAACATTAGGAAGCAACCACATTCCCTCTTTCTCTCGCTGCCGGAAATCCTGGAACCAGGTTGGATTCTTCCTTAGCCGTTTGCCACCTAGATTTTCTCGTGACGACCTGAATTTCTAGCCTTGGCTGTAACACACTGCTAATAGACTTCCAGGATGCTGGAATTCTATCTAGTAGGTACCCCTCCCTCACCCAGTGGGTGCTAATTGTCTTCGACCGTATATTTTTATAAAAAATTAACAGTCTGGTAAACGATAAAGGACCTAAATCTCACCTATTCCATGTTCCCACACCCTTAACTCATTTGTTCCTGTAGCCTGCGTGCTCAAGTTGATGTTAACGAGCCTAAGTCTGCCTAGACAAACTCATTTTCTGTCACCACAATTTAATCCATTGCTGCCAGCTTCCTTACTCTGATCCTAGCACATTTACTAACCAAGGTAATAAACTTTCCTCTACCTATACAACCTGTCAAAGCTACTTAAGATTCCCATCCCTATCCCCTCTTGACTATTGTTCTCCTATCTTGTGTTCAATCTTGTCAGAAGTTTGTTATTAGATTTAAGACAAACAGAATTCCCAAAGGCCTGACAGCTTTTCCCAGGAGGTCTCAGAAGAAAGATATGGACACCGCCACAGGATGCTGCCTGAAAGAGTGCAGTGGACAAGACCAGATACCTGAGTCAAATGACTTAGCTAAACAAAGGTAAGCCATTTCTCATGTCATAGGTATCCATTCCACAGAGAAAAAGCCGTGCATCTTCTGTGCTTGAAAGCCAGACTGACAGCCAAAGCCACTGTGGAGACCAGAGACCACAAAGAACTGCTGGCTACTGGAATCTGTCATTCTTTAATAATATAACTGCTAAGTTATTGTTTATTCCTCAGACTTTCTGACTACATTGACAGATAGTGCTCCAGAGCATTCTCTGGGCCTCAATGTCCCCACTTGTAAAACAGGATAACACCACTCCCTCTCCATGCTCATCACAGGACTACTGTTGAGGTTCACAGAAGCAGAGCTGTGTGAAAACTCTTCAGTTAGAATACTTTTATGACATAATGCAGTGTGTGTGTGTGTGTGTGTGTGCTGTGAACAGCTGTATAAACCTCCAAGAACCTCAGCTGGAGGGCTGAGGTTATAGCTCAGTGGTAGAGCACCTGTAGTTCCTTAACTATGGTGGAGCAAGCACTCAGCACAGTGTGGGAAGCAGACCAGTTTCAGCAATGATGGCAGCAAGGAGTCTGTGGCACAAGCGACAGCAGAGACCTGCTTTTGCATGGAGAGGACAGAGGAGGATGGAACCCAACAGAAGGCGCTGTTCTCTCAGTTCACAGGTCCATGGGTTCAAAGGTCACAGAGGCTGGTTCTGAGGACCTTTCTCAGGGGGTAGTCTATTGGCAGTAAGCTCTGCAGCAGACCTTTAGTCCAGTCAGAGTTTTAAGTCCAGCCCCCTAATCCCTTCCCTGCAAGGGTTCAGTTGCCTGAGGGGGGATGGTAGGAATTCCTCTTGCATTTAAATGCAAAATAGGTGCCTACAGAAAGGGCTCTGCGGTTAAGGAGAAGCTGTGTGAGTACCACAGAGCCAAGTTCAGGCTAAACTGGCCGCCCTGGGTGTCAACCTGAAATGGGTGTCTGAACCCTGTCCCCGGAGGCAGCCTGGGTGGGAGGTAGCCTTAGTATCAGTGGACCAGGAAGCTGGGTCACAGAGCATAGGTTCCCTGGGGAAGGGAGGAGTCTTTCCTGAAGGAAGAACTCCCAGTCCTACTCTGCCAAATCTCTTGTCTCCATGGAAATGCCAGAGAGGCCCAAACAAGAGGCCAGCTTCCTTGGGGAAGGGCGGGCCCAACCATGGCAGTGAGATGCCTTCCTGTAGAATCTCCACTCTGATCTGAGGCACACCCATGACTCTCTATGTCACCAGGTCCAATATGAGAATGTCAGTGGCCAAGGGAGTTTGGTGTAGTCTTGGGCAGCCCAGAACAACACTTGGAAGCTCTGAGATCATCTGGGACTTGGGAGTGACATCACTTATCTAGGCTATGTAGATGTTCCATAGATGAGAACCAAAGTCCCGTCTTGTGCACCTTCCATTAATCCAGAATAACCTTCCCTTTTTCCCTCCCTCTCTCCCTCTCTCCCTTTTTCCCTCCCTCCCTCCCTCCTTTGCCTTCTTTCTCTTTCTTTTTGTTGCTCCTGGATCCTAACTTGTTGAATAACACGACCTTGTTACTTCTCAGTCCTTGAAGGTACACATAGCATCTCTGGTTTATAGGTAGGATGACCATCTTAGGAACCTGAGTGTATTGGAAAAATCTCAGAGCTAGAAAATAATCGATCTGTTCTATTGGCCTTGAGCATCTGGCAGGGGACCCAGACCCAAGAAAGGCCACTTCACTTTTGGGAGTCTTCTGTTCCCTTGAATGACCCCACTCATTGCCCCTCCCTTCTCTGTCCACAGTGACTAACTATCTTTGCCAGTTTCTGATGTTTAAATTCACATCTTCTTGTAGAACAAGACAGCAAGGAAGAAGCCTCGGGCCCGTCTCAAAAATAACTGTCTAGAGTAATAGGAGAGTTCTGTTTTGATTGCCAATGCAGTATCGATGCTGCTTGCAGAATGCCAAGGGACTCTAAATAAATAAAAAGAAGGTAAAAAATAAACCCTTGCATCTTTCTTTTGGAAACCGTTCATGACCTTGTCCACTTACCCACCAATGGTTCTGACGGCTTCTCCATCAATTTGTTTAAGAACAGAGGTGGGAGCTATCTTCTTTACTTTCCAATTTCTTGCTTGGTTTTGCATCTTACGTAGTGGTTTAGATGCTGGCAGTAGCTTCCCTGGTTTGAACAGCCTGGTCCTTGCCCTGCAGATATCTCATCACAGTATGGGACTGTTGACTGGCAATGGCAGGCTGACAAACCTTGACACCGATTTCAGCTAGTGCTTGTCAAGAGCTGTCAAGGTTCTTCTCACCAAGCATGACCTGAGAAACAGCAGGCTTGTCCTCAAAGGCCCCAGCATTCCAGTTATAAATGCTACCGACCATTTATTTTCCTTTCCTGGGAGGTACAGGGACACAGTGACAGGGGCTAAGAGCCAGCCAGAGTGTCGGCCAGGTTCTGGAAGCTGCATCACCCCTGGGCGGGATGTAAAGGTAACTGATCCTGAGGTGTGTTTTCCACTTGGCTAGTAATCTGTAGTGCCCAGTGCAATGGCAATTTGTATAGCTGCTTAAAGGCCCTTGATAAAGGCAATTCCTTATGATGGATGCCACTGTCCCCATGAAATGGTTTCCACATCAGGAGGAATATTAATAGCTTTCTTTGAACATGACAAAGCAGACAGTCAGCAGAAAAACTAGAGGTAGGAACAGAACTCCAGTGAGCCTTTCTTGTGAAGAAAGAGACATCCTGGCCTCCCCAGTCCCCGCTCCCTGCAACCCCAGGCAAGGGAGCGATCCTAGAGCTGGAAAAGAGAGAGGAAAAGAAGGCATCTCCACATTCACCTGCTTTTCCCATTTTTCTGGGCCAGGTCTACATCATGCCCCGTCCCTAACCTATATGCAAGCATGCAGACACAGACAGACACACACAGACACTCACAGACACACACACAGACACACAGATACACAGACACATACAGAGAGATGTGAGGGGGGGGGGACTTAATGTAATCCTAGAACCCTAGAAAGTCTCAATAATGTTTGGAAGATGGGATATATCTCTAATAGTCAATGTTGTTAGGTGGACAAACAAACAACCCAGAGATGTAAGAACTAATAATGAGGCAAATGATTATCAGGTTTAGATAGAGCTTTATAGTTACTAACCTAGGATATTCAATTAAAAGTCATCTTCAGCAATCAAATAGAGCATGATGTCGGGGGACAAAATCAGTCTCTTCCAATATAATAAATAGATAAGATAAAAAAATCAATTTCAGAGTAACTATAGACAAATTACTTTTCATATCAAGTTATAGTACCATGTATATGAAGGAAATAGGTACAGTTCAGTGGTAAAACACTTGCCCAACATATATCTGGGTTCTACATTTACAACAAACACATGTATGTATATAAATATACATTATATATATATATAAAACTTAAAGATGCCATTGAGGAATATGTACAAACTCACAAATAAATAGAAATAAATATTTGTAAGACAGGTGGCTCCATACTCATACTTCATAATGTCTAATGTCCCTAAATTAATCTTGAAGATGAATATAATCTCAACTCAAATAACACATTTTGGTGCAGTTAGACATAGTGAAGCTTATGTGCAAAAAAGAATCCACTGAGAACATATGCAGATTCTGACAAGTCTAAGGTAGAATATGCTTGAAAGCTAATGAAGTACCCAATAAAGCTAAAATAAAGTGAGCATTTTATTAATGGCACATAACTAGACCGATGAGCGAAATTGAATACAGAGTATAGGAATAGGCTCAGATGCATCAGAAATGTGGTTAAGAGGATTCTTCAAATGGTGGGAAAAAGAGGGGTTATTTAATAATTGATATTGTGTTTAGACAAATGGAAGTCATCTAAAATGACATTCTTCCTGATTCCTATGCAAAAAAATCAATTCCAATGAAGAAAGGTTTTAAATTTAAAAAATATTCATGAAAGTATTAAAAGAATACACAAGAGATCTTATTTAAATAATACCAAGATGTGGAAGAGTTTTGCCTTCTTAAACTTGATAGTCCCCAGAATCCCTAAGAGAAGACTCAGTAAAACAATATCATAAAATTAAAATTTTCCCTGTTGCAAAAATTACTAGAAAGCCAAAAGATAACCATGAATGTGTCTGGAAGAGTGCTCAGAAGCGGTCAGAGACCAAAATCAGTGACCTTCTCAGTGTTTGCATACGCTCCTCCAGGGTCACAGGGAAAGGGGAAAAGCTGAGTCACAAGTCCACAGGCGTAAATGGCAGTGGACTTTAAAAGTGTGAAAGGTGGACTGGTGAGCCAGCTCAGGGGCTGACAGCACGCGCTGGGCTAGCCTGAGAGCCTGAGTGTCATCCCAGATCCCACCGTGTCCACATGTGCATTAGAACATGAATGCCTGCACACACACACACACACAGAGGGAGAGAGAGAGGGGGGGGGAAGGAGGGAAGGAGGGAGGGAGGGAGGGAGAGAGGGGGAAGACAGAGACAGAAATAGAGAGACAGAGAGACAGAGACAGAAATAGAGAGACAGAGAGACAGAGACAGAGAGAGAGAGAGAGAGAGAGAGTGGAGACAGAGAGAGACAGAAACAGAGACAGAGACAGAGAGAAAGAGAGAGAGAAGCTATTTATTAATGAACCAAGTTGAATTCTAGTAATAGAAAGAAAACTCACAGTCTACCAGACCGAAAATGAGAGAAGTCATTTGACTTTATAGGGCCTCACAGTACTGTCTGGGGACATAAGAATACTCAGTAGATCCGCTATGATGGTCCCTGTGCATCTGAATACACTACTAAATCTCAGCGAATTCTTTATTCTATTAAAAAGAATAGAACTGGTAAAGGAGATGCTGCTTATAATCCCAGACTTAAGCAGAAGGGTCATAAGTTCAAAGCCAACCTAGGCTACACAGTGAGTTGGAGACAAACCTCAGTTACAGGAGACCCTGTCCTAAATAAATAAATAAATAAATATGAAAATTATACAATTATAACTCAATGAACTTAATTAAAATAAACCAAAGGTATAGAGGAAGTTTTGTCAGACCTTCTTATTCAATTCTTTTATTATTGCAGAGAAAAACAACAAGATTATGCCTAGAGTGTTCAGCTAGATTCCCTTTATAATCCATGAACACACCACAGTCCAGAGTTTGTAAAGTCTGGTCTATGTTTGTTATAGCTAGCACAAATAAGAGGTGCTACATATCATGTGTCAGGAAAGGTTAGCTGAACTGTGTGTGTGAAGGAAGACACAATGAATGTTAGCAACAACAGGGAGCTGTTTGTAAGTAACGAAATGGGTAGTTGAAGGTCAGGGGAAGAATGGAATTAAATTTTTCTACTGTTTTTTTATAATATTTAATTAAAAAATTTAAATCGTAGGCATTGGCTATTTTTTTTTGAGACAAATTCTCATATATTTCAGACTTTCCTAAACAGTAGCAGAGGATGGTTTCAAACTCGGATCTTCTTATCTTAACTTTCTGATCGAATTGCAGGCACATGCTCTTCCTGCGACGGACAGGCTTTTTTTTTTCTCTTAAGGAATGGAGTGGTTTGGTTAAGACTGGCCCCCCATAGGCATATTTGAATACTCGAGGGCTAGAGTAGTCAAAAAATGGATGGCTTGTGACTGAAAGTCCAAGGCTCCTGTAGTTATTCAGTCATAAAACTGGATGCCTTGGTGGTCCCAGTCTGGTGCTGGGGTCCCAGGGAAGTCCTAGAGAGTGTCGGCATATGTTTGAACCCTGAAGAATTAGGCTCTAACACTAGGGAAGGTCCCACCTCAGGGACAGGATAGATGAGCTTGCCATGAGAGTGGGGGTGAGAAGGCAACCAGAAGGGCCTTTCACCTTCAACGATTCAACCGAGAAAATCCTTCCCAGGATGCCCAGCTGCCGAGTTTCAGTGGATTTCAGATGTGGTCAAGCTGACAACTGAGATTTGGCATCACACACACCAGGCCAGGTCTATGACATGATTCATGCATGCTGGGTAAGGATTTTACTTACTGAACTGTGTGCCTGGTACTTGATCACATTTTGATTTTTTTTTTCTTCAAGACTACTTTCTCAAGTAGTCTAGGCTGGCTTCAAGCTCAGAAGTCTGCTGGAGAAAACCTTGAATTCTTGATGCTTCTACCTCCAAAACAATCTATCTATCTATCTATCTATCTATCTATCTATCTATCTATCTATCTATCTATCTATCTATCATCTATCTCTATCATCTATCTATCTATCTATCTATCTATCTATCTATCTCTATCTATCTATCATCTATTTTTCTATCATCTATGTATCTATCTATCTATCCATCTATCTATCTTTTGTCTACCATCTACCTATCATCTATCTATCTATCTATCTATCTATCTATCTATCTATCTATCTATCTTGCTCAAGATGCATAAGAAGAGACAGGCAGGGAGCAGAGCCAGGGTCCTCCCCGACCACAATGTCTAGATTGCTTAACATCCCTGGGCTGTTTTTCCTTGTCTGGGATATAGGAGTGTTATTCTCTTGAATGGTGTGTCTTTGGCCTCTTGCATAGCCCAACTTCTCACTGAGTCAATTTCTAGTCTGTTGGCTCCTACCTACTGGGGCACATTGAACTGTGAGATAAGAAAAAGCAGCAGTGAAGTTTAGGGCAGCCATGCTGAGAATCACCAGCTTGCTGAGCCGGGTTCCATCTGAGACCACAGTCCCAGTGGTCTCCGGTGGATACGAGTCACACCTATCAGGTGTTGCTAACTCCTTTCCCACCTGCTCCTGAGGCAGGGACAGAGGAGTCTTGCACCCTCCTTGGATGGGTGAAGAGAAGCCTCAAAGCAATAGTTATAAAAAGGGTTCAATTTAGAGTACGTGACTGAGCTTGTCCATCAGAAGTGGATATCAATACAGTAATCACATTTTGGAGTAAGTATGGCTATGTGGTTTGATAATAAGTGCCATTTTATTGGGAATATCAGGACAGCATTCTTGATGCCATGGCTATTCCTAAATATTAGGAGTATTTGGTCTCCACTCAAAAAACAGTTGTTGGGACAGGCCTGCCCACTTACAACACAGATGGTCAGAAGACACTCAGAGACCCTCCTGCAGACACCACGATTTGCAAGTATGTGTGCAGAGATGGGAGAGAAAGAGAGGCAGAATGCATTGAGCACCGTGGGGAGAGGCAGAACTGGAGAGGTGAGGGTAGGGAGGAACAGCCTGATGTGTGGAGCCTGCCCTGTCACCTGGGGCCCCGTTGAAGTCCCAGCCCATGCAGCCTCTGAGAGCTGTGTCTGGGTTCACAGCCATGCAGCAGCAGGGGTCTGTGTCGATGTTTGTGGCTCATATTACCACCAAAGGCCATGCTACCTGAGATAATGTTGATGTCCAAGGGCTGTGCTGAGCTGGCCCTCGCCTCTGAAAAGTTCCCAGAATTCCAAACATCACACAATTGTAGAAACTATCTGCAGTTGGCAAAACCACAGCTCTGTTTGAGAACAGGGCAAATCATAGTCAGCTGCTGCAGTCAGCCTGAAGAGCTCCATATCCCTACACTTGGGATTAAAATGAAAAAAAAATTATACTACACCTACTAGTGTCTCCCAGCAGTACTAAGCCTTGGGGTATTTGTATTTGTATCAGGGTATTATTAGCAGCTGCGTCTTCAGTCTCCTCCAGTTGAACATCTTGCCTATGAAGCAGGCTACCCGTGCTAGCCTTCCCTTTATCTGAATGGGTGAGATGAGCAAGGGGAGAAGTCTATGGGGCATCAAGAGTACATCACTTCCCTGTGAGCCTGGTGGATGCAGAACTCGAGATATTTCTCAAGTGCCATAGAGCCCCAGAAACAAAAGGCTAAGAGGCCATGTGAGATCAGAGCCATCTCAAAAGATGCTACACTGCAGTAGGTCTCTCAAGGCAGGAACCGGGCCAAATGAAGATTTTTCCTTCTTGGAGATGACCAGGAGCAGCTGTATCGATACTAGTGGAACTCTGAGGACTTGGTCAGGGTTTATAATGTATACCAGGGCTTGTTATAGCTTGATTAGAAGAAGCTCCCTGGAGTCGAGGGCTGGGGCTTGGTTGATTGACAGCTAAAATACTTCTGGGAAGTGATTGGGTCCTGAGGTCTTGGATATCACCAATGGATTCATCCTTTGAGGGATTCATAATCTGATGACATGGGATTACTGAGAAGGGGTAGAAAGAGGTTGGAACTGGTTGGATATATGTCACTACAGTATGCCTTACAAAGTTAGGACTTTGTTTCCTCTCCCTCTCCTCTTCCTCTCCCCCTCTGTCACTTTCCCCCTCTCTCCTCTCCTCTTTCTCTTTGCTTCCAGGCTATCAAAAGGTGAGTGACTAGTGACCTTGTTCTTTCAACTCCTTCTTGCCACGGAGTGCCCTGCTTACGTGTGAGAGTCAGGTAGATGTGGGATAAAACTTCGGAAACCATGAGCCAAAGGAAATCTTTCTTTTTAACAATTGTTTCTGGAGGTGCTGATAACACTGATGCCAACCAAAGTCTACCTGATTCAGGGATATGAACACACCCAGCACAGGGGCCATGGGAATCTCAGAACTCACCAGGGATATGGTGTGCGTTGGGTGGGAGATGGATCCAGAAACCTGGGAGCATCACTATGGACCAGTCAGATGAAGAGATATGAGGACAGAGAGTAGCCACAGCTGAGAAGTTAGAAAACATCAGCGAGATTGTGGCACAAATATTCTACCATGACCTCAGGCAGTTCGTCCTCCCAAATGGATTGATCATTTATTTGATTAATGGTTTAGCAGGCTAATGCATTTCTCCAGGGTGGGCCTGCTTCTAAAAACTAGTTTGGCTGGGACTTTCACATTCTTCCTGTCTCTCAGCAGATAACATTCTCTTGGGACAAGACAGTCCTTTCCCCTCCTAGGATAGTGGGATTGACATTCCCAGTGGAAGTGATTTGGGCTGACTTTTTTCTTGTTTTAGATTCTTGGTGGATATCACTGTTTCCCAAATGCTGTTTTGGCAGAGATCGTTTTATAAATAGGTTTACATGTATACATGCATATGTATTTGTAGGAATACATACATTTGAGTCAATTAAATTGATATCCATTGAGTCTTGATCATGTGCAAATGCTTCATGTGCCAGGCAATGGGGCTTGGCCAGATGCCCTGCAATATGTCTGATGCTGGGATCTAACAACAGGGCGTGCAGAAACAGATGGGTCTCAGGCAGGGGTCTTCCCAAACACAGGGCTGTAAAAGCAGCTTGCAGCAAACCGTTTCACACCTGGTAGGAAATC
Organism: Apodemus sylvaticus; assembly: GCF_947179515.1. Taxonomy (NCBI): domain Eukaryota; kingdom Metazoa; phylum Chordata; class Mammalia; order Rodentia; family Muridae; genus Apodemus; species Apodemus sylvaticus. Next base: position 33,062,517 of record NC_067488.1, read on the forward strand.
TACCCTGCATCAGAGAAGGCAGAGAAAGCCACTACTCATTGCTATGATTTGAATGCTGTTTGTCTCAAAAATTCACATATTTAAGATTAATGGATTAATCCATTTACTTAATGAGTTAAGAGGAATTACATTGTGTGTGGGTTGTTCTAAAAGCCAGTTTGGCTAGGTCTCTCACATTCTTCTGAGTTGTCATCTTCCATCTTAGGATTCTGCTGCCCTGCCCAGTCAAGGGTGCTGCCTGTAGACCTTTGACTAGAACCACGAGTCAAGATGAGAGCCCCTTAATGACTCACCCAGTGTTTATATTGTTGCTAACAGGAGATGGAGTAAGACACCCATATTCTCTAACAACCTTCTACAAAGCTAGAAGTGATCAAGACTCCAATTAGTGTCCTAATGCTTCCAGGAACACACCCAGGGGCACTGGACCTAAAGGGACCACCAGCCTATGAAGACGCTGGTCATCCTGGGAAGTAATCTCAGTTTTATAGCTCTGATGACTGAATTTGCTTCAATTTACACTTGTGTTCTGAGCCTGTCTTAGTTAGGGGTTCTATTGCTGTGAAGAGATACCACGACCGCTGATGTGTTTATAAAAAGATAAAGAGAGTGGGGGATATGTTCTATGGAGGTGTAGTAGGGGGGAAGGGGGTGCCTCTGCTGGCCCCATGCTGAGGTATCCCTTCTCCCTGAAAGGGACCAGCCACACAATGAGATATAGTATAGAACAGAGTTTATTTGGGGAGAGAGAAGAGAGAGAGAGAGAGAGAGAGAGAGAGAGAGAGAGAGAGAGAGAGAGAGAGAGAGAGAGAGGAAGAGAGGAAGAGAGGAGAGAGGAGAGAGGAGGGGAGGGGGAGGGGGAAGGGGGAGAGAGACTGGGAGAGGGGGAGGGGGAAGAGGGACAGGGAGAGGGGGAGGGAGAGAGAGAGGGAGAATGGAGAAGTAGAGGCCGGCCATGAGCACAAGGAGAGAGAGGGGGGAAGGGAATGGGGAGAGAGCTGGAGGAGGAAGACAAGAGCAAGAGAGGAACAAGAGAGAGAGGAGGGCCAAGAGGCCCCTTTTAGGGTGAACCACTGTGACTCTTGTAAAGCCAAACATTTCATTGGGGCTTGCTTACAGTTTCAGAGTTTTAGTCCATCAGAGTTTAGTCCATTGGCAGGAAGCATGGTGGCATACAGGCAACTGTGGTGCTGGAGAAGGAGCAGAACGTTCTACCTCAGATCCACAGGCAGCAGGAACAGAATGCCACAATGGGTCTGGCTTGAGCATTGAGACCTCAGAGCCCACCCCAAATGACACTGTTCCTTTGACAATGCCACACCTACTCCAACAAGATCACACCTCCTAATAGTGCCACTCTCTATGAGACTATGGGAGCCGTTTCCTTTCAAACCACCACAGTGCCTTCTCCCTGCTTTTTCACAAGCTGTTCTCAATGTCTGATGCTGGGACAGGGTGATGTTCCTGGCATAGAGAGCCGACTCTACAGAGGTCAGAGTATGGATGAGGATGACACCTGGGAGAATGGTTCACTCCTGGAGGCTAAAGCTGAGGGAGGGCCACGGATGACATCTGGAAGTTGGACTTAGGGAGACTGAAACTGTAGAGTTTCAGTCAAGAAGAGTTTTGAAGGAGTTAGTTGGGACCATTTAGTTGGTAAGTGTAACAATTTTGGAAAGAGTAAGGAAAAATTCTGTCCAGAGGCTGATCCTTTTGCAGATTTTTTTTTTTAAAAATGTATCTTTTGTTAAATGTTATTATTTTTTAATATCATGCAGATTATAGATCATTGAAATTAGTCACAAAGAAACCCATTCATTATTTTGTACTTTTACATACTTAAAATTTTTAATCTTGTTAAGCAAAATGAATCACTCCAAAGTAGTCAATATTTGGTATAACTACCATGAATGGGAAATTTTCTATATAATATTTAGAGATTTCATTTTATTTTTACATTTGATTTTTAGCAAAGGCAGCTTTCTAGGCAGATCATGAGTATCCTAAAGCCTGAAGACACCTAAAGCCTGATTGTCTCCCCTTTGCAGGAGGCTATTAGAAGACGCTGATGGTAGCTCCATCAGTTCATGAGGAGATATAGGCATCTTTGAAGTGATATCAAAGTTGGCATTCTAGTTTCTCTACCTCAGTTCTCTAGTCCTGAAATCCAAATACTGGGGTCACCCGGTGCATCACACTTGTCAAATTTGCCTTCTAAACACTTCTGGAATTGGTCCTTAGGTCTTGATTTTTTTCTCTACTAGAAACTGGATCTATAACTGGTCCCAGTGCATCCTCCACACTAAAGCCTGCAGAGCCATTCAGAAGTCACCCTGGGGGCTCAAAGTGCTTGGATGTTATTGATACTCTTCCTAGGTACGGACCAAGCTCCTTTCCACGCTCTTCCCCCAACTCCCCCCACTCCCCTCCTGCTTCCTAACCTTTGCAGGGTTCCAGCTACTTAACTGCTTGAGCAAGGTTAACTCTTCGCTGATGGACCATTTTGTCCACCATGAGGGCTCTAGGGATAAATCTGTGAGATAGGCTAAAATTTATCAACAGTTTAGAAGTGATTCTACATTTGAACAACTGGTTTGGCTCCTGAAGTGTGTTTGATTTCTGTCTGTGATCCTGAAGCCTTTCTTCCATCTCACTGGCTTTCTTCTAGTTTCTGGAACTTTCCACATTGCTGTCAGTCAAAAGGTCTTCTCTCCACAAGCTCTTGTTCTTCTTTAGATCTCAGCCCCTAAGTTCAGTCCAACAGGGAAACCTGCTCTGTGGCCTTCTCCAGAGCTGGGTTTGTAATTTGTTTCTCCTTGTTTTTGTTTTGTTGTTTCTCTCCTATTTATCTATGTATTTTTGGCTCAACATTCTCTGTACTTGGTGGTGGCACGTATCAGTCACTTACTGTTGAAAGAGTAAAATGAGAGTAGAGTGGTTAGGTTGAGTTTTTATTTTAAAAAGGGCATCATTATGTTATTTCCGTATGTGCATACGGTAAGCCTTGATCATCCTGTCATGGTCTCTTCTACACTTCTTACGCCCCTCTTCCCTTTCACATCTCTGTGAGATGAGAAAACAGGTCTTGTGGGGCCGTTTTATTCCACTTAACATATTGATCTCTAGTCCCACCCATTTTCCTGCAAACAGCATAGTTTCATTATGACACAACTAAGTTTCATGATGTATGTTTATCATATTTCCTTTATCCGTTCTTCCTTTGGTAGTCATTAAATATTTGATGCTATGCATCGGGTATTGTGCATGCTGTCCCAATCCCTGTGAGGTCATGTGTGCAGCTGCCCTGCTGTGTCCAGACTGCTCTGCTTCATTATCATGGCCCATCACTTCTGGCTCTTAGAGTGTTCCAGTCCCATCTTACTCCATGATCTTGGATGGGCACACACCCAAAAGTATGTAGGTGGCATAAAATGGACTTGATGAGTTTTCAAAAATGAGGACATAAGGTTAGATGGGTGTGGAATGAGGGGTGGATCTGGAAGGAGTTGGGGGAATGTGGATAAGTATAAGCAAATATAATATAAGCAATTCTCAAATAACTAATACAAATATTTTAAAAATATTTGATGCTATGTGTTCTACTTGGCATTTGCTTTTGTTTGTTTTGTTTTTATTTGCATTATAATTTTTTGGAGTCAGTTTGTCCAACTAATAGAAAGCCCTTGAAGACACATGCCTAACTTGTCACGAGGAGACCTGGTGCCTGCCCATCCCACATCAACCTGTCTCTTCACTAGCGACCCAGTCTTTCAAATTCTACTTAGAGAGCAACAAGAGACCAAAGAAATAATTGTGTGCACGTCCAGGTTAGTGAACGAGTTTGTTGTGGTTACTTCTGGGAGGAGTGTAGGTGACCCAAAGGCAGCCTCACTGAGTCGCTGATGGGTGGGTGGTGACTTACATGGGTGGGTGGTGACTCAGGAGAGCTAAATTACTGGAGTTCCCCACACAACTTGCAAGTAGCTCCACCCAAGAGACTTCTCGCCCTCAGCAATTGTTTGCTGTTTATAAACCTCAGGAAAAGAGCCTCCCGAGTCAGATTTTACGGGCCTTCCTGAGTCTTACAAGATTCTTATTGAGTTTTTTGAGCATTGTAGCTTTCTCAGGCACCTTAGGGAGAAAGTGGTTTAACTAGTTAGAGCTATACAGCACAAATACTTGACACTCAAGGGTACCTAGTGCCAGCTTAGCTGAGGGGTATACAAGTATTCCTAGCACACATAGTCTGCAGTGTGAAGTAGAATAATACCAACTCGGTGAATAGAGGTGTGAATGAAGGTAGGCATGTGGTGACTGGACTGGTCAGTTAGCTGGGAGTATTAGTCAAGCACTCCATTGATTGAACCTGTGTCTAGTTCTTGGAGTCCAGGGATGAATAAGGCAGAATGGGCCCCTGCCCTCAGGGAGCTTGTGTGATGGAGAGAGCCAAGCTCTATCCAGGCTTGCACAGGGACAAACTACAGCTCACACCCTGATGAGTTCTGAAAAAAAAATTAGGATGATTTGAATGCAAATCAGGAGTGAAGCTGCCAAGGAGGTGAAGGCTCCTTGGAGGGGAGGAAGTGACATTTGAGCTGTCGGTGTAAAAGGAAGGATGAGGACTCATCTGGAAAGGATCTGGGATGAGCTGAAAGAGCCATTTGAGTGGAAAGAATGAGCGCTGGGAAAGAATCCATTTTGTGATCTCTGGATGATAACAGCCACAACCGCTGTTTTCAAACCCAGAAAATGGTGCAAGTGGTACCTGTCTCAAAGCCTGCAGTTGTTGGTGACGTTGAGATTGTCCAACTTAGGAGAAGCTTTGCCTAAGAAGATATTTTTATCTGGTCCAGGAAGCAAAGTTGATGATGGAGAATACAAGTTATGCCTTAGACTTGTTGATGACGTCAGACCCACTCACACATTTGCTCTCTCTCTCTCTCTGTCACACACACACACACACACATACACACACACACACACACACACACACACACACAGTTCAGGCTCCTGTGAGCATAGAAAACCTGCGCTGGATTTGGGCTGTCGCTGTAGGATCTCACGCCCAGGAATTGCCTGGAAGAGAGTGCAGACGTTGGCATTTAAAACTCCCAAGAATTTAGTTCCCTTTCCCAGCATTCTGTGGGAGGAGCAGGCTGTCAGAGACACAGAAGGAGGGGGGCGAGGTAGTAGGTGGGGATTGAGCTTCTAATTAGCATAATTGTGTGGAGCTCAGAAAGCCTCTTCCAAAGTTCTTTTCACCATTGCCCTGTCTGTTTTCAGTCAGGGCTTGAAGGTGGCATGGATACCAAGCTAGGAATTGAACATGAACTGAGAGACTCTTGCTGGGGAGCAACAAGTGCTTCCTTGGAAAACAGAAAGAGCCAGGAGAAGGGAGGTAGAAAAATGCAGAGGCAAAGGGTAAGCAAGAAACAGAGACTGTTTAGATGGTATACTCCCGTGGGTGTTGGTATTCTGTCTAAGCTCCACCCCACACTTACCTGGCAACAGCCAGGTATGCCCGGCCCCATAGACCTGGCCCACTATAAGAGGGGCTACTTGCCCCTCCTCTCTCTCTCCCCCACATCCTACTCTCACCTCTTGGGCTCTCCTTCCCTCCCCTCTCTCTCCAAGTGGTCATGGCCGGCCTCTACTTCTCTACTCTCTCTCTCTCTCTCTCTCTCTCTCTCTCTCTCTCTCTCTCTCTGCCTCTCTAACTCCCAACCTCTATCTTGAATAAACTCTATTCTATACCATGCCTGTGTGCATGTGGTCCCTCAGGGGGAAGAGGTACTTGGGCAAGGGCCCGCCTGGGCACCCCCTTTCCCCATATCGCCGTGCCACATTTCTCTGAACCCCCCTTCTCTCTTTTTAAGCCCCCTTCATTGATGCATTGACCTTTCAGTGGGCATCAGTGGTGCTAGATAGGATACACTACAGGGTATCAGGATTCGGTGCCTTTCTGTGTTACCAGGATGCTAAGACAGTGCTAAGATGCAAGCATGGCCTTAGACCATAGTCCTTCTCACAGCAGCATCAAAATTCATTTTGGAGACTAAATATAAATATCTGATGCCTGTCTTTAATCTCATACCCCATATCTGATCTAAAAGGAAGTGCCTATTAGTTTCTACCTTCAAAATACACTCAGAATCTGACCAGATCATGTCTCCCTGACTCACACCTAGGCCTGGCTGGTTTCAGCCTCCACTGCACCTTCTCTGGTATAATTAGGAGGTTCCTCTCAGAGCCTCAGTTTCTATGCTTGCTGTATACAGTCTGGTTTGTTGGCTAGAGGGACCTGTTTTAAGGTCCATTGAGAGAGGTGGCTTGCAGAGTCATTTGCAAAGTTCTGTGAGTGGCCCTAGTGACAACTTCCCATTGTCACATATTCTTAATAAATTTGCAGAAGCAAGTACTTTGTCTTGCAATTGGTTGAGACTGTGACTCCTTTCAAGTCCTGTTTCTTCCCTGGTGTCTTCTGATAGTGTTTGGGTGGCCTCGAGAATCTGGGGAATCAGACCTAGGGTAAGAAGAACTGGGTTTGCATTTTTGTTTGATGGGGGTATATGTATGTGTTGTGTAATAACTCTTGTTCGTGGTAACTTTTTGTTAGGTAGTCCAGGATGGGAAATTAGTTTTCAGAAAAATCCATGTTTTCTGTGCTGAGACTAAGATTTGACAGTTAAGCTAGAGTGTCCTGCAGGGTCCAGTCTCAGAAACATGGTGTATCCATTTTCTACTGATGCCACAGAAGATGCTAGAACATTGGTGGCATTCCAAGCTGGATAAAAAGGGAAAATGGAAACAGTCTGATGACTGAGTCATCAGTCTGATGACTCACAACTGCATGGACTCTCTCAAGACAAAGCAAGCAAGACTTTTGTCCTGTAAATGGTGTCTTGTCAGGTGTTTGGTCACAGGAAGCACAAAGCAACCAGCAAATGGCTCTTTCTACTGCTGAGGGTTCCAGTTATAAAATGTAATAAATTCCTTTCTTTGAATCTAGTTTGGGCTAAATGGTTTGTCATTTGCGTGAGGCATAATTCTCACTGACATCTTTTTTTTAAGCTCTAGTTTCTCAACTCTAAAAATAGAATATGATAAGTAAGATTTGAATGAGATGCCTCATATGAGCATATATGGATACATGCATACATAAGCATATGTAGATGAGGTTTCCTGAGATGTAGAGATTATCGTTGTGAATGAAATTATTACATTTTATTTATTAACCTTTTATTTATGTGTTTGCCTGTTTGTATGTGCACTGTGTGCCTGCAGGGCCTGTGGACGTGAGAAGAGGCTCAGTTTCTACTCTGGCTGTGCACAGTCTGATTTGTTAACCAGAACGACCTCTTTTAAGCCCCACTGAGAGAGGTGGCTTGCAGAGCCATTTGCAAAATTCTGTGAGTTGCCCTAGTATAAGCTGCCACATGGATGCTGGGAACAATCCTGGGTCCTCTCTAAGAGCCCTGATGACTAATACTTAACAGTTTATTATGATAGGAAAGGAACTAGTGGCAATGGGTGTATTATATGATACTTTTAAAATTATAGAACTTGAATAAAATTGAATTCACTAATTTAATACTGAAAATTCACGACAAGAACCCCTCTGAATATTTGCCTTGCTCATAGTCTGATGGAAGAGGGTACTCCAATCTGTTTGTCAGATATAGTAGAGGTAAGGTTGGGGCACAAGAGTGTGTTGGGATCTGCAAGTCCCTGCAGTTCTCTAAGTTTCTAGGAAGCAATGATGTTGACCATGATACTGAAATATACACAGATGTTTATGACATGAAAAGTATGTGGGCAGAGAGAGCTGGGTGGATTCAGAGGGAACTGGATGGATTCAGAGGTCAACTGGGTGAATTCAGTGGGAAGTGGATGAATTCAGAGGGAACTGGTTGAATTCAGAGGGACAGAACATGATGAGGTGGAGGGGGAGAGAGACTGTCACACTTCTTGGGCCACTGGTTCTTACAGTAGGACTCATCAGAATATTACCAGTAAATGGATAACACGGTAGAGAAATCTACATGCAGACAGGAAGTGATCTCTTCAAGAGACCAAAATGGTTGCTAATCATTGTGTGTTGTAATTAATGCTTATTGATTGTCTTTGTACCAGACCATGGTCTCTGTGGGAGCAGAAACTGGCTCTGTCATAAGTACTGCTGAATTTAATTTGTGTAGAACACAGACTGATACCCAAACTGGTACTTGATAAATAGTTGTTGAGTTGTAAATGCAGAGTTTTGCAAATGAAGTAGTGTGTTATGAGGGTCCAGCCAGAAAACTGGAGTCATAATCACTCTCCCTTGACAGTGAGGGAATCAGTACAAGTTGAAAGCAGGAAGCTGCTAATTGACTAATTGACTAATTGGGATTCTTAGGTGGAGACAGCTAACCATGAATTCAAACACAGGGTCCTTCTGAGTGTGGAGGCCTGTGTGACTTCCTTGATCATAGTTGATCCCAGAAAGCTCAATGGAGGTGGCATTGGAGTTGGACCAAACTAAGAGTGGTAGGGTTAGTCACTGAGTGTCTGGGAGCGGAAGGAGATAGAATGGAAAAGTCAGGAAAGTGGTCAGGCATGTCCAGTGAGAGACTCTCCTGATTGGAACGCTGAGAAAAGAGGATATTATTTCACTCCTAAAAACTAAAGACCTTGTCAGCCGTGGATGGAAGAGGAACCTGTGGGACCCTCTCACCCTCTGGGGAACTATTGGCTACTGTCAGATCCTGGAGGAGGGGAGGTTATGGTCTTTAGTTGAGTAAGGCACTGGTGAGCCCATCATACTCACTATGCTCAACAGGTAATCTATGCCCATGCTCCATGGATTGCTCTGAGTAAACTCAGTGGTTTACAAAATGAAACAAAAGGACTTGAATGTGGGAAAGGGACTTGTAGAGAGGAGGTGAGGATTCACGGGGGGTAGGGGGAATGGGGGGGGTGGGGGTGGGAGTGGGGGAGTCGGGGGTTGGGGTGGAGGATGGGGGATGGGGGGTAGGGGGTGGGGGGTGGGGGGGTGGGAAGGAGATAAGAGAGGCTATAGAAATTGCAGTTGGTAGGTTATTTTAAAAAGGAAAGAAGGTCGAGAGGGGGTGGATTTGGGGGATTTTAGGAGAAGAGGGCTTGTACTGATTCCTCCACTGTCATGAGGCTAGTCCTGACTCCTTATGATCCTTTGATCTTATGATCAAAGATATTATATCAGGAATTTCAAAAAAGCAGAAGTAATAAAACATATTTGTAAAGATGTTTATTAAAGTATTTTATATGCATAAGTGTTTTGATTGCATGTATGTATGTATACCTTGAGCATTCCTGGTGTCATAGAGGCTAGGTTGTTAGATTCTCTAGGGTTAGAATTTCAGATAGGTATAAGCCATTGTGTTGGTGTCTGGAACAAGCCCTTAATCCTCTGCAAGAGTTAACAAATATTCTTAATCACTGAGCTATCTCTCCAGCATCCTAAAATATTTATTTTAAAAGAGAGAGTGTGAAGTGAGAGTAAAAGAATTACTTATAGACATGCTTAAAATCATCAATTAATAAATTTAATTAAAACAAAACAAATAGTATATCATTAAAAATCCCAGAAAGCTGACGTCTGGGTCTTTCTCAGTCCTGAGTTCTGTATTTCAGTGAGTATTAGTAATCCATGCACCTCAAGTCTATAGAAACCAGAGGTTACTTTCATTTCTATTAGGACTTGATAAAGACAGTTTTATGCAGAATTATGACTAATTGTTATGGCTTTGTCTCTATTTATATAGTTTACCACTAAGTAGCAGCCACAAGCAGAGAGGTCCTGTTCAATCACAAAGTCAGCATGACTCTTGCTAATGTCAGCACCTGTGCTGCCTGGCATTTGCTGTGATGAGGTTACTGAGTAGCACAATACCTGTGTCTGCCACACCAGGAAGAGTATGGCCTGCTTGGGATGCAGTGAGAGTATGTTATAATGTGTTCTATGACATTTACCTGGTGTTTTAGTTAGGGTTTTACTGCTGTGAACAGACACCATGACCAAGGCAACTCTTATAAAGGACAACATATATTTGGGGCTGGCTTACAGGTTCAGAGCTTCAGTCTGTTATATCAAGGTGTGAGCATGCCAGCATCAAGGCAGGTATGGTGCAAGCAGAACTGCGAGTTCTTTAACTTCATCTGAAGGCTGCTAGTGGAAGACTGACTTCCAGGCAGCTAGGATGAGAGTCTTAGAGCCCACACCCACAGTGACACATCTACTCCAACAGGGAGGGCCACACCTTCAAATAGTGCCACTCCCTGCGCCGAGCATATACAAACCATCGCTCCTGGGGAACTGGTCATAGAGAGGTGGCCTAGTCTTTGGTACTCATAATTAATGCCACCAAGAATAAGAACATTTATACCTGCAAATAGATATAACAAGAGAGGAACCCTTCTGCAATAATTAGGGAAGATGTCAAAAGATACAAAACCAAAGAAACAATATTAACATCTGTACAAGAAAATGCCACTCACAAAGCAAACACATCAGAATAACATTAGACCTCTCAACAAACCACCAAAACATCAGGAAAGCATGAAATGACATATTTCAAGCTCTGAAAACAAATACTTCCTAACCAGGACCACTGTATATTACAAAGTATCTTTTTTAAATGTGTGGAGAAAACTGCCAAGTGGATAAAGGTGCTTGACACTGAATCCAAAGACTCGAGTTTGAGTTTCAAGAGCCACATTGTAGAATGGAAAAGATCTACCTTCTAAGTTGTGCTCTGACATTCACATGATGCTGTGGCATGCCCATGCCCATACATATACATGTGTACATACATAGACACATACAACATACTAATAAATAAATTAACATAAAAAGACATTTTAGACAAAGCAGAAAAATAAAAAAATTCATGACGACTAAGCCATCAATATAGAAGATTCTTAAGGAGTCCTATCACCAGAAGAAGAGGGACAGTCTCAACTATGGAAGCAAAAGAAGGAAGAAATTTCATGAGAATGACAAATGAACAAAAATTAACTATGTAAGAATCTACCATGCCCAACTCAGTAAAGAGAAAAGTTCTAATACAAATAAGAGAGAAGGGGGAAGAGCAAACACGAACCCATTTATTCAGAAAAATAATCAGCAAAATCACAGGAATTGGCAAACCCTTCTCAATAGAAACACTAGCTGTAAATAGTCTTATTTCTCTAATTAAAAGAGGACCCACGAATTAGATGCTTTGATTAGACTCAACTATCTGTTGTCCTGAAGAAATACACTTTATGGGCAAAGGCACAGAGATTCAGGATTCAAGGGTAGGAGTCAGAGAAGTGAGGAAATGGAAACTGTAAACATGGCAGTGTGACTGTCCTGTGTTTAATAAGGTAAGCTGTGGAACAGGGAAGCTAGATATGAATAGCAAAAGAAGCTACTAAAACTATGAAAATACATTGAAATTGAACAACATTCTCTCAAATGACCAGCGAAACATTGAAGAAATCAGGTAGGCATTCAAAAAACTTCCCGGAATCAAATGAAAAAGTTCTGAAATCAGAACCTTTGAAAAATAATGAAGAGAGTGCTAAGAGGGGGGATTATAACTATCAGTGCCTATACTAAAACATTAGGAAGGGGGCCAGACAGATGGATTAGTGGTTGACAGTGCTTACTGCTGTTGCAGATGACTGGGGCTTTGTTCTCAGAACCCCTTTCAGATGGCTCACACCAGCACCTCCAACATTCAGTGCCTTTTAGCCTTTATAGGTGCCTAAAGACACGTGGCACACATAAACTCATGTGGACACACATACACATAAAAATAAAAGAATTGAAGTCAATAATTTAATGATAAGCTGTAAGGTCTTAGGAAAACAAAGACAAGTCAAAACTGAAAGCAATAGAAGGAATAATCATGACTGGGAAAGAACGAGGAGAATGAAGACTAAAAGAGCAACAGAGAGAATCAATGAAATAAATGCTTGGTTCTTTGAGCAAATAAGAAATAAGAAACTCTTAGTCAAGATAAAGAGAGAGCAAGAAGACCCAACTTAATGAAATGAGAGATGAAAAAGGAGACATTACAATAGAATCTAATGATCATCAGAGGATCACTGTATTAGTTAAGGTTTATATTGCTGCAAAGAAACAGCATGACGAAAAAGAAAGTTGGAGAGGAAAGAGTATATTGGCTTATACTCCCACACTGCTGTTCATCCCTGAAAGAAGTCAGCTCAGGAACTTAAACAAGACAGGAACTCATACTAGGATGGGATCCTGGAGTCAGGAGCTGATGCAGAGGCTGTAGAGGAGTGCTGTTTACTGGCTTGCTTCTCCTGGCTTGCTCATCCTGCTTTTTTATAGAACCCAGGACCACAGCCCAGGGATGTCACCACCCATAATGGCCTGGTCTCTCCCTCATTGATCATTAATTGAAAAATATCCTACAGCTGAATCTCATGAGGCATTTCTTCAACTAAGGAGCCTTCCTCTCTGATGATTCTAGATGGTGTCACGCTGACAAAAAGTAAGCCAGTAAAATCACTAAGAGATACTTCGAAGACTTGCATTCCCAAAGGTTAGGAACCAGGTGATAAGATACATTTCTAGATTTATGTGGCTCATCAAGATTGCATTAAAATGATATGAATAGCCCAAACAGTTTTGTAATAAGCAATGTAAAATAGTGACTTATATATATTTTTTATTCGATATAATTTATTTACATTTCAAATGATTTCCCCTTTTCTAGCCCCCCCCCACTCCCCGATAGTCCCGTAAGCCCCCTTCTCTTCCCCTGTCCTCCCTCCCACCCCTTCCCACTTCCCCGTTCTGGTTTTGCTGAATACTGTTTCACTGAGTCTTTCCAGAACCAGGGGCCACTCCTCCTTTCTTCTTGTATCTCATTTGATGTGTGGATTATGTTTTGGGTATTCCAGTTTTCTAGGTTAATAACCATTTATTAGTGAGTGCATGCCATGATTCACCTTTTGAGTCTGGGTTACCTCACTTAGTATGATGTTCTCTAGCTCCATCCATTTGCCTAAGAATTTCATGAATTCATTGTTTCTAATGGCTGAATAGTACTCCATTGTGTAGATATACCACATTTTTTGCATCCACTCTTCTGTTGAGGGATACCTGGGTTCTTTCCAGCATCTGGCAATTATAAATAGGGCTGCTATGAACATAGTAGAGCATGTATCCTTATTACATGGTGGGGAATCCTCTGGATATATGCCCAGGAGTGGTATAGCAGGATCTTCTGGAAGTGAGGTGCCCAGTTTTCGGAGGAACCGCCAGACTGCTTTCCAGAGTGGTTGTACCAATTTGCAACCCCACCAGCAGTGGAGGAGTTTTCCTCTTTCTCCACACCCTCTCCAACACCTGCTGTCTCCTGAATTTTTAATCTTAGCCATTCTGACTGGTGTAAGATGAAATCTTAGGGTTGTTTTGATTTGCATTTCCCTAATGACTAATGAAGTTGAGCATTTTTTAAGATGCTTCTCCGCCATCCGAAGTTCTTCAGGTGAGAATTCTTTGTTTAACTCTGTACCCCATTTTTTAATAGGGTTGTTCGGTTTTCTGGAGTCTAACTTCTTGAGTTCTTTATATATATTGGATATTAGCCCTCTATCTGATGTAGGGTTGGTGAAGATCTTTTTCCAATTTGTTGGTTGCCGATCTGTCCTCTTGATGGTGTCCTTTGCCTTACAGAAACTCTGTAACCTTATGAGGTCCCATTTGTCAATTCTTGCTCTTAGAGCATACGCTATTGGTGTTCTGCTCAGAAACTTTCTCCCTGTACCGATGTCCTCAAGGGTCTTCCCCAGTTTCTTTTCTATTAGCTTCAGAGTGTCTGGCTTTATGTGGAGGTCCTTGATCCATTTGGATTTGAGCTTAGTACAAGGAGACAAGGATGGATCAATTCGCATTCTTCTGCATGCTGACCTCCAGTGGAACCAGCACCATTTGTTGAAAAGGCTATCTTTTTTCCATTGGATGTTTTCAGCCTCTTTGTCGAGGATCAAGTGGCCATAGGTGTGTGGGTTCATTTCTGGATCTTCAATCCTGTTCCATTGATCCTCCTGCCTGAGTGACTTATATTTTTACTGCTGTGATGAGTCACCAAGTTCAAGGAAACTTATAGAAGAAATAATTGTTTATTTAGGGCTTGCAGACATGGTCAGTCTGTGAGTATCATGGTAGGGGGATTTGGCAGCAAGACGGCAGGCATGGTGCTGAACCAGTAGCCGAGAACTTGCATCTTGATCCATAAGCAAGAGTCAGAAAGAGAGTAAGGAAGAAGAAGGAGAGAGAGAAAGAGGTAGGAAGAGGGAAAGAGGGAGGGGTTGCTGATTGGGAATGACGTGGGATTTTGAAATCTCAAAGCCCACCCCTAGTGATGTACCTCCTCCAATAAGGCCATGCCTCCTAATCCTTCTCAGTTCAGCAATTGGGAACCAATCTTCCAGATATATGAGCCTATGGGTAAACACATTCTCATTCAAATCAACATATGTAGTAATGGAGTTTCCAAGAAAGAATTGCCTATTGTCAGATGGATTCACTGCTTAAATTCCAAACCTTTAAAGAATACCTAACTTCCCCCAATGAGTCCATAAAATAGAAAAGGAAAGGACACTACCAAATTTATTCTATGAAGCCAGTATTACCCTGATACCAAAACCAGATAAGGACAAGAAAAAACTAGAGAATAATTTCCCTGATAAACATAGTACCAAAAAATCTTAATATGATACTTGCAAAAAGAACCTATTGCCATATTAAAAAGATCATGCATCATGATCAAACTGTTTTCATTCCAGGGATGCAAGGATGTCTCAAGACACTCAGATAAGAAAATATAATGTAGCAAGTTATGAAACTCTGGGACAAAAACCGCATAACCATCTCAACAAATGCAGGAAAGTCCCAAGAACTGAAAATGGAATTATGTGAAGTTAAAGGTTTTCTGTACAGAACAGGGAACTGTCATCAGAGTGAAAAGACAGTCCACAGAGTGGGAGAAAAATTTGTGCTATCTAGTCATAGCACAGAAATTTGTATAATGCATGTCATGGTTTGAATTCACTTGGCCCAGGGAGTGGCACTATTTGGAGGTGTGGCCTTGTTAGATAATAGGTGCGTCACTGTTGGCCTGGGCTTTAAGATCCTCATCCTAGTTGCCTGGAAGTTAGTCTTCTCCTAGGAGCCTTCCAATGAAGTTGTAAAACTCTCAGCTCTTCCTGCACCATAAGTGCCTGGATGCTGCCATGTTCCTACCTTATTGACAATGGACTGCACCTCTGAACCTATAAGCCAGTCCCAATTAAATGCTGTCCTTGTAAGAGTTGCCTTGGTCATGGTGTCTGTTCACAGCAATAAAACCCTAAGACAATGCAAATATGTAAAAAACAATAAAAATTAAATTCCAAGCAAGTAAATCATCCAACCAATAAATGGGCCACTGAAATATAAATATATGTATATGTATGTGTGTATGTGTATACAGTTTTCAAAAGAAGAAATGAAAATGGGTAAGAAATACTTAAAGAAGTAGTCTCTATCTTTAGCCATTATGAAATAGAAAATAAAATTGCTTTGAGATTTTTATCTCACCTCAGTCTCAATGGTTCTAATGAGCAAAGAAAATATAATTCCAACAAATGCTGGTGAGGATGTCAGGGGAGGAGAATCCCTATTCAGTGCTGGTGAGAGTGTAACCTGGTACAGCCACTATGGAAATCAATGTTACGGTTCCTAAAAATTCATGAAAGTAGAGCTATCATATGACCCCATACCACTTGCAGGTGTGTCCTCCAAAAATCTAAGCCAATATTCCATTGATATAGTTGAGCATCCTTTCCTTCTGACATATTTATAGCATCTAGGAAATAGGACCAGAGCAGACATTCAATAGATGAGCAGATAAATAAAAAAAATGGCTGTAGATACACAGGTGGGGTTTTATTCAGCCATAAATTAGAACCTCTTTGTGTCATTTGTAGGAAAAATGCATGGAAATGGAGATCATCACGCTGAGTGAAACAAGCCAGGCTCTGAAAGATGAGATGCCGTTTTATCTCATATGCAGTGTACAGATGTAAATGTGTATGCTTTGTGTACACACACACACACACACACACACACACACACACACACACACTGGGACTATTTAAGGTAGAAGGGCATCAACAGAAGGACAAAGGAAGGTATTTAGAAAATGGATATTAGCAAACTACAGTGACATTTTTGTTTGAAAATGTCATAATGAAACCTATTATTTTCTACTTCTACTAAAAATGTACAAAGAAGACATAAA